>NC_072398.2:2117500-2425000 GCF_028858775.2 Pan troglodytes
TTTTTCTTTTTTTTTTTTTCTTGAGACAGAGTCTCGCTCTGTCACCCAGGCTGGAGTGCAGTGGTGCGATCTCAGCTCACTGCACCCTCCGCCTCCCGGGTTCAAGAGATTCTCCTGCCGCAGCCGCCCCAGTAGCAGGGATTACAGGTGCCCGCCACCACATCTGGCAAATTTTTGTATTTTTAGTAGAGAGGGGGTTTTCACCATGTTGGCCAGGCTGGTCTTGAACTCCTGACCTCAAGTGATCCGCCTGCCTCAGCCTCCCGAAGTGCTGGGATTATAGGTGTGAGCCACTGCACCTGGACTTTTTATTCCTTTCTTTATTTTTTATAGAGATGGGTTCTCACTCCTGCCCAGGCTGGTCTCAAACTCCTGGCCTCAAGCAATCCTTCCACCTCGGCCTCTCAAAGTGGTGGGATTATAGGCATGAGCCACCACACATGAACAGTTTTTACTTATGTATTATAATTTTTATGAACATATTCAGTCCTGTACACTTCAAGACATTATGGTGCAAAAGTGAATAATGCAACAATCACATTGTCAGTACATTTATCTATAAGTTTGTTTGCCTTTATAAATGTTACAGGCAAACAAACTTACAGATAAATCTACTTGCAGTAGACATGCCAGTACATTTTCTTTATGACGTGTGTGTGTATTTGCCTGGCCCTTTAGAAACACCATTCTATTTTTTAAGGATCTGTTTCAGATATCTCATATAAATGGATTCGTACAGTCTCTATCTTTTTGTGACTGGGTTACTTCATTTAGCATGTCACCAAGATTTTCATTTTTAATTTTTAAGGGTACATAGTAGGTGTATATATTTATGGGGTACATGAGATACTTTGATACAGGCATGCAATGCATAATAATCACATCCAGACAAAGGGCTTTTCTTGAAGATTCAACTTTATTGTAGATTTTACCAGATTTCCTGCTTTTTAAAAGCTGAGTAATATTCCATTGTGGTTTTATTTATTTATTTTTTTGAGACATCTCAATTTCTTGGGCGTCTAAAGATTCATCTTTATTGTAGATTTTACCAGATTTCCTGCTTTTTAAAAGCTGAGTAATATTTCATTATTTGTGGGGTTGTTTTGTTTTGTTTTGTTTTTTGAGACATCTCGATTTCTTGGGCATATGTGGTGCTAGTATGAGTTAATTTTGTTGCGAGGAGTCTCACTCTGTCGCCAAGGCTGGACTGCATGGCCCGACCTCAGCTCACTGCAGCCTCCGCCTTCCAGGTTCAAGTGATCTCCCACCTCAGCCTCCTGGGTTGCTGGGACTACAGGCATGCACCACCACGCCTGGCTAATTTTCTTTTTTTTTTTTGTATTTTTAGTAGAGACGAGGTTTCGCCATGTTGGCCAGGCTGGTCTCAAACTCCTAACCTCAGGTGATCCACCTGCCTTGGCCTCCCAAAGTGCTGGGATTACAGGCACGGGCCACCACTGCCAGCCTATTTGTGTATTCTGAATTATATTTAACCATTCATTTGGTGAGGTAAGTTTGGGTTGTTTTCCCCTATCAGCTTTTGTGAATAATGTTGCAATAAATATGGGCATGCAAAGAACTCTTCATGTGACCATATATGTGGAGGTTTGTTTCTGTGTTTTCTATTCTGTTTCATTGACCTAACTGTCTGCCTTTATGCCAATACCAAACTGTTTTAATTACCGCAGCTTCATAATTTTTTTTTTTTTTTTGAGACAGAGTCTCAGCTCTGTCACCCAGGTTGGAATGCAATGGTGCGATCTCGGCTCACTGCAAACTGCGTCCCGGGTTCAGGTCATTCTCCTGCCTCAGCCTCCTGAGTAGCTGAGATTACAGGCATGTGCCACCATGTCTTTTTAGTAGAGACGGGGTTTCACCATGTTGGCCAAGCTCATCTTTAACTCATAACCTCAGGTGATCCACCCACCTCAGCCTCCCAAGGTGCTGGGATTACAGGCATGAGCCACTGCGCCTGGCCATAATGTATTTTAAAATCAGAAAGTATGATACCTGCAACATTGTTCTTCTTTGTGGAGATTGTTGCGCTCTTCATGGTTCCTTCACGCACTGTGTAATTTTAGGGTTGCCTTTTCTATTTCTGCAAAAACGAAATTGTGAACTTGAGAGGATTGCACTGAATCTGTAGGTCACTTGGGTGATATGAACATCTTCGTAATATTAAGTCTTCTAGCCCATGAAGAACATGCTCAAGTGCGTATTGTTGAACTTCCGTATATTTGTGAATGTTTCAGTTTTCTTTCTGTTACTGATTTCTTGTTTTATTCCATTTTGGTCATAAATAATAATCTATAAAATTTTAATTTTTAAAAATGGGTTAAGGCTTGTTTTGTGGCCTGACAGGTGGTCTGTCAAGGAGAATGTTTTCTGAGCTGTTGAGAATATCGTGGATTCTGTTGTTTAGGGTGTTCTCTAGATGTCTGTTGGTTGTCACTGTTTTATAGTGCTTTCAAGTCCCCCGTTCCCTGTGTACTCGTTGCTTCATTTCTGTAAATATTTGCTTTATATATTGTGAACCCTGGTGAAACACAGATGTAGACATAAATACACAGACATACATTTGTCATAGGTTTTCTGTGAACAAAACCTTTTATTATTTATTGTCTTTTTTGTCTCCTGTGAGTTGTTCGTGTTTTTTGTTTGTTTGTTTTTTGTTTTTGTTTTTGTTTTTGAGACGGAGTCTTGCTCTGTCGCCCAGGCTGAAGTGCAGTGGGGCTATCTTGGCTCACTGCAAGCTCTGCCTCCCGGGTTCACGCCATTCTCCTGCCTCAGCCTCCCGAGTAGCTGGGACTACAGACGCCCTCCACCATGCCCGGCTAATTTTTTGTAATTTTAGTAGAGATGGGGTTTCACCATGTTAGCCAGGATGGTCTCTATCTCCTGACCTCGTGATCCGCCTGCCTCAGCCTCACAAAGTGCTGGGATTACAGGCGTGAGCCACCACGCCCGGCTTTGTTTTGTTTTTTCGAGATAGAGTCTCACTCTGTCACCCAGGCTGGAGTGGAGTGGCGTGATCTTGGCTCACTGCAACCTCTGCCTCCCAGGCTCAAGCGATTCTCCTGCCTCAGCCTCCTGAGTAGCTGGGGTTACAGGCGCGTGCCACCACGCCCAGCTAATTTTCGTATTTTTAGTAGAGACAGGGTTTTGCCATGTTGGCCAGGCTGGTCTCGAACTCCTGACCTCAGGTGATCTGCCCACCTCAGCCTCCCAAAGTGCTGGGATTTCAGGTGTTAGCCACTGCGTCCGGCCACAACAATATATTTTAAACTGGTAATGTCTTCAGTCACATACAAATTTTTTTTCTCAATACATCTGCCCTGAACTTTAGGTTACTGATGTCATTGATCATATCCTTTTATATGAACAGATGTTTATAATTATTTTTACGCTTTTGTTCCTCCGCCGCCCAGGTTCAAGTGATTCTTGTGCCTCAGGCTCCCTATAGCTGGGACTACAGGTTTGTGCCATCACGCCCAGCTAATTTTTTTGTATTTTTAGTAGAGATGGGGTTTCACCATGTTGGCTAGGCTGGTCCTGAACTCCCGACCTCAAGTGATCCGCCCACGTTGGCCTCCCAAAGTGCTGGGATTACAGGCGTGAGCCACCGCACCCAGCCCCTTTAGCATTTCTTGAGTATAGGTCTACTGATGACTTTTTCAGCATTTGCTTACCTTATATTCTTGAGCTCCATAATTTCTATTTCTTTTTATACTTTTTATCTTTTTGTTGATCTTCCATTTTCCTGATTTCATTTAGTTGTCTGTGTTCTTATTTCACTTATTAATGTTATTCACATGATTATTTTGAGTTTTTAAAGATAATTTATATATCTCCATTTCTTTAGGGTTGCTATCTGGATATTTATTTTTCCTTTTTGGGGCGTTAAGTACCCTGATACTTTGTATACATTGTAATCTGTTGTTCAGATTTGAAATTAACAAAAAGCCACCTGTTTCAATCTTTATAAAGTGGCATTGTTCTGGGAAATTCTGACACCAGTTGACCAGGCTAGAGATTATGGGAGCCTCTCAAACTTGTTCTTGGGATATGTCTTCTCTGGAATGGTGTTTTTGTTTGTTTGTTTGTTGAGACAGAGTCTCTCACTCTGTCTCCCAGGCTGGAGTTCAGTGCTGCAATCTCGGCTCACTGCACCCTCTGCCTCCCGGGTTCAAGCAATTCTCCTGCCTTAGCCTCCCAAGTAGCTGGGATTATAGGCACGTGCCACTGTGCCTGGCTAATTTTTGTATTTTTAGTAGAGATGCGGTTTCACCATGTTGGCCAGGCTGGTCTTGAACATCTGACCTCGTGATCTGCCCACCTCGGCCTCCCAGAGGGCTAGGATTACTGGCGTGAGCCACTGCACCCGGCTGTTTTCTTAATTACAGAGGTTTTCACATGTTTCCTCTTAAGAGGCTGTAATCACTTGTTATATCTGTTGCCCATCTCTGGTACTGCAGTTTCTCATCTGCTATAACAACTATTTATTATTGGTCTCAACAGAACCAACCTGTCGGTCAAAGTATACCGTCATTCCATTCAGTACTCCGTGTCATAGGAGACAGAAACCAGTCTTTTTCAAGCCCCCAAAAGTATGGACACGTGTGCCACTATTTTCTTTATTTTCTGAGGGAGAAGTCGGAAGTTTACTCCTAAGGGCACCTACCTTATTGGAAAAAGGAAGGGCTGTGGTGGGTAAATGGAACCAACTTTCCTTCCATTCTATAGGGCTTATGGCATTGTGCTCACCTGCAAACCCTTCATTGATTTTTAGAGTTCTCAGAAAGGCTTTTTAAAAAATTTAAAAAAATTTGTGGGTGCATAGTGTATATATTTATGAGGTACATAAGATATTTTGATACAAGCATGCAATGCAAAATAAGCATATCAGGGAAAATGGGGTGTCCATTCCCTCAAGCATTTATTTTTTGACTTACAGACAAGTTATACTCTTTATTTTAAAATGTCCAGCTGAAGTTATCTTTGACTGTGGTCGCCCCGTTGTGCTATTGAATAGTAGGCCTTTTTCATTCTTTTTAAGTAATTTATTGCAGCCATGAACCATCCCCACCTCCCCCACCCCCTCACCCACTACCCTTTCCAGCCTCGTAACCATTCTTCTACTCTCTATCTCCATGACTTAAATGTTTGGACTTTTAGATTCCACAAATAAGTGAGAGCATGTAATGTTTGTCTTTCTGTGCCTGGCTTATTTTACTTAACGTGGTGACCTTCAGTTCCATCTATGTTGTTGCAAATGACAGGATCTCATCCTTTCTTAAGGCTCAATAGTACTCCATTGTCTATAAGTAGTACATTTTCTTTTTCTTTTTTTTTTTTTTTGAGACAGAGTCTCGCTCTGTCGCCCAGGCTGGAGTGCAGTGGCGCGATCTCGGCTCACTGCAAGCTCCGCCTCCCGGGTTGACGCTGTTCTCCCGTCTCAGCCTCCCGAGTAGCTGCGACTGCAGGTGCCCGCCACCACGCCCGGCTACACGTTGTTAGCCAGGATGGTCTCAATCTTTTGACCTTGTGATCTGCCCACCTCGGCCTCCCAAAGTGCTGGGATTACAGTTGTGAGCCACCGCGCCCGGCCTATAAGTAGTACATTATCTTTATCCATTTGCCCGTTGATGGATACTTAGGTTGCTTCCAAGGTCTGGCTGTTGTGAATAGTGCTGGAAGCAACATAGGGGTGCAGGTGTCTTTGATATACCGATTTCCTTTCTTTGGCCTATACATATGCAGTGGGATTGCTGGGTCATATGGTACCTCTAGTGTTTTGAGAAACCTCCAAACTGTTCTTCATAGTGGTGGTACTAATTTAATCCCCACAGTGTACGGGGCTTCTTTTTCTTTCCATCCTCACCAGCATTTGGTATTGCCTGGCTTTTGGATATAAGTGATTTTAACTGGGGTGAGATGATATCTCATTGTAGTTTTGATTTGCATTTCCCTGATGATCTGTGATGTTGACAACCTTTTCATATGCCTGTTTGCTGTTTGTGTCTTGTTTTGAGAAATGTTTATTCACATCTCCTGACCATTTTCTGGCTCGGATTATTAGATTTTTTTCCTATAGAGTTGTTTGAGCTCCTTATAACTTCTGGTTGTTAATCTCTTGTCAAATGAGTAGTTTTCAGGTATTTTCTCCCATTCTCTGGGTTGTCCGTTCACTTTGTTGATTGCATTCTTTGCTGTGCAGAAGCTTTTTAACTTGATATGTTCCCATTTGTCCATTTTTTTTGGTTGTCTGTGTTTGTGGGGTATTGCTCCAGAAATTTTTGCTTAGACTAATGTCTTAGAGGTTTTTCTCAATTTTGTTTTTCAAAAAACTAATTTTTTGTTTCATTGATCTTTTGAATTGTTTTAAAATTTTAATTTCATTTATTTCTGCTCTGATCTTCATTATTTTTCTTCTACTAATTTTGGGTTTTGTTTGCACTTGCTTTTCTAGTTCTGTAAGATGCATTGTTGGATTGTTTAGTTGAAGTTTTCCCTCTTTTTTGATGTAGGCACTTGTAACTATAAACTTCCCTGTTCGTACTGCTTTTGCTGTATCCCATAGGTTTTGGTATATTTTGTTTCTGTTATCATTTGTCTCAAGAAATTTTAAATTTCCTCCTGAATTTCTTTTAATTCACTGGTCATTTGGGAGCGTATTGTTTAATTTCCATGTATTTGTATAGTTTTGAAAATTCCTCTTTTCATTCTAGTTTTATTCCATTGTGGTCAGAGAAAATGCTTGGTATTATTTCCATTTTTTGGATGCTTTAAGACTTGTTTTGTGACCTAACATTTGGTCTATCCTTGAGAATGATCCATGTGCTGAGGAAAACAATGTGTATTCTGCAGCTGTTGCATGAAACGTTCTGCAACTATCTATTAGATCCATTTGGCATATAGTGCAGATAAGTGCGATGTTTCTTTATTGATTTTCTGTCTAGTAGATTTGTCCAGTGCTGCAAATGAGGTCCTGAAGTATATAGCGGTTACTGTACTGGGGCCTCTCTTTAAAGTTCTAATAATATTTGCCTTATATATCTGGGTACTCTGGTGTTGGATAAATATATACTTACAATTGTTATATTCTCTTGCTGATTTTACTCTTCTATCATTATTTAATGACCTTCTTTTTCTCTTCTTATACTTTTGGTCTTGAAATCTGTTTTGACTGACACCAGTATAATGACTCCTGCTCTTTTTTGTTTGTTTGTTTCTTTTTCATGGAATATCCTTTTCCATTCTTTTATTTTCAGACTATGTGCGTTTTTATAGGTAAAGTGTCTTTCTTTCTCTCTCTCTCTCTTCTTTTTCCTTCCTTTCCTTTCTTTCCTTCCTTTTCCTCTCTTCCTCCCTCCTTCCCCTTCTCCTTTTCCTTCCTTCCTTCCTTCCTTCCTTCCTTCCTTCCTTCCTTCCTTCTTCTCTCTCTTTCTCCCTTCCCTTCCCTTTCCCCTCGTTCATCTCTCTCTTCCTTTCCTTTCCCTTTCCCCTTTCCACTTTCCCCTTTCTCCCTTTCTCCCTTTCAAGATGGGGTCTCACTGTGTCACCCAGGCTGAAGTGCAGTGGTGCAATCTTGGCTCACTGCAACCTCTGCCTCCCAGGCTCCAGCAATCCTCCCACCTCAGCCTCTCAGGTAGCTGGGACCACAGCCCAGCTAATTTTGTGTTTTTGGTAGAGATGGGTTTCACCATGTTGCCTAGGCTGGTCTTGAACTCCTAAGCCCAAATGATCTGCTCACCTCGGCCTCCCAAAGAGCTGGGATTACAGGTGTGAGCCACTGCACCTGGCCTCAAGTGTGCTTCTTAAAGGCAACAGGTCAGTGGGTCTTGTGTTTTCATCCATTCAGCCAGTCTATTTCTTTTGAATGGATAATTTACTCCATTTACATTCAATGTTGTTATTGGTAAGTAAGGCTTAATCCTGCCATTTTGTTACTTGTTTACTGGTTGTTTAGTGGTCTTCTTCTTTCTTTCCTGTCTATGTTCCTTTAGTGAAGGTGATTTTCTCTGGTGATATGATTTAGTTTCCTGATTTTCATTTTTTGTGTATCCATTGTATGTTTTTTGGTTTGATGTATTTTAACGTGATAAGAACCTAACACTCTTTGCATAAAAAAGCAAGTGAAAAGAAAACTAATAAAAACTCTACGCCTTAGCTTATTACTCCTGATTTTTAACTTTTTGCTGTTTCTTATTGTACTATGTTTTGAAAACTTGTTGTAGTTATCATTTTTGATTTGTTCATCATTTAATTTTTGTTTGTTTGTTTGACAAAGTTTCACTCTTGTTTCCCAGGCTGGAGTGCAATGCCACAATCTTGGCTCACCACAACCTCCACCTCCCGGGTTCAAGCGATTCTCCTGCCTCAGCCTCCCGAGTAGCTAGGATTACAGGCATGCGCCACCACGCCCGATTAATGTCGTTTTGTTTTTTTTTTTTCTGAGACGGAGTCTCGCTCTGTTGCCCAGGCTGGAGTGCAGTGGCGTGATCTTGGCTCACTACAAGCTCCACCTCCCGGCTTCACGCTATTCTCCTGCCTCAGCCTCCTGAGTAGCTGGGACTACAGGCGCCCGCCACCACGCCCGGCTAATTTTTTTTTGTATTTTTTAGTAGAGATGGGGTTTCACCGTGTTGGCCAGGACGGTCTCGATCTCCTGACCTTGTGATCCGCCCGTCTCGGCCTCCCAAAGTGCTGGGATTACAGGCGTGAGCCACCGCGCCCGGCCTAATGTCATATTTTTAGTAGAGACGGGATTTCTCTATGTTGGTCAGGCTGAACTTGAACTCCTGACCTCACATGATCTGCCTAATTAATGTTCTTTTCTGATTGAAGTACTCCTTTTATCATTTCTCGTAGGACAGGTCTGGTATTGATGAAATACCTCAGCTTTTGTTTGGCCATCCTTATTTCTCTTTATGTTTGAAGGATATTTTTGCTGGATATAATATTCTAGGGTAAAGGTTTTTTTTCTTTCAGCACTTTAAGTATGTCATACCACTCTCTCCTGGCCTGTAAGTTTTCCAGTGAAAAGTCTGCGGTGAGGCATACTGGAGCTTCATTGTATGTCATTTCTTTTTTTTCCCCCTTTGGCTGCTTTTAGGATTCTCATAATGGCATTTTGCTTAGTATATTTTTGTTAGGATTATGACTATGAAGGAATAAGGGCCTGTGGTATTTCATTATGCTATCTTGCTAATATGCTTGTATAATTTTATGCCTTAGATTTGTAAAGGATGCTATCTAGTAAGTGGAATAATTTGTTGTTTTTATTTTTTCCAGCTTTGTCTTCTTATCTTACTGAAGACATTTTGCCAGAGCAGGGCCTGCAAGTTTCATTCCAAAAAGTGATGCTGAGAAGATATGAAAGATGTTGTCTTGAGAAATTACGCTTAAGGAATGACTGGGAAATTGTGGGTGAGTGGAAAGGGCAGAAGGCAAGTTATAATGGACTTGACCTATGCTCAGCAACTACTCATAGCAAAAACTTTCAATGCAATAAATGTGTGAAAGGTTTTAGTAAATTTGCAAATCTAAATAAACGTAAGATAAGCCATACTGGAGAAAAACCATTCAAATGCAAAGAATGTGGCAATGTCTCTTGCATGTCTTTAATAATGACTCAACAGCAGAGAATCCATATTGGAGAGAACCCATACCAATGTAAAAAATGTGGCAAAGCCTTTAATGAGTGCTCATGCTTTACTGACTGTAAGAGAATTCATGTTGGAGAGAAACATTGCAAATGTGAAGAATGTAATAACATTTTTAAGTCTTGCTCAAGTCTTGCTATTGTTGAGAAAAATCATACTGAAAAGAAAACCTACAGATGTGAAGAATGTGGCAAAGCTTTTAACCTGTGCTCAATTCTTACTAAACATAAGAAAATTCATACTGGAGAGAAACCATACAAATGTGAAGAATGTGGCAAATCCTTTAAGTTGTTCCCATACCTTACTCAACACAAGAGAATTCATAGTAGAGAGAAACCCTACAAGTGTGAAGAATGTGGCAAAGTCTTTAAATTGTTGTCATACCTTACTCAACATAGAAGAATTCATACTGGAGAGAAAACCTTCCCATGTGAAGAATGTGGAAAAGCCTTTAACCAGAGCTCACATCTGACTGAACATAGGAGAATTCATACTGGTGAGAAACCATACAAATGTGAGGAATGTGGCAAAGCTTTTACCTGGTTCTCATACCTTATTCAGCATAAGAGAATTCATACTGGGCAGAAACCCTACAAATGTGAGGAATGTGGCAAAGCTTTTACCTGGTTTTCATACCTTACTCAACATAAGAGAATTCATACTGGAGAGAAACCCTACAAATGTGATGAATGTGGCAAAGCTTTTAACTGGTTTTCATATCTTACTAATCATAAGAGAATTCATACTGGAGAGAAACCCTACAAATGTGAAGAATGTGGCAAAGCCTTCGGCCAGAGCTCACACCTTTCTAAACATAAGACAATTCATACCAGAGAGAAACCATACAAGTGTGAGGAATGTGGCAAAGCCTTTAACCACTCTGCACAACTTGCTGTACATGAGAAAACTCATACCTGAGAAAAACCCTACAAATCTAAACAATATGGCATAGTCTTTAATACCTATTCACAACTTCACAGCAGAATATTTTTACTGAATAAGAGTGTTACAAATGTAATGACTGTCAAAAGGCCATTTACAGTCTATAAGCCTTTGAGTGCACTAAAATGTTTAGGCTACGAACAATACAAATAGACCGGTTCAACACCTCCACTTATATCACAGCTCTTACTGTACACAGAAGAATTTATACTGGAGGGAAACCCTCCAGTTGCTCAAACTGTATTCAACTTCAAAGACTTTGTATTGGAGAGAAACCCTACAAATGTAATAAATGCAGAAACAACATTTGTTCAAAAAATATACCTTAGAAAACACCAGAGTGTTCACACTAAAAACTGTTTTACAGATGCAGTAAATGTGAAAAAATATCTAATCAAAAATTACATCAAAACACATCCAAGAATTCATAGTAAAAAGCACTAAGTCACTGACACTTTCAGACACTACTGTAAATCTGAGTGTTGGTTATAGAGAATAATTCAAAGTTAAGTTAAAGTAAGTAGGAGATTCACCTTTTGGGGAAGTTATAATTACATTTCAAGTATACCTTTTGGTGCCAGGCACGGTGGCTCTTTCCTATAGTTGCTGCACTTTTGGATGCCGAGGTTGGGGGATTGCTTGAGCCCAGGAGTTTGGGACCAGGCTGGGCAACATGGCAAAACCTCATCTCTACAAAAAGTAAAATAAAAGCCAGGCTTGGTGGCACATGCCTGTTGTCCCAGCTACTTGGAAGGCTCAGGTGGGAGGATTGCTTGAGCCTGGAGGTTGAGGATGCAGTGAGCTGCTATCTTGCAACTTCACTCCTGCCTGGGCAACAGAGCAAGACCCTTTCTCAATAATAATAATAACAACATAATAATAAAGTATACTCGGTGCACTGAAAGAGTTTTAGCTTTTTTGAAAATCACATATTTATGTAATTCAAGTCTTAAATCACTTGATACCATGCCTTCATTCCTAGTGTTTATGTGAAGGCATGAGGCCTACTGTTGCTACATGAAAGCTGTGAGAGTTTCTTCTATATTCGGGTTGGTGTCGTTCATATCCTTTTCTTTGGAAGATTATGGACATTGCATTGTAAGCTTCCTGAAGAAATTTAACCGGAGAGGCTCTTTGTACTTGTCTTATAATAGGGTTGTAAGTGATTCATGAGATAGGTCTTCAGAGTACTATTCTGCATTATATTTAAGAAAGAAACATTTGAGTTTTACAAGTCAGTTGTTTTTCCTATTGCACATTAAGGTAATAAAATTCAGTGGATTTTGAAATGCTCTTTTTAGACTGTTTGAACTTAATTTGTTTTAATAAGACAAAATTGTTTTAATGTCTTTGGACCGTTGTACATTAAGTGATGCGTATCCTGCCACCAACGTTAACCTATCTCACCTTAGTTACGGTTGTAGGTAACAAATGGTAACAATACAATAGTGGGTAACATGGTGGAATAGTATCTCTAATGATCCCTTCTCCCAGTGGCATTAAACTTCAAATAATTTGAAAAATATTGTTCCCACACGTTACACCTTCATTCTGTTTGCTCTTTTTGTAATGACAGTGTCATTATTATGGCTATAATAAAGCCTATATAGGATTATAATCAAAGAGCATGTATTTCTGAATCTTGAAGGACTATTCACAAAATTTTATTTACATTTTCCTTTTAACATGTGGCCTTTCTGGCCTGCAAAACATATACATACTTTTAGTTTTGGTTTACATGGAGATAAATATATAAATATATTACTCTAAGGATAAATGTTAGGTGTAAGACAGTTATGAAGCAAGTAATATGTTTGAAGTAAGTGCATACCTGTTTTCAGAATAAAAGAAAAATGTTGGAACCAAACATAATTTCAAAAGTATGGATAATTTATTAGCAAACTAGAAACCTCAAAAATGTTGAAGGCAAATCTGTTTTCTCTGCTTTGTATTGAAGGCATTTCTCTAAAATCTTATTTTGCAGAATTTCCCCATGAAATTCCTGTTTTTACTTTTATGTTGCTCATGCTAGAGCTAACGTATAATTTTCTTGTTCCAAAATTCATGAAGAATTTCTTATGTGATCTTCTCAGGGATTATAATAATGATTTTATGAAACTTATTGGTGCTTAAAAAATAATCTGAAGATGTGAATAATTCCACAGTGAGTGTATTAATTGTCATTGTACTTAATTAGTACATTTCCATTTTTCCATTATTAGAGAACACTATTCAAGCCAACTTTTTTTGTTATTGTTTCTTTCACTTTTCTTAATTGAGTTTATTGACTCTATTGGGCAATTTGTTCAGATAAACACTTTGGAGGCTTTATAAGTCATAGGGCTATTTGGCATATAAATGAAGTGAAGAAACACAACGCAGTGCCAGATGTGTAGTAGATGTTCCATAATTAACAATAAATATTCTTTTTGGAGTGAAGTTGTGGCTCCAGGTAAGAGATTGGAAATATCCAGGATGAAGACCTGGCATTGATTCTGCATGCAGAGAAAGGACTTCTCTACCCAGGCTGCACAACTGACTCTCTCTGAAGAGGAATTCTGCTTTTATTTCCAAATTATCTCTGTTTTTTTGTGGTCTCTTTTTCTTTCTTCTCAACTACTTATGCATTCCAGCTCTCCTCCTTTTTTTTTTTTTTTTTTTTTAAAAACCTGTGTTATGGCTACACTTTCTCACTGTTCTCCACACAATATGTCATCTTATATAGCACTTTGTACATTCTAACAGGAAGTTTGGACTTTCTCTTTTTCTTCTTTTTTTTTGGAGACATGGTCTCACTGTGTCACCCAGGCTGGTGTGCAGTGGTGTAATCTCGGATTACTGCAACCTCTGCCTCCCAGACTCAAGCAATCATCCCACCTCAGCCCCCTGAGTAGCTGGGACTGGAAGTGTGCACACCCACTCCTAGCTAATTCTTTTTTTAGTAGAGATGAGGTTTTACCATGTTCCCAGGCTTGTCTTGAACTCCTAAGCTCTAGTGACTGACCTGCCTTGGCCTCCTAAAGTGCTGGGATTATAGGTATGAGCCACACCTGGCCTGGAAATTTGAAATTTTTTAATGTGATGATAGATTTTTGTTTGTTTGTTTGTTTGTTTTGAGACTGAGTCTCACCCTGTCACCCAGGCTGGAGTGCAGTGGTGCAATCTTGGCTCACTGCAACTTCCACCTCCTGGGTTCAATCAAGTCTCTTGCCTTGGTCTGCCAAGTAGCTGGGATTACAGGCACGCACCACCATGCCTGGCTAATTTTTGTATTTTTAGTAAAGACGGGGTTCATCATGTTGGCCAGGCTGGTCTTGAACTCCTCACCTCAGGTGATTCACCCACCTCAGCCTCTCAAAGTGCTGGGATTACAGGCATGAGCCACTGCGCCCAGCCAATGGATTGACTTTTAACTGGAGAGTTTGAGGTCATTTATATTTTACAAAACTGACATTGTGATCATAGCTTACTGCAGTCTCAACCTCCCAGGCTCAGGTTATCCTCTCATCTTAGCTCCCTGGGTAGCTAGGAGTACAGCCACATGCCACCATGCCCAGCTAATTTTTTTTATTGTTTTGTAGAAATGAAGTCTCACTGTGTTTTCCAGGCTGATCTCAAGCTCCTGCGCTCAAGCAACCCCCCTACCTCAGCCTCCCAAAGTGCTGGCATTACAGGCATGTGCCACCATGTGGCCCAGCTACAAGCAACACATTCTTTTTTTTTTTTTTTTTTGAGACAGAGTCTCGCTCTGTCACCCAGGCTGGAGTGTAGTGGCGCGATCACGGCTCACTGCAAGCTCTGCCTCCCAGGTTCATGCCATTCTTCTGCCTCAGCCTCCCAAGTAGCTGGGACTGCAGGCGCCCGCCACCACACCCGGCTAATTTTTTTGTATTTTCAGTAGAGACAGGGTTTCACCGTGTTCCCCAGGATAGTCTCAATCTCCTGACCTCGTGATCCACCTGCCTCGGCCTCCCAAAGTGCTGGGATTACAGGCGTGAGCCACCGTGCCCGGCCAGAAAATTGTTTTTAAAATAAAAGACACCATTGATAATTGCATCAAATATATGGAATTCTTAAGTCTATAGCTGACATAAAATATGTAAGAGTTGTACGGAGAAAATTTTCAAACTTATTTGAGAGATGTTTAAAAGGATATAAATAGAGAGCTCCTGACTTCGTAATCTGCCCGCCTCGACCTCCCAAAGTGCTGGGATTACAGGCACGAGCCACCGCGCCCGGCCAAGCAACACTCTTAATGGAGGAGAGGGATGCACTGTCCATGGACCAGAGAATTAAATCGGGCAGTTAGCATTGTTTGTTTGTTAAAAGAAAATATTTTAAAATCCTGACGCAAAGTGTGGTGAATGTATAATTAATTAGAATAGGTAAAGCTTTAATAATATTGGACTATGTATTGTAAGCAGTGTGAAAATAAACATGTGAGAATTTGGAAATCTCTGAAGAGCAAATGTATCTTAGAAATTCTTAAGGAGAGTTAATGATAAGTGGATAATTTTGAATTTAATTTTCTATGAAACACTTATAGCACACCTTATGTTTCCATGCAGAACCTATTTTTGAATGTGTGTGTTGTGTTGAACAATAATAGAATGACTTCTGTGGATTTAAAATTTGAAATAATCTTTTTTTTTTTTTTTTTTGAGACTAAGTTTCACTCTTTTTGCCCAGGCTGGAGTGCAATGGCGTGATCTTGGCTCACCGCAACCTCCGCCTCCCAGGTTCAAGTGATTTTTCTGCCTCAGCCTCCCAAGTAGCTGGGAGTACAGTCATGCACCACCACGCCTGGCTAATTTTGTATTTTTAATAGAGTCCAGGTTTCTCCATGTTGGTCAGGCTGGTCCCAAACTCCCAACCTCACGTGATCCGCCCACCTCGTCCTCTCAAAGTGCTGAGATTACAGGCTTTAGCCACTGCGCCCGGCCTGAAATAATCTTTCTTTTAGATTTATTTTTGCAATCTTGGGAACTTTTTAAATTTCTTCCTGTATTTCATCGGGTGCAGTTGGCAGTCCATAGTCTTCATTCTTAATCACCTAACTAGCTAACCGCTTGGTCATTCACTCTAAAGACATCTCAGAGATCATGGTAGCTTTTGGATTAAAACATTTCCTCAGTGATTTTGGGGTGCTAAATTGTTTTCTGTGTTTCTACAATAGCCAAATTGGGACCATTAGCACTGTCTGCTTCTTTACTGTTTTCTATACCATCACCATCAGGAACAGCAGCTCCAGGTACCCCAAGCTTAAAGTAAAAGTTCTAAAATACTTCGGTCCTTCCCATGTTCTGTGCTAGGCCCTGAGCACACTGGTAAATACCTGAGTTCCTGTACTGATGACGGACTAATAGAACAAGAACATCACAAAAACTTTATTTTTGAGTCTTTTCCACTGAGTTTATGAGAAAGACAGAAACATTTATTTCCCAAATATTCCCAAATATTATATATTTCAAAATTTGGGAAATATTTCTTTCAATATTTAGGAAATAAAGATGTCTCCTCAACCTACTGATTTTATTTTTGTGGATATATTCCAATAGTAAAATTGCTGTGTCATATGGTAGTTCTATTTTGAATTTTTTTGCGGAAATCATCATACTGTTTTTGGCAGTGGCTGTATTGGTTCACATTCATACCAACAGTGTGCTAGCATTTTTCTTTCCCCACACTTTCGCCAACACATATCCTCTGTCTTTTTGATTATAGTCATTCTAACAAGAGTGAGGTGATACCTCATAGCAGTTCTGATTTGCCTTTCCTTGGTGATTATTGATGAACATTTAAAAATATATGTGTTGGTCATTTGTAGGTCTTTTGAAAAACATATTTAGATATTTTCCCCATTTTTAATATCTTTCTGTCATATAGTTTAAGTTCTTATGTATTTTCAATATTAACCCATCCGACATATATTTTGAATATTTTTTCATTCTGTGGTTGTCTCATCATATCATTGATTGTAGCTGGTGCTGTACAGAAGCTTTTTAGTTGAAAGAAGTTTCATTTATTTTTGCTTGTGTTGCCTGGGATTTTTACATTAAATCTAAAAAATGATTGCCCAGACTAATGTCAAGGTACTTTTGCCTTATGTTTTCTCATAATAGTTTCAGGTTTCAGGATGGTTGTGATGAGTATCCCATCATGTGAATGCACTTAATGCCTCTAAAATGTACACTCAAAAATGGGTAAACTCGGCCGGGTGCAGTGGTTCACTCCTGTAATCCCAGCACGTTGGGAGGCTGAGGCGGGTGGATCAGTTGTGGTCAGGAGTTCAAAACCAGCCTGGCCAACATGGTGAAACCCTGTCTCTACCAAAAAATACAAAAATCAGCAGTGTGTGGTGGTGCACGCCTGTAATCTCGGCTGCCTGGGAGGATGAAGCATGAGAATCACCAGAACCTGGGAGGTGGAAATTGCAGTGCACTGAGATCGCGCCACTGCACTCCAGCCTGAGCGACAGAGTAAGAGTCTGTCTCAAAAAAAAAAAAAAAAAAAAAGTGGCAGGGGGGCAAATCTTATAGTTTGCATATTTCATTACTGCTTTAAAAAGGGAAATTAACAGCTTTAGGTATAATATAACAGCCAGATAGTACAGATCTATAACTAGAAAGTGACTAAATGTATCATTTTAAAAGAATAAAATCAGTCTTTCAAGGCTGTTTAAAAATATGTAACTGATTGACAAATTATGTATTCAAACACAGCATAAGTTTTTTTTTTTTTTTTAATACAGAGTCCAGGCTGTCATCCAGGCTGGAGTGCAGTGGCGCGATCTTGGCTCACTGCAAGCTCCGCCTCCCAGGTTCACGCCATTCTCCTGCCTCAGCCTCCTGAGTAGCTGGGACTACAGGTGCCCGCCACCACGCCCAGCTAATTTTTTGTATTTTTTTTTTTTTTAGTAGAGACGGGGTTTCACCGTGTTAGCCAGGATGGTCTCGATCTGCTGACCTCGTGATCCGCCCGTCTCGGCCTCCCAAAGTGCTGGGATTACAGACGTGAGCCACTGCACCCGGCCAGCATAAGATTTTTATATGAGTAATTGGGAAGGCTTCTATAAATATAAGGTAAAACTTAACGAGTTATTTAGAATTACGTATTTTAATTTTTTTTTAGAAAGATTAAACAGTCAAATTATAATTTAGTAATGGGGATAATTCATTTTAAAGAATACTCTAAACTAACAATTATGAGCAAATTATGTGAAACAAAAAGATTGCCTAAAAATAAATTTCTCAACCATATTCATAATTTAAGAAATATGGTTAGATTTGGAATGCGAAATTCATTTAGATAATTTCACCTAGCGAATGGGTAGTAAAGATTTCAATAACATTTCTGAGGCTATCAATTAAAAGATAATTTTCAAGGCGGTGAAAGAAGAGGAGAGCTGAAGGAGGTCTCAAGGATCTGTAGTGCCCGTGGTATGAGGCACGTCTTTCCTTGAAATGGCAAAATCAAAAGCCCAGTCCCCTGGGTGAGATTCTTCTAACTAGGTAAATTACCCAGGATGCTCTCCTGGCTATGACAAACGGAATCAGGAGAAACGAGGGCTGTATTCTAAGTCTGGGTGTGGTCCCATACCCCTCAAACCTCCGTCGTCACCACCGTCTTCTCCACATCTTCCCTCATGTCACCCCCAAAGCAACAGGAACAGTTCCAAAAACAACCCACCAAAGGACTCTATTTTTGAATTATCTCCCCTTGTGGATCTCAGTGTTTCCTCCAGGTGTGTTCACCCAGAACAGCTCTCTAGGATCTGAGACAGATTCCAGCCCAGGCCATGTAAAGACTTTAGATCCTAGCCCAGGTTACACTGTATACCCGGAATGGATATGTACCTGACTGTTGTAGACTTTGAACAGTAGTCAGGCTTCCAAGGTGAAACCACAGAAGTCCAACACACATGACCTCATTTCTCACACTTGGATAAACAAGACCAGAGTCCACTTAAAAGCATTCACGATCACTGTATCTTACTGCATCTCATGCGGGCCACTGTCTTCACTGGAGAACATCATCGTACTGGGCAGCCAGAGAAGTTCTTCAAGTCATTTCCCCAACAAGCGGCTTTGGAAACACCTGAAAATTTGCAACAAAGCAGACCAGACTGCTGAGTGAGTAACATGAAGGAGAGGCCCAGCAACCCGTTATCCTACAGCCCTCCAGGTGGTTCCGGTCCATTCTGCGTGCAGCGGCCTCTGCAGTACCTGAGCCGCAGTTTATCCTGAGTTAACATAGTCATACTAGGAATACGCCATACACATGTGGTAACTTTAGAGCTGGACTCAAAACTCCAAAAATGTATGAACAAAAATAGGTCTGACCGACTCCACAGCCTTTATTGGTTTCTTGCTCTTTCCCCTCTTCCTTCACTGCTTCCTTCTGTTCCTGGGATCACCTTTCAAGTAAATCACTTGCTTTTATGTGTTGCATCATCATGATGCAAATTAAAGCACCACAATTTATTGAACATTTTATCAAAATGTAAAACCTTACAAAAGATTAACAGGTTATGTTTGATTGTGGGATTGAATATTACATTCCCACTGTTGTGTTTGATAATTTTCATTACAAAGTCATAAGTAATCAAATGATTAGACAGCTCTTTAATTATACGTCTAAAGAATAAGCATTCCATTTGCATACATAATTATTGTGACTCTGGGATGAATGTATTCCAAATTTGAGGGTTTTTTCATAACACCCTGTTCCGGTGCACAATGTAAATAGCCTTTTTGTCAGAACTCATGATAGTACAGGTAGCAGCAGCCACTCCCAATCATGTCTCCTGTGTTCTGCTACAGATAAATGTTTCTGCTTACATTGGTGGCCGAGTGATAGTGTTCTGCTCCGTGAGATTTAGAGAGAAGTGGTGCCTGAACAGGTTGGCCTTCTCTGAATTAAAAAACACTGGTTTTTAATAAAATTCCCTATGTCCTATTAGCTTCACATTTTTCTCCTTGTTGCTGTTTGGAATGTGATTCGATTGCCTGGAGGTGGATCAGCCGACTTGGGCTCTGAAGGAGTGAGCTTGAGCACAATGACCAGGTGTAGACCATTTCACAGACAGGAAATGGAAAGAAACTGGCACACTATAAGGTCACTGCACTATTTTATCAGTTCTGCTGCCCAAGTACGTAAGAGTACACCTCATATATTCTGATACTATACAAAAGTCTTTTCTTTGTAGCTGAACGCAAACTAATTGCTACAGAATGAGATGTATGAAAGTTTTTAGAATCAAAATGAAATCACCAATGTCATAAAAACTCTGACAAATAGAGATTCTGGAAGAGAGTGTTATTAAGCTTATACACCTGATAACAAAGCTATCCTAAAAGACTTTTAAAAACTTTATCCTTTTGCCGGGTGCAGTGGCTCATGCCTGTAATTCCAGCACTTTTGGAGGCCGAGGCGGGTGGATCACGAGGTCAGGCTTTCGAAACCTGGCCAACATGGCAAAACCCCGCCTCTACTAAAAACAACAAAAATTAGCCAGGTGTGGTGGTGGGCACCCGTAGTCTCAGCTACTCAGGAGGCTGAAGCAGGAGAATCGCTTGAACCCAGGAGGCAGAGGTTGCAGTGAGCCAAGATCACGCCACTGCACTCCAGCCTGGGCGACAGACCGACTCTGTCTCAAAAACAGCAACAAAAAATGTATCCTTTCATAAAAGCCTTCACAACCTTGTACAAAACATTTCTATTGAGCCATTAAAATACCAGTGGGCACTGATGAGTACATTTATTCTGGCACATATGAAAGTTTTTGTTAGCTGGCACAATGCTCTTACATTTATATCTGGGGCTTGAGGGAACATAAAAAATGCTCATAAACTTTGCGAATGGCAGGGAACTGGGAATGATAGAAAATATGTGTGTAACTGATCTGAGGTTGACTTTGTAAGTATTGTTGTAGTTTGGATATGTGTCCCTGCCCAAATCTCATGTTGAATTGTAAATTTATAATGTCTAAAGTCTAAAAAGTAGCTGCTTCTCATTCTGGTTTTCTGAACTTTATAGAGGCAAATAAATTTTCAGTCTGATTTGGGGGTCTCTTATTTGGCTTTGCATTTTCTCTTCAGGATAAATTCAGTGTTATTTATTTATTTATTTATTTATTTATATATTTATTTGAGACGGAGTCTCGCTCTGTCGCCCAGGCTGGAGTACAGTGGTGCAATCTCAGCGCACTGCAAGCTCTGCCTCCCGAGTTCACGCCATTCTTCTGCCTCAGCCTCCCGAGTAGCTGGGACTACAGGCGCCTGCCACCATGCCTGGCTAATTTTTTGTATTTTTAGTAGAGATGGGGTTTCACTGTGTTTGCCAGGGTGGTCTCGATCTCCTGACCTCGTGATCTGCCCGCCTTGGCCTCCCAAAGTGCTGGGATTACAGGTGTGAGCCACCACGCCCGGCCAGTGTAATTTACTCCTTTTGTCATATGTTGTTTATTTACAGCAAATGTTGCCTACTACAACATTCCCACTGAAATAGAATGTCCTATGTCTTTGAATGCCTCAAAAGGATTTAAAGAAATAATAACTGATCCTTCAGCACATATACCTACAGGGATATAGCAATCATTGAGCTAAATAATTAGCTAATTAAAAAATTGTTTTGCAAATGTAGAAATGACTATTTCATTCTTGTTGTGGTGCTTCTGTAACCTTGTGTTCTGTCCCCCACGTGGACAGTGTGCCACATCTAGTTTCTGCATAGATTTCAAGAGAGACATAAGGACAAGTTTTTTATGTGTGAGGATGCAGCTTAGGGCAGCAACATTGCACACCAATTATAAACCAATAAAGTTCTTCCCCCTCCCTCTCCCTCAGCGTCTCCCTCACCAGCCAGTATCAGCAGATGGTCTATCTCATTCTTCATGGGAAAATAGAAACTGTTCAGCTTATGCTTGGGAAGCCTCTCTCCCTTAACCTTGAGATTTCCCTTCAGAGATGGTCGTTTCCTCCTTCCCTCCTGCCTAATAGAATAAGTTATTCTCTTCTCTTTTACCTCTTTTGAGACTTAGCCTCTTTAAAGATTCCCTTTTGTTTTAGTTGTCTTCGATTTTTCTTTCACTTGGCTTAATTCCCTCAGAGACATAATTTAAATCATTTTCTTGATACTGTCTCCTGCTCAGTTTACACCTTAGCTTACTCCTTACTGTCAATGAAAATCTTGGGAGGGTTGTATATGCTTCCTAGCTCCTCTGCCTCATGATTACTCCTCAGCCCTCAGCATTTGCATGCCAAACTCTGAATTTTCATGTTCTTAGCATGTTAGTAAAACTGTTCTTGTTTCATTTTACTTAAGTTCGAAGCACTGTATTATTGCTCCCACAGCCCTCAGTCCAAAACTTCAGTGCATTGTAATTGTTAAAATCTTCATCACATTGTATTTTAATGGTCTGCGTTCATATGTTTCCTCCGTAGACTAAGCTTCTAGAAGGCAGAAAAACGGATTTATATAGATTGCATATTTCCTTTGGAGTTAAATGTAGGTCATGACACATAAATATATGGAAAATACATTATCCAATAAATTCACAATAAATATTGGTGGATATCAGTGTTCCAAAGTTACAATTTCTGCTTATATTCATTTTGCCAACAGCATATCACTCATTTATTTATTTATGAATGCAGTACGTATTCATGGAATGCCTACACTGTCATAAAATCTGTTCTAAGAATTGGTATATATGGTGAATGACAATATATGTAAGGATCCTTAGCCTATGGAACTCACAATGTGGTTAAAGGAGACTAATCGTAAATGCAAAAACAACTAATTAAGATATTTTCAAATAATAAGTGGAATGAAGGAAATAAAAATGAATAATGGTACAGTGAGTGGGTCTCCATGAGGCTCGGAAGGGAAGGACTCTCTGAGGAAGTAATAATGGAGAAGAAAGATGAAAGGAGTCAGCCATACAAAGACCTTCCAATCACAGGAAGTGACAAGGTTGAAAGGAACCAAAAGCAAGGGAAAGCTGGCCATGTTCCCGAAAAGTCAATAAGGCCACTGTGGCCGTGGGTCAGCAGGAGAGGTGGTGAGAGGAGTGAAATGCCTGGGACTAGATGTGCTGCTTTTCTGGAAAGATCTGGGCTAGACAATGTCAGCTTACCAAGCTTATTTCTACCTCAGAGTCCTCATGTACCTGTTATTCCATATCTGCATTGATTTTCCCTTTTCCCTTTATCCTGGGAAGCAAGGCTTCTTCTCTCTCTCTCACCTGAGTATTACTCTTCTGTTATGCCCACTCTCTTTTATAGTATCATATCTATGTTTTTTATTTTAATTGTGGTTAAAAAAGCCACATGATATGAAATTTACTCCCTTAGGAAAATTTTAGATGTATGATACAATATAGCTAACTATACGTACATGGTAGTCCACAAATCTCTAGAACTCTTCTAGTACTTTTGATCTTTGCCTCTCTGTTTCTTCTCCCCAGAGCCAAAAACAGGTGTTAGTCTACTGTATCTTAGCTCTGGAGGGACTCATAACCCAGTATTTTGAATCCTAGACCAGAGATCTGATATTCCAATGCATGTTAGAAGTACTCTTGCTTTGTGTCTTTGGGCTGGTCTTCCCGAATAACTGATAGTAAGGTGCTCCTGCAGCACAGTTCAGACTCTTTCCTCACAAGCTCTGTGGGTTCTTTTTACCATGTAATAGGTTTTTTGTTGTTGTTTTTTGTTTGTTTTGTTTTTTGTTTGTTTTTTTTATTCCAAATAAGCTAGGCAATTAATAAGTTAGCAATGGATGGCCTGGAAAATTTCATTACCCAAGCCTTACATTATCAGCACATCTGCTTATGAAAAAATACTTAATACTTAAAAATACTTAAAATAATTAATAATTCTTGATTATCTCCAGGAAGAAGGAAACCACTGACAGGCAACCTGGGAGGGAGTGAACGGTTATACTGAGGCCATGAAAGGCACTGACATTCACACATAATAGGGTAATAAAAGGGAATTCACATCTATTGAGTGCCTACATGGGTGGGATATAATTTGGTTCTTAAGATGCACCAGCTGTGGAGTCCGTCAGAACTGGATTTGAATCCCAATTCCATCATTCATCATTATGTGATTGTGGATATGTTTTTAACCCCTCTGATCTTCGCTTTTCTCATCTATAAAAGATGCCTTTTTCAAGTTGTTATGAGGCTTAAACAAGATAATTGTGTACGAATCTGGGCAAAATGCCTGTAATTTTGTGTTTAATACATAGAAGAGTATCATCCTTCTCTCATTTAATTTTTAGAGCAAACAAAGTCTGTGGTAATCTTTTTTTATAGTTAAATCAAGGATCAGAAAGATTAAATCACCGTAGCCACATAGCAACTCACGGTACACATTCACATGATAATTGCTGGTCACAAGTAGCAATGATAATCACATGTATAATCTCACATTATGTAGTGGTTTTACTTTACATAAGCCTCCTTATTTGTTGGAACCATAGATTCTAAGTTGCTCTATCAAAGCAATCATTAGAAATATGTGACGTTCGGCCAGGCACGGTGGCTCATGCCTGTAATCCCAACACTTTGGGAGGTTGAGGCGGGCAGATCACCTGAGGTCGGGAGTTCGAGACCAGCCTGACTGACATGGAGAAACCCTGTCTCTACTAAAAATACAAAATTAGTCTGGTGTGGTGGCGCATGCCTGTAATCCCAGCTACTCGGGAGGCTGAGGCAGGAGAATCTCTTGAACCCGGGAGGTGGAGGTTGCGTTGAGCCGAGATTGCCCCATTGCACTCCAGCCTGGGCAACAAGAGTGAAACTCCGTCTCAAAAAATATATATATATATGTATTGTTCTTAGTGTACACATTTTAGGAAATTTCCTATTACTCTTCTGTTTGATTTAATGTGTGTGATATTTTCAGAAATATGTAAGAATTTATATAGTATATATATATACACATTAAAAATATAAGTTGACATCACAGAGTAGACTTGACTCATGACAAATTTTTTTTCTGAAAGCACCTGCAGAAATCGGTGTTCTTTCTCGTTTCTAAAAAACCCAGAGGCTGCCGGGCTCAGTGGCTCACGCCTGTAATCCCAGCACTTTGGGAGGCCAAGGTGGGTAGATCTCAAGGTCAGGAGTTCAAGACCAGCCTGGCCAACATGGTGAAACCCTGTCTCTACTAAAAATACAAAAATTAGCTGGGCGTGGTGGCAGGTGTCTGTAATCCCAGCTACTTGGGAGGCTGAGGCAGAGAACTGCTTGAACCCGGGAGGTGGAGTTTGCAGCGAGCTGAGATCACGCCATTTACTCCAGCCTGGGCGACAGAATGAGACTTCGTCTCAAAAAAAACTCAGAGGCCACTGGGGAGAGGAGGCTTTTTGGATTCCCAGTAGTGCACAAGACTTAGATTTGATTACAGTAGTAATTTAAGCATAATCCATTGTAAGGTGATGATCCAGAGAGACTTCATAACAACGCAGAAACTTAAAAGCTCCCAGCAGCCAGAAAGGAAGGAAAATCAGAATTATGGTGGGGCAGGGCAACCACTTGGGGGGTTGCTGTGGGAGGGGACAGCCACCGGTTTGGGTAGCCACAGGGCATTGTGAGCCAAGTGCCTGGGACAGGAACTCTAGGAGTGATTGGTTCCTGGTAACCAGGTGACCTAGGAGGCCTGGTTAGTAGGCACAGGCCAGTGGCCTTCAGTCGGCAGTCAGTGGCAAGAGGAGGCGGAGCACCGACCTGCTACAGCGCTTTCTCCCTGCGTGGTTGCGCTTCTCTGTGCTTGTTGGGCTCCATCCATTTTAAATAAACCAGCAGGCCCCTGCCCTCAGGGGCAAGTTATCTGAACCGGGGGAGGGAAGGAGCTGAGGCAATCCCAGCACTTTGGGAGGCCCCGGTGGATGGATCACCTGAGATCAGGAGTTCAAGACCAGCCTGGCCTTGAACTCCTGATGAAGTTCAAGATGGTGAAACCCCGTCTGTACTAAAAATACAAAAAATTAGCCGGGTGTGGTGGTGCACTGTGGGCGGGAAGCCACCCAGGTGCCAAGGCAAGAGACCAAGGGCACAAGCTGTTGCAGAATAATAAAGAAAATGTATAGAATAAGAATAGTTATACTAGAAATAGATTACAGATATGATTATATATAAATATCATTAATCATTAGTTTCTAGCATTACTCTTTATTCCAATATTATAATAATCTTTGTTTTACAATTATAACCTAGGAAAAACCAGGCCAAACAGAGATAGGAGCTGAAGGGACGCGGTGAGAAGTGACCAGAAGGCAAGAGTGTGAGCCCTCTGTCATGCCCGGACAGGGCCACTAGAGGGCTCCCTGGTCTAGCGGTAGCGTCAGTGCCTGGGGAAGGCTCCTGTTACTTAGCCGACCAGGAAAGGGAGTCTCCCTTTCCCTGGGGAATTTAGACAAGACTCTGCTCCACCACCTCTTGTGGAAGTCCTGACATCAGTCAGGCCCATCCACAGCTATCTGGAGGCCTGACCGTCTCCCTGTGATGCTGTGCTTCAGCGGTCACGCTCCTGGCCCGCTTTCATGTTCCGCCCTGTACAACTGGCTCTGCCTTCTAGATAGCAGTAGCAGAATCAGTGAAGACTAAAGTCTTTGAAATGCACAGAAGAAATAATGATGTAAGCTGCCCTCTCTCTCTGCCTGGGCTACCAAATGGAAGGGCCCCCTCTTCAGTGGACAGGTGACTCGCGTGACCTTACCTATCATTGGAGATGGCTCACACTCCTTACCCTGCCACCTTGTCTTGTAGCCAATAAATAACAGTGCAGCCACACACTCGGGGCCACTACCCGTCTCCGCATTTAGATGGTAGTAGTCCCCTGGGCCCAGCTGTCTTTTCTTCTATCTCCTTGTCTTGTGTCTTTATTTCTACGATCTCTCGTCTCTGCACACAAGGAGAAAAACCCACAGACCCAATAGGGCTGGACCCTACAGCGCATGCCTGTAATCCCAGCTACTCGGGAGGCTGAGGCAGGAGAATCGCTTGAACTCGGGAGGTGGAGGTTGCAGTGAGCCAAGTTTGCACCATTGCACTCCAGCCTGGGCGACAGAGTGAGACTTCGTCTCAAAACACAAAAACAAACAAACAAACAAAACACTTTGCTTTTAGCCGTTCTACTAAGGGTCTTTACTCCTCACCCTAAGTCTTCAACAAGGGCTCTCCACTCTGCCTGTTAGGAACTCACATTTACCAGCCCTGTGTCAGCTTTGGGAATTGTTTAGCTTATAGATTCCCGTCAATTAATTGTTTCTTGCCAGGCTTGGTGAGTTTCACCTTATACATGCCAGATTAGTATTCATGCCAAGTCTCAAGGGGACTCGTATGCAGATTTCTGGAGCTCTCTTTACATAGCTTCTTCCTCTTCAATACTCTACCTCACAAATTGCAAACTGCCTTAGCCATCCCCACCTCCAGTCTTTCCTCAACTCAGCAAGATCTCTTGGGCTCTGTTTGGATTCCTTACACAACAACTGGAAAATTGCCTTCAGACAAAGAACTGGAGTGATTGTAGGGCTCACCTCTGTTTCCCTCCTCTCCGAGATCACACTTTACACTACCTACAGTCCTAATATTTGAATACAGTTGTTTCGTATATTTTGTCAGTTTTCTAGTTGTCTATGCCAGAAGGGGAACATCTGTCTCAATCACTCTTTCACTGTCGGAACAGAAGTTACTGATTTGTTCTTAACACTAGTTTACTTTGAATTAATGCGTAATTTAAAACTCAAAAACACCTGTGTTAAAAGAGCTGCTCTCTCTACTAAGTGCTATGATAGCAATACTGGAAAGGCTTTTAGGAGAAGATACTCAAGTTGACTCTTTAAGTATCTCTAACTTTACAAGGCCTGTGGTTTGGCTCTGCGTTCCCACCCACATCTCATGTTGAATTGTAATCCCCAATGTTGGAGGAGGGGCCTAGTGGGAGGTGATTGGATCATGGGGGTGGACATCTCCCTTGCTGTTCTCGTGATAGTAAGTTCTCACGAGATCTGGTTGTTTAAAAGTGTGTAGCACTTCCCCCTATGCTCTCTGTCTTCCACCAGCTATGTGAAGATGTGCTTACTTCCCCTTTGCTTTCCACCATGATTGTAAGTTTCCTGAGGCCTCCCCAGAAGCAGAAGCCTGTACAGCCCACAGAACCCTGAGCTGACTAAATCTCTTTTCCTTACAGATTATCCAGACTCAGGTAGTTCTTTATAACAATGTGAGAATGAACTAATACAGAAAAGTGGTACCAGAGAGTTGGGACATTGCTATAAAGATACCTGAAAATGTGGAAGTGACTTTGGAACTGGGTAACAGGCAGAAGTTGGAAGAGTTTGGAGGGCTCAGAAGAAGACAGGAAGATAAGGTAAAGTTTGGAACTTCCTAGAGACTTGTTGAATGGTTGTAACCAAAATGCTGATGGTGATATGGACAATGAAGTCCAGGCTGAGGAGTTCTCAGATGGAGATGAGGACCTTATTGGGAACTAGAGTAAAGGTCACTCTTGCTATGCTTTAGCAAAGAGACTAGTGGCATTGTGCCCCTGCTATAGGGATCTGTTGAACTTTGAACTTGAGAGAGATGATTTAGGGTATCTGGCAGAAAATATTTCTAAGTAGCAAAGCATTCAAGATATGGCCTGGCTCCTTCTAACAGTGTATGCTCATATTTCTGAGGAAAGAGATTATCTGAAGCTGGAACTTACATTTAAAAGGGAAATGGAGTATTAAAGTTTGGAAATGTGCAGCCTGGCCATGTATTAGAAAAGAAAAACCCATTTTCTGGGGAGGAATTCAACCTAGCTGCAAAAATTTGTGTAAGTAAAGAGGAGCCGTATGTTAACAGCCAAGACAATGGGAAAAATGCCCCCAAGACATTTCAGAGACTTTCGTGGCAGCCCCTCTCATCACAGGCCTGGAGGCCTAGGAGGGAAAAACAGTTTTGTGGGTCAGGCTTAGGGCCCTGCTATTCTGTGCAGCCTTGGGACCCTGTTCCCTGTGCTTTAGCTGCTCCAGCTCCAGCCATGGCTAAAAGGACTCCAGATATGTTTCAGGTTGCTGCTCCAGAGGGTATAAGACACAAGCCTTGGAGGCTTCCAGATGGTGTTAAGCCTGCAGGTGCTCAGAGGGCAAGAGTTGAGGCTTGGGAGCCTCCATTCTTTCAGATTTCTGAGGATGTATGGAAACAACTGGATATCCAGGCAGAAATTTGCTTCAGGGGCGGAGCCCTTGTGGAGAACCTCTACTAGGGTACTGTGGAGGGGAAATATGGGGTTGAAGTCCCCACAAAGAGTCTCCACTGGGGCACTGCCAAGTGGAGCTGTGAGAAGAGGGCCACTGTCCTCCACACCCCAGAATGGTAGCTCCATCAACAGTTTGCACTGTGTGCTTGGAAAAGCCACAGGCACTCAACACCAGCCTGTGAGAGCAGCCATGGGGCACTAAGCCCTGCAGAGCCGCCAGAAGCAGAGCTGTCCAAGACCTTGGGAGCCTACCCCTTGCATCAGTGTGGCCTGGATGTTAGACATGGAATCAAAGGATATTATTTTGGAGCTCTAAGATTTAATGACTGCCCTGCTGGGTTTCGGACTTGCATGGGGCCTGTAACCCCTTTGTTTTGGCCAATGTCTCCCTTTTGGAACAGGAACATTTACCCAATGCCTGTACCCTTATTGTATCCTAGATGTAACTAACTTGCTTTTGATTTTACAGGCTCATAGGCAGAAGGGACTGCCTTATCTCAGATGAAACTTTGGACTTGGACTTTTGAGTTAATGCTGAAATGAGTTAAGACTTTGGGAGACTGTTTGGAAAGCATAATTGTGTTTTGAAATGTGAGGACATGATATTTGGGATGGGCCAGGAGTGGAATGATATGGTTTGGCTCTGTGTCCCCACCCAAATTTCATGTCAAATTGTAATCTTCAATGTTGGAGGAGGGTCCTGGTGGGAAGGTAATTGGATCATGGGGGCAGACTTCTCCTTTGCTGTTCTCATGATGAGTGAGTTCTCATGATACTTGATTGTTTAAAAGTGTATAGCATTTCCCCCTTTGCTCTCTTTCTCCTGCCAGCTATGTGAAGATGTGCTTGCTTCCCCTTTGCCTTCTGCCATGATTGTAAGTTTCCTGAGGCCTCCCCAGAAGCAGAAGCCTGTAAAGCCCACAGAACCGTGAGTTGATTAAATCTCTTTTCTTTATAAATTACCCAGTCTCAGGTGGTTCTTTATAGCAATGCAAGAATGGATTAATACACAAGGCCAGGTCAGAACTCCTGATCTTCCCCTGAAACCTGCCCCTGCAAGTCTTCCCCTATCTCAGCTAGTGGCAACTTCATCCTTAGAGTTTCTCAGACCCAAAACCTTGACATCATCCTTGTCACCTCTTTTTCTCTTTTGTCCCCCATTCATGCCATTAGGAGATCCTATCTGACCTTTAAGCTATATCCAGAATTCAACTATGTCTTGCCACCTCTACTGCTCCCACCCTTGTCCAGGCCACCAGCATTTCTAGCTTGGGGTTTTGCAACAGTCTTCTAACAGCTGTCCTTGCCTCTACCCTTGTCTTCTTACAATCTATTCTCAATCCAGTGGCTTTTTAATATATAATCCTTTTAATATGTAACGTTTAGGCTGGGTGTGGTGGCTCACACCTGTAATCCCAGCACTTTGGGAGGCCGAGGCAGGCGGATCACCTGAGGTCGGGAGTTCAAGACCAGCCTGACCAACATGGAGAAACCCCGTCTCTACTAAAAATACAAAATTAGCCAGGCATGGTGGCGCATGCCTGTAATCCCAGCTGCTGGGGAGGCTGAGGCAGGAGAATTCCTTGAACCTGGGAGGCGGAGGTTGTGGTGAGCCAAGATTGCGCCATTGCACTCCAGCCTGGGCGACAAGAGTGAAACTCTGTCTCAAAAAATAAAAACAACAAAAAAAGTAACATTTAATATGATTTATTTAATATGTAACTCCTCTGTTCAAACCCACCAATAACTCCTCATCTCACTATCTCACTTAGAGTAAAACCTTGCAGTGGCTCACAGGACCTCCCCACAACTTTCTCATTTTGACTTTTTTTTCCTTTAAAAATAGGGTCTTGCTCTTTGCCCAGGCTAGAGTGCAGTGATGTGATCATAGCTCACTGTAAACTTGAACTCCCAGGGTCAAGCGATCTCTCACCTTAGCCTCTTGGGTAGCTAGTACTACAAGAATGTGCCCCCGTACCCAACTGATTAGAAAAAAGAATTGTAGAGACAGGTTCATGCTATGTTGCCCAGGCTGGTCTTGAACTCCTGGACACAAGTGATCCTCCTGCCTCAGCCTCCCAAAGTGCTGGGATTACAGGTGTGACTCACTGTGCCCAGTCTCACTTTGAATTTGCAATGGCGCAATCTTGGCCTACTGCAACCTCCACCTCTGAGGTTCAAGTAATTCTCCTGCCTCAGCCTCCCAAGTAGCTGGGATTACAGGTACCTGCCACCATGTCCAGCTAATATTTAGTAGAGATGGGGTTTCAACATGTTGGCCTTGTTGGTCTCAAACTCCTGACCTCAAGTGATGCGCCTGCCTCGGCCTCCCAATGTGCTGAGATTATAGGTGTGAGCCACCGCGCCCAACCTCACTTTGACTTTTATTCTCTCACTTGCTCACTGTCCTCAGGCCATCTGGCCTTTTTCTACTTCCTTCACAGTTGAAGTATGCCTCTGCCCCAGGCTCTTTGCCCTTATTCTTAACTTTTCTCTTAATATTTTCCTCCAGATACTCACATGACTTGCTCCTTCACTTTCTTCAAGTCTTTGCTCAAATGTCCCCTCTCACTGAGGCCTCCCTGACTACCTGTGATATTGTGATTTATAAAAAGATATATATATATATAATATATATATATATTTAATTTTCTGGGTTAGTTTTCTCTTGCTTATAACAGAATACCTGAAACAAGGTATATAAACAAAAAGGAATTTATTTTTTACAGTTACGGAGGCTGAGAAGTCCAAGGTTGAGAGGCTGCTCCTGGTGAGGGCCTTTTTGCTGTGGGGACTCTGCAGAATTTTTTTTCTTTTTCTTTCTTCGTTTTTTGCACTGTCACCCAGGCTGGTGGCACGATCTCAGCTCGTATGGTTGTACGGTGGAACGATCTCAGCTCATTGCAACCCCCACCTCCCGGGTTCAAGCGATTCTCCTGCATCAGCCTCCTGAGTAGCTGGGGCTACAGGCACACATGACCACACCTGGCTAATTTTTGTATTTTTAGTAGAGACAGGGTTTTGCCGTGTTGGCCAGGCTGGTCTTGAACTCCTGACCTTAGGCGATCGGCCTGCCTCAGCCTTCCAAAGTACTGGGATTACAGGCGTGAGCCACCATGCCCTGCCGACTCTGCAGAATCTTGAGCAGCGCAGGAAATCACATGGCAAATGGGCTGAGCGTGCTAGCTCAGGTCTGTCTTGCTCTTCCTTTTTTTTTTTTTTTTTTTTTTTTTGAGACGAAGTCTCTCTCTGTTGCCTAGGCTGGAGTGCGGTGGCGTGATCTCGGCTCACTGCGAGCTCCGCCTCCCGGGTTCACGCCATTCTCCTGCCTCAGACTCCCGAGTAGCTGGGACTACAGGCGCCCGCCACCACGCCCAGCTAATGTTTTATAGTTTTAGTAGAGACGGGGTTAGCCAGGATGGTCTCCATCTTCTGACCTCGTGATCTGCCCACCTGGGCCTCCCAAAGTGCTGGGATTACAGGCGTGAACCACCGTGCCCGGCCTGTCTTGCTCTTCCTGTAGAGTCATCAGTCTGATTCCCATAATAAACCATTAATCTATTAACCCATGGATTAATCCATGAGCAGACTAATCCATTCATGAGGGCAGAGCCCCACGACCCAATCACCCCATAAAGTTCCCCCATCTTGCAGTACTGCCACATTGGGGATTAAGTTTTTATTTTCTAATTTATTTTTTATTAAATTTTTTTTTGAGACAGAGTCTCACTCACTCTATTGCACAGGCTGGAGTGCAGTGCCGCGATCTCAGCTCACTGCAACCTCCACCTCCTGGGTTCAAGTGATTCTCATGCCTCAGCTTCCTGAGTAGCTGGGATTACAGGCATATGCCACCATGCCCGGATAATTTTTGTATTTTTAGTAGAGATGAGGTTTCACCATGCTGGCCAGGCTGGTCTTGAACTCCTGACCTCAAGTGATCCACCTGCCTTGGCCTCCCAAATTGTTGGGATTATAGGCATGGGCCACTGGGCCCAGCCAGGGATTAAGTTTCAACATGAGTTTCTGAAGGGACAAACATTCAAACCATAGCAATATTTGTCTCCAGTCCTTTGGCATAGAGTTCCTAAAACCCTTTAATTTCCTGAGTAATAGGGGCATTAGGAGAATCTTTTGTTCTGATATTTGGTCTTTGATCTTGGTTCCTGACACAGAGATCCTGATCACTTGGAATTTCCTGGGTGATAGTAGCGTCTTTTTTTCTCATGGGGCACCTCTTGGTGGGCTTCTGGATAGGGCTGGTCACCAGAAAGACCAAGCCATGATTAGAAACTTGGAACTTTCAGCTCAGCTCCCCATCCTCCATGAAGGGGAGAGGGGCGGAAACCTGAGTTAGTAATTGGTGGTGCCTATGTGATGAAGCCTCCATGAAAATCCCTGAACTGTGGGGTTTGGAGAGCTTCCGGGCTGCTGAACACGCGGAGGTGCTGGAAGGGCGATGCACCCTGGAGGGGGCGTGGAAGCCACCTGCCGCCTCCCCCATACCTGGCCCAATGCATCTCTCCCATCTGGCTGTCCATCTGTATCCTTTGTAATATCCTTCCTAATAAACAGGTGAACATAAATAAAGTGGTTTTCTGAGTTCTGTGATCCATCCTAGCAAATTATCAAATCCAAGGAGGGCACCATGGGAACTCCAGTGTACAGCCTGTCAGTCAGGAACACGGGTCACAGCCTGGGGCTTGTGACTGGCATCTAAAGTAGGGGCAGCCTTGTGGGACTAAGTCCTTAAGCTGTGCAATCTGACTCTAACTCCAGGTACATAGTGTCAGGATCGAGTTAAATTGTAGATCACCCAGCTGGTGTTGGAGAATTGGTCGGTGTGGGGAAAGCTCCACACACATTTCAGCAACCGGAGAGGAAGTATTCTCTGACAAGTATGACTGTAGAAGAGAAAGCAGTTGGTTTTTCCTGTTATACACCACCCCATTTAAAATCGCAATAACCCCCGCACCTGCTCTGGCACTGCCAGCCTTCTTCCCTGCCGGATTATTCTCTGTAGCACTTGTCTTGTCATCTAGCGTAGAATTTACTTGTTTGTTCGCTTCATTGTTCCTCCCCTCCCACCACCATCACCACCACTGGAAGGGAAGCTCTACAAGTCAGGAAGTTTGCCTGTTTTTTATTTTTCTTTTTATTATGTTTTGTAAAATCAGAGTTTCACTCTGCTACCTAGGCTGGTCACCAGTTCCTAGCCTCAAGTGATCCTCCTGCCTCAGCCTCCCAAAGTACTAGGATTACAGGCATGAGCCGCTGCACATGGCCAGTTTTGTCTGTTTGATTCACTGATGCCCAGCACCTAGATTAATGGCTGGCACACAGTCACCTTTAGTAAACGTGTCATGAATAAATGAATGCAGAAGCAGTGGCAGGGGTGAGCTAGTTAGTGAAGGATGGCCACTTCCGGATGAGGGAATAGCATGGAAAAGCACTAAAGGCAGAAGGAGTGTGACATGATCGGAAATGGACATTAGGTGAATATAGCTGGAATGAGGGGCATGGAGAAAGGTGGCAAGAGACAGGAGCCGGTTTGCCTGCTAAGGTGTTTGGACTTCAGCCTAAAGGCAGCGAGGAATCGTTGAAAGGTTTCAAGGCCGGGCATGGTGGCTCACGCCTGTAATCCCAGCACTTTGGGAGGCCCAGATGGGCGGATCACGAGGTCAGGAGATCAAGACCATCCCGGTTATCTACTAAAAATACAAAAAAAAAAATTAGCCGGGCGTGGTGGCAGGTGCCTGTAGTCCCAACTACTCGGGAGGCTGAGGCAGGAGAATGGCGTGAACCTGGGAGGTGGAGCTTGCAGTGAGCTGAGATCGTGCCACTGTACTGCAGCCTGGGCGACAGCGAGACTCCGTCTCAAAAAAAAAAAAGAAAGGTTTCAAGCTGGCAGAAGTGGGTCAGAGAGGTGATGAAATCTGATGTTAGTAGTTTAGAAAGATCACTCTTGCAGAAAACATCAGCTTAGAGGTGAAGAGGCCAGCCCCACGGAAGCCACTTTCTTCTCATTTTAGTAACTCCGATGATCAATGATGAGGACCTGAATTAAGTCAGTGGCCAGAGCCATTTAGAGGAAAGGGGATGGATTTGAGAGGTATTTAAGAAGTAAAATCTTTATGACATGGTAAACAAATCGGCTGTGAGGTATGAGGCAGAGCAAGAGGCTAGGACGACAACCAGACTTCTTGCTTGGGTGGCTTGAGGGATGTGATGCCTTTCCCTGAACTCCGGTGTAAAGCAGTCGTGCTGCCTTGCCAGCCATATTCCTGTGACTGGGCCATGAGGGCCCAGTGCTGATGGGGCACAAAGCCCAAGCCATTTGTCAGTGTTCCCCATGTGTGCAAGCCCAGCTGGTGACAGGAAGTCTGACCTGAGCCCCACTAGTCAGCAGCCTCTCCTTCATTAGGAAAGACCAAGCCTAGCATATAAACATTGCTTTAATTTGTTAGCCAGGGCTTTGTGGCTTCCTGCCGCCTTGACTGCCCTATGAAGCAACCAGAGAAGGAAATTACACATGGATTTCCTTAAAGAGAAGTTCAGATTTCTCTAAGGTTATAAAGATACAGGCAGCAGTGATCGTCACCACCACCGTCTGCCATGACAACTCATATGTCTGCAAAGCACAGTGCCATTGAGGTGCCTCTCCATGCCTCTGCGTTCTTGAGATCTTTTCCCTTAACTGAATGATGAAGGGAGTGATGAAGAGGGCCCTTTGCTAAGCAGCCTGGTGAACACTGAAGTCAATGATCACAGGAGTCAGATCACCCTTACTACTAAGTTCAAGCTATCTGAACTCCCTTCCAGGATGGGAATGAGGCAGGCTGCAGGATGTGGAGCCCGAGGGCAGCACCCAAGAAAATAGTCTAAAGCATCTTTTGCCTATCTCAGGGACCGGTGGGTGACAATTGGGTCTGAAGCAAAATACTATAAGCAGAGGTAGCAAGAGGGAGTAGGTGAATTCAGTAGAGTGAATGGGAAGCATCCTGGAAAGATTCCCTGAGTGTCTTGGGAAGGAGAAGCAGAGCCTTCCTGTACGTATGAAGAGAGCTGTGAAAGCAACACTGTTAAACTCAAGCGCTTATAGAACAATGGCCCTGCAGTTTATGGAATGGAGGTGGCAGGGAGTAGCAATAATGGGGCTTAGGATTTAAGAACATGCACTGTGGGAGGCAGAAGATTTGCATTCATTCATTTTAAAAGACTTTATCGAGTATCTACGTGCACGTGAAATAATAGGTAGCAATATAAGATTGTCACATGAACAAGTAAACAGCTCATTATAGGCTGGTGCAGCTGGAGGTGGCTTTGAATGCATATATAACTTCTAATGAAGTGTTATGCCTAATTAGTGGAGTAACGTATATAATTTTTGAACTGATGATGCTAAAGATGAGAAGTTTGAGTTACATATGCATTATTTGATGTTAAGACTTATACCCCATGATTTTGAAATAGCTAAGTTTCTTGGTCATCAACTGACCCTACTATGAGTTTCAATGAGTGAATCAAGTCAGGAAGCCCACCTTCATAGTGAACATGTTTTAAATGATAATTGAAATAGAAACATTTTTGAGCTCAAAAGACCTTCATAGATTCTTTACTTTTACAGCTCTCTCTACCATTCTTTGTGTTGTTTTTTGTTTTTTGTTTGTTTATTTGTTTGAGACAGGGTCTCCACCCAGGCTGGAGTGCAGTGGCGTGATCTCAACCAGTCCGGGCTCAGGTGATCCTCCCACCTCAGACTCCCAAGTAGCTGGGACTGCAGGTGAGCACCACCATGCCCAGCTAATTTTTATATTTTTCTAGAGTTTTGCCATGTTGCCCAGGCTGCTCGCGAACTCCTGGACTCAAGGGATCCACCGGCCTCAGCCTCCCAAAGTGCTGGGATTACAGGTGTGAGCCACCATGCCTGGCCTGTACCATTCTTTGAAGGATAGATAGCTATCTTGAACTATGGAGAAATGATCTGAATTTGTAGACAGAAATGAAGAAAAGAACTTGTCTTGCATGGCCAAGTAGGTCTTGTATAACCTTATCGCTCTGAATGGAAACAAATGGTTCTCTGGGACATATATAGAGAGAGAGAACATAGGTAGTATTCTATACTGCTACACAATACCAACTGTTTTTACTTTTACATATATGACAAACAGCATTGGAGAAATTAGCAAGCCACTCCAAAAGAAACCACACTCTATATAATATAAAATTTCCCCCAAACTGCAGTCATATCAGCCTGCTTGAGTACAGCAAAATGCATCTAGGTTACTGGGAAATCTTAGGGTGGCAGTGTTGTTCACTCTGTAAACATATTAGTGTTCCAGATAAAACTGTGGTTCCCTTTTTGCTGATATGTTTACAATTTCTTTGACTAGAAAAGAGGAAGTATTACAATATGAGAAAGTTTCCTTAAATAATGACGTGGCAAAATGTGTGAAATCTGAGAGGAAAAGCAAGCAATTAAATTATTCATGAAGCTTCTCAACTGGGTTTTTCAATGAGATTGGTTTGTTTCAAATAATACGTTGTGAAATATGTAATCTAACATACTTAGAGGAAATGAAGTTCAGTGAAATTGACTGTTGCATGAAGATAGCAGCCTACCAAAATACATAACCATAGTTATGAAAACTCATACATTGCTACGGAACTAATGGATCAGAAACACTGGAGAGTTTTTGCTTCTGAGGAACAGTCCACTTTCACCGCCTATCTTCAGAACTGCCGCGGAGAGGGAGAACTAAGAACATCTAGCTGTTAATTTCCTGCATCATTGGTGCAGAATGTGGCACATTGTAAGAAAAAGTGACAAGCTCAATAGTCTAGGTTCTAAAAATATGCCCATTTTGGGCCAGGCACGGTGGCTCACACCTGTAATCCCAGCACTTTGGGAGGCTGAGGCCGGTGGATCACGAGGTCAGGAGTTTGAGACCAGCCTGGCCAAGATAGTGAAACTCCCATCTCTACTAAAAATACAAAAATTAGCCGGGCATGGTGGCGCTCGCCTGTAGTCCCAGCTACTTGGGAGGCTGAGGCAGGAGAATTGCTTGAACCCAGGAGGTGGAGGTTGCAGTGAGCCGAGACTGTGCCACTGCACTCCAGCCTGGGCAACAGAGTGAGACTCTGTCTCAAAACAAAAACAAAAAAAATGCCCATTTTGGGTTCTAGAATAAGCAGATAATGTGTTTTCAACATTTAAATGCTTCTTTCAGAAAAGAGAATTTATATATATATATATATATATATATATATTTTTTTTTTTTTTTTTTTTTTTTTTTTGAGACAGGGTCTCACTCTGTCATCCAGGCTGGAGTGAGTCCTGTGGTGAGATCATACCTCACTGCAGTTTCAAACTCCTGGGCTCAAGCAATCCTCCTGCCTCAGTCTCCCAAGTAGCTGGGACTACAGGTACATGCCCGGCTAATTTGTAAATTTTGTTGTAGAGACAGGGTCTTGCTATGTTGCCCAGGCTTGTCTGAAACTCCTGGCCTCAAGCAATCCCACTTTGGCCTCCCAAAGTGCTGGGATTACAGGTGTGAGCCAACGCATCTGGCCAAGACACAGTATCTGATTCGCTGACATCTGAGGAGAGTAATGATAATTTACAGTATCTGATTCATTGACATCCGAGGAGATTAGTGATAATTTACAAGACACTTCTTCTTCCCCGTGAGTGGCACTCGCTTTCTTAAACCAATAGCAAACACACTTTTCACCTTAGAGGACTTCACTGTCCCCGCGTGTTACTATGGCTGCATAACAAATCACCCGAAAATGGGGTGGCTTAAAGTACAACAAGCATGCGTTACATCGTGTATTATCTCTCACTGTTTCCATGGTTAGAAATTCACACCAGCTGTAGAATGGATGGCTGGTTTCTGACCCACATTGTCAGGGATATCAGCTGAAAGACTCAAAGGCTGGCGCCTGGACTCTGAGGGATCATTCACTCAGGATCATGACAGCAGCTGATGCTTGCTCATGGCTGGGGACTAGCTGAGGATGTCAGCCAGAATTCCTCACTAGACCTGTCTGTGGCCTGAGTCTCCTTACTATGTGATAGCTGAGTTCTAAGGGTAAGGATCCCAAGAGAGAAGGAAAAATAAATGGAGGTTTCTTCATTTTTATGACCTAGCCTTCAAAGTCACATATTTTGTGACTTTTTGCCAAACTTCAATACTCGGGGCAATCATAAGACAAGTCCCGGCTGGGCGCAGTGGCTCACGCCTGTAATCCCAGCACTTTGGGAGGCCGAGGAGGGCGCATCACGAGGTCAGGAGATCAAGACCATCCTGGCTAACATGGTGAAACCCCGTCTCTACTAAAAATACAAAAAATTAGCCAGGCGTGGTGGTGTGCACCTGTAGTCCCAGCCACTCGGGAGGCTGAGGCAGGAGAATGGCGTGAACCCGGGAGGCGGAGCTTGCAGTGAGCCGAGATCGCGCCACTGCACTCCAGCCTGGGCGACAGAGCAAGACTCTGTCTCAAAAAAAAAAAAAAAAAAAAACAAGTCCCTGCCTAGATTCAAAGAGAAGAAACATAGATCCAACGTCTCTGTGGGAGAAGTGTCAGACTCATCATAGGAAAGGCATGTAGGATGCATGTAGCGATAAATATACAGGTGCAACCATCTTTAGAAAATACAAGGCTGGGTGTGGTGGCTCACGTCTGTAGGACCAGGAGTTTGGGACCAGCCTGGGCAACATGGCAAAACCTGTCTCCACTAAAAATACAAAAAATTAGCCAGGCTTGGTGGTGTGCACCTGTAGTCCCAGCTACTGGGGAGGCTAATGTAGGAGTCACCTGAGCCCAGGAGCTCGAGGCTGCAGTGAGGTAAGATCATGCCACTGCACTCCAGCCTGGGCAAGCTGAGTGACACCCTATCTCAAAACAAACAAACAAACAAACAAAAAAACCCAATCTGCCACAATGTGTTTCTAGAAAGGTATTGAAGGTTTATCTCATATTGCTACATAATTTGAATTTTAAAATATTTTATTATAAATATAATATCTGCTCATGTGGAAAATTTAGAAAAAGATGAAAAGAATAGTCCAATATAGTCCTACCACCCAAATTAACCATAATTAGAGAAGATTAAAGTTTTCTTATAGTCAGACATACGATTTTCTGCTGTGGTTTCTTCGTTGCCTGTGTTCCCCAATTCTTTTTTTTTTTTTTTAGACGGAGTTTCACTGTGTTGCCCAGACTGGAGTGCAGGAGCCTGATCTCAGCTCACTGCAACCTCCACCTCCCTAGTTCAAGCGATTCTCCTGCCTCAGCCTCCCACGTAGCTGGGACTACAGGAGTGCACCACCACGCCCAGCTAATTTTTTGTATTTATTAGTAAAGACGGGGTTTCACCATGTTGGCCAGGATGGTCTCCATCTCTTGACCTCATGATCCGCCGGCCTCGGTCTCCCAAAGTGTTGGGATTACAGGCATGAGCCACCGCACTCGGCCTGTTTCCCAATTTTTAATTAAAAACTTGAAAGAGTAGTACAAAGAATACCATTTATTCTCCATATAGATGCAGATAATATTAACATTTTATTAATTCAATATTTGCTTTATCTCTTTTTTTCTTACTGAACCAATAGAAAGTTCATTTCACATATCATGATACCACCTGTAAATATTACAGTCACAACATGCATCTCCTAAGCATAAGGACGTTATACTGAGTAATCACAACAACGTTATCATCTCAAGAAATAGGCCCAGCACAGTGGCTCATGCCTGTAATCCCAGCACTTTAGGAGGCCAAGGTGGGAGGATCACTTGAGGTCAGGAGTTCAAGACTAGCTTGGGCAACACAGCAAGACCACATCTCTACAAAAATAAAAATAAATAATAACAATAATAGTTTCATGATATCTAATAACATAGAATGGGCAATTCAATATTAACATATCCCCAATTATCCCATGACCTTTTTTTTATTTTTGGAGGCAGAGTCTCACTCTGTCCCCCAGGCTGGAGTGCAGCGGCACAATCTCGGCTCACTGCAACCTCTGCCTCCCAGGTTCAAGTGATTCTCCTGCTTCAGCCTCCTGAGTAGCTGGGATTATAGGCGACTGCCACCAGGCCCGGCTAATTTTTGTATTTTTTGTAGAGACGGGGTTTCACCATGTTGGCCAGGCTGGTCTCAAACTCCTGACCTCAAGTGATCTGCCTGCCTCAGCCTCCCAGAGTGCTGGGATTACAGGCATGAGCCACCGCGCCCGGCCCCCATGACCATCTTTTATAGATTTTTTAAAAAATAATGATCCAATCGGCCGGGCGCAGTAGCTCATGCTTGTAATCCCAGCACTTTGGGAGGCCAAGGCTGGTGGATCACGAGGTCAGGAGTTCAAGACCAGCCTGGCCAACTTGGTGAAACCCCATCTCTACTAAAAATGCAAAAAAATTAGCCGGGACTGGTGGCCGAAGCCTGTAATCTCAGCTACTTGGGAGGCTGAGGCAGAGAACTGCTTGAACCCAGGAGGTGGCGGTTGCAGTGAGCCGAGATCATGCCACTGTACTCTAGCCTGGGTTACAGAGCAAGACTCTGTCTAAAAAAAAAAAAAAAAAAAAAAATCCAATCCAAACTAATATCTGGCATGTGGGTATCTTTGGTTAATGTCCTCATCTGGCTCCCGTGCCTCAGTACCTAAATCTGTCAAGTAAGGGGTTAGTGATGAGACCCTTGTCTACCCAGGGAGTTCTTGTGAGCATCATATTCACTTCCTTCAGCTGGGACTCACTGAGCACCTTCTGTGTGCTGGACATTGTCCAGAAGACAATAGTACTCTTAGGAGCCTACATTCTAGAGAGATGGTAGAAAAGAACGGACTTTGAAAAGTTAACATCGCTAGGTAAATATAGGGCGTTATCATTTTAGGCTAAAGGATTGAAACAAATCTTGGGGAGAAAACCTCCTTTGTACAAAAGAAAATGGATTTAGATTAAAATTAATTAGTTCTGTTCTGTGTAGGTGTTTGTTTACAAGCTCAATGAAGAGATCAGCAATACTGAGTAGAATGATAATTTTAGAGTTTAGAGTATATGAGAACACTGCGGGAGAGCTTCTACTCTTAATTAAATAAAATTACTTCTACACATTTTGTCACATAATACAGTTAAGCACCGCATAACAGTTTCAGTCAATGATGGACCTCATAGACGGCAGTGATCCCCTAAGGTTATAATAGAGCTGAAAAATTTCTGTCACAAATACTTATCATTGTGTGATGATTTCCTTACACTATTCAGTACAGTAGCATGCTGTACAGGTTTGTAGCCTAGGAGCAATAGGCCTGTATGGGTCTATTTTCATACTGCTATGAAGAAATACCCAAGACTGGGTAATTTATAAAGAAAAAGAGGTTTAATGGATCCAGTTTCACATGGCTAGGGAGGCCTCACAATCGTGGTGGAAGGTGAAGGAGGAGCAAAGGCACATCTTCATGGTGGCAGGCAAGAAAGCACGTGCAGACTTATTCACTGTCATGGGAACTGTATGGGAAAAACTCCCCCTATGATTCAGTTACCTCCCACCAGGTCCCTCCCATGACACGTGGGGATTATGGGAGCTACAATTCAAGATGCGATTTGGATGAGATTTGGGTGGGGACACAGCCAAACCATATCAAGGCCTTACCTGATAGCCTAGGTGTATAGTAGGCTATACTATATAGATTCGTGTAAGTACACTCAATGATTTTCTCAGAAAGTATCCTGAGATGACTGTATGACTGTATTAAATTTTTATTTGCTCAGTTATTATTTTCCTAAAAACTTAGTGAGCAAGAAAACCCTATAAGAATATAGAGATAGCAAGTCAGAGTTTCGAGCTGGAAGTGGCCTGAGAGATCGTCTAATCCAGATTCCACATTTTTACAGATGATCTGATCAGTGATCATTTTACAGGAATTTGCATGAAACTTAAGGCTCTAGACACACATGGTTTCCATATATAGAAGCCTGATTCCAAATCCTGTACATTAGACAAGACAATCAGAATCTTGTGTTATCCTGATTTTTGTTCTTCATCTTCCAGTTACATGGATTTTCTTGACTGTCTTGTGAGAGCTGAAATAATAGTATCACCTTTGTGGAACGGTGACTGCCAGTTTTGGATCAATCTTAGGCCACTGGAAGGTTGGTGGATCTTCTCCAGCAATTCGGGCTGAACTCAAGCAAAGCTGAGTCTAAGATCAGTTTGGACCCTTTCCCCTGGAACAGCTGGCAGGCATTGCCTGTTCCTGTCCTTGGCTTTCAACTGCTGGGCAACATGTTTGGGGAGTGTGTGCCAATACTTGGGGTTTTATTCTTCTGGTTTAACAGTTGTTAGTGCCGTTGGCTCTCAGGGAAATTCAGGACAATCTCCTTCTGTAGCTTTAAGGTTGGCCTGATTGGCAAGACAGTTGAGGACAAACTGAAGTCATTCGTTCATTCATGTGCCAGTGTCCCTGTGCTCAGAAACAGTTGTTTTAAGGATGGCAAAATGGAAGACTTGAGGATTTATGATAATACTGAATGGCTATCCTCTAGGGCACTGTTGAGTCTTAGCAGAGTCCCAAGCTCTACACTTACCCCGAGTTTTTAGGCTTCTTTGTTTTTCGGGTTTCTTTTTTTTTTTTTTTGCTTGTTTGTTTGTTTGTTTTGAGACAGTCTCACTCTGTCGCCCAGGCTGGAGTGCAGTGGCGTGATCTCAGCTCACTGCAACCTTTATCTCCTGGGTTCAAGCGATTCTCCTGCCTCAGCCTCCTGAGTAGCTGGGATTACAGGTGCCTGCCACTATGCCCAGCTAATTTTTGTATTTTTAGTAGTAATTTTGTATTTTCACCACGTTGGTCAGGCTGGTTTTGAACTCCTGACCTCAGGTGACCCACCTACCTTGTCCTCTCAAAGTGCTGGGATATAGGCGTGAGCCACTACGCAGGGCCCATTTCTTTGTTGTTTTTTTGTTTGTTTTTGAGATGGAGTCTTGCTCTATCCCCCAGAGCTAGAGTGCAGTGGTGCGATCTTGGCTCACTGCAACCTCTGCCTCCCGGGTTCAAACGATTCTCCTGCCTCAGCCTCCCGAGTAGCTGGGACTACAGGCATGTGCCACCACGCCTGGCTAATTTTTTGTATTTTTTTTACTAGAGGCGGGGTATCACCATGTTAGCCAGGATGGTCTAGGTCGCCTAACCTCGTGATCCGCCCGCCTCGGCCTCCTAAAGTGCTGGGATTACAGGCGTGGTCCACTTTGTTTTTATTACTGAGGTTATTCTGTAGGTTTTCTGAAAATAAGCAATCAGCATCTAGGTCCAAATTTACAATTTGTAATGACATTCCAAAATTCATCAATGAATAAAACAATAGCTAGGAATGTCATGTTAATTATTTAAATACATTGGCATCTGCCAATGTTCCCTTAAGCCCCCCTCCAAAGGAGGCCTGAAGTTGAGCGTATGACAAGAAAATATCTAGTAGAGTAGAACAAACTTAGTATTACACCGAAAGCCTAGGGAAGTATTACAGTCCAGCCGTTGGGAACCTCAGAGGATTGTGGGGTGGAAATGCCCTTCTAAACTGTGGCTCAAGTAGGGTCACATCCTTTCCTAGGTTTTCTTCATTGTGGCTGAGACTGGCAATAATTTCTTTTTTAAAACAAAATTTATACAGATAAGGCCTCACTATGTTGCCCAGGCTGGTCTTGAACTCTTGAACTCCTGGGCTTAAGTGATCCTCCTGCCTCAGCCTCCCAAAGTGCTGGGATTACAGATGTGAGCCACTGCACCTGGCCAAAAATCAATCGTTTCTGAAAAGAAGTTCCTGAATACTGTTGAGGAATAAAAGATGAATTAAACATGGAGAATAAAGGAAGCATAACACCAGCATGCTGGAATGCACCTGTAGCCCCAGCTACCCAGGAGGCTGAGGAGGGAGGATCACTTGAGCCCAGGAGTTCAAGCTTGCAGTAAGCTGTGATTGCACCACTGTACTCCAGCCTGGGCAACAGAGTGAGACCCTGCCTCAAAAAAAAAAAAAGAAGAAGCATAACATTATTTATTCTAGTCATTCATCCAACAAATATTCATTGAATACCTAATATGTGCTGGAGATATGAACTGTGAACAAAACTTTATAGAAAGCTTACAGTTTTTAATATCCTTTTTCTGATTAAAGAGGAAAACAACTTGCAAACTTCAAGGAGACACAAAATAAATAAAATGTTTAAATCACCTGTGCAAAATACAAAGGACACTAAAGAAAATTTGAAATGATCATCTGCGGTCTCTGTTTTCATAGAGCTTCCACTCTGGTGGTAGAAGTGGTACTTGGGGGCTGGACACAGTGGCTCACGCCTATAATCCCAGCACTTTGGGAGGCCGAGGCAGGCAGATCACTTGAGGCTAGGAGTTCGAGACCAGCCTGGGCAACAAGGCAAAATCCTGTCTCTACTAAAAATACAAAAATTAGCCAGATGTGGTAACATACGACTGTAGTCCCAGCTACTCAGGAGGCTGAGGTGGGAGAATCGCCTGAGCCTGGGAGGTCAAAGCTGCCATGAGCCAAGATCACACCACTGCCCTCCAGCATGTGCGACAGAGCGAGACCCTGTCTCAAAAATATATAGTGGTACTTGGGAAGCCAGACAGTAAACAAAGATGAACTGGTGCTATGAAGAAAAAGCAAGGTAAGAGGACAGAGCGAGGGGAGAAGGTGCACTCTAGGTAGGGTGGTCAGGGAAACCTCTTTGACAAAGCCTATGGGGCTCATTCTATCCCTTTCTAGTCCCAAAGGGCTGGCCCAGCTGTGCCAGCACCTGGCTTACCAGGTCTCAGCAGTTCCCACAGGAAGGATCTTCCACACAGAAGCTGGCTTTCCTGACAACTTGGATCCTTGTAGCTAAGGACCAGGGCCTCTGTGGTTGACCTGAGACTTGCCTCTTTGTTCTAGTTTCTGGTCTAGGAGCGTGTAATAGTCTCCTAAGGCTGCTATAACAAAACACCACAAATGGTGTGCCTTCAAACATCGGAAATGTATTATCTCAGTTCTGGAGGCTCAAAGTCTGAAATCAAGGTGTCAGCAGGGCCTGACTTCTGCCAAGGCCTCTAGGGAAGAATCCTTCCTTGCCTCGCCCAGCTTCTGGTAGCCCAGACATTCCTTGGCTTGTGGCAACATCACTCCAACCTCCACCACCTTCGACGTGGCCATCTCCCCTCCGTGTCTGTTTTCCCTTCTGATTGTATGAGGACCCACCCTATTCCAGCATGACGACTTAACTAATTGCACTTGCAGTGCCTCTATTTCCGAAAAAGGTCACATTCTGAGATACTGGGGGTAGGACTTCAGCATACCTTTTTGGGGAACACAGTTCAGCACATAACAGAGACCAAGAGTCCAGGCCCAAGGGCTAGGGTGATTTTTATAATGATGACATAACGACACATACTGAGGGTGTCTCGGTGCCTCCATTTCAGACCAACTATATGACAACAGTTAAACTGAGTAAAAAGCACAATATTCCTACAATATGAATTGCACTCATTCTGTAACAAAAGGGACATGAAGTCATACCTTTGTTTTATTACTAACTGTATATTGTTTGATAGTAAACAAGTTGACATGACTTTGGAGGAACAGGGTATACCTGTTTGATATTTTTCAATTTGGAGTGGTCATAAGAATAGCTACTGTTTTACAAGTTTACTCATTTAATTTTCACAGTCATCCTAGGAGGATGAAACTACTGTCATTTTGCATTTTACAAATGAAGAAACCGAGACAGAGTGGTCAAGTACCTCGTCCAAAGCTGCTCAACTAGGAAGAGACAGAGCCAGGAGAGCAATGAAATGTTAATAGCTTTACAAATCCCTGTAATTGTCATTTGTTTCTATATTGGGTGGATTTTTTTTTTTTTTTTTTTTTTTTTTTTTTGAAACGGAGTTTCGCTCTGTTGCCCTGGCTGGAGTGCAGTGACGAAATCTCTACTCACTGCAACCTCCGCCTCCCGGGTTCAAGAAATTCTCCTGCCTCAGCCTTCCGAGTAGCTGGGAATACAGGAGCGTGCCACCACGCCCAGCTAATTTTTTATGTTTTTAGTAGAAATGAAGTTTCACCGTGTTAGCTAGGCTGGTCTCAAACTCCTGACCTCAGGTGATCCGCCCACCTTGGCCTCCCAAAGTGCTGGGATTAGAGGCGGGAGCTGCCACGCCTGGCCTGGGTGGATTATTTTTAAAGTATTATATATAATCAAAAAGAATGGCAAGTCTGAATCTTTTCAGTAATTATTTTAAAACCATTTGAGAGGCCTTCCTAGTTGTATATTCAAGCATAGTCCTTGGTCATAAGCACACACCAATTTTGTCTTTCTCCCAAAAGGTCACGAATTATGAAACTAAGCAAAAGCAGGAGGCAACCAGATAAAAGTGGGGAAACATATTCTCCTTTTAATCCGTAGGCTCTTTGGTGAGTTACATCAGGAGCTCATGACCTCATTTGGCTTTCAGTAACTGAAGCCTAGTATATGACTTTAGTACAATAAGATTTTATTTCGTAAAATGAGGCACATAGCCACTTTAAAAATAAAGACACAAATATCTCTTCTGTGGCATAAGATAATAAAAATATTACTTAAGCCGTAAATCTGAAGCCGAATTAATTCTGTATACATTTTCCTGCTACAGAATGTCACTTTTATACGATTATATTTAAAGACACATACAAAATTGTTAGTATGTAATTGATGGTTATACTATATAAAAGAAAAGTAATTAGTCTTTTCCATTTGTTTGCAAAGTAAAAAAAATTATATCTCAAAAAGTCACACTGACCACAAACTCAATAGCAAGAAGGCGTGGGGAAGTAAGGGACCTTTGATGAGGTGGAAAGATCAGTCACTGTTGGGAACCTGTAAGAATAAGAACATGCAGCTCAGTCAGGAAGGAAACCCCAGGGTTCAAGAGATAGAGCTCTTTTTTTTTTTCTTTTTTTTTTTGAGACAGGGTCTTACTCTGTCGCCTAGGCTGGAGTGCAGTAGCATGATCTCGACTCACTGCAACCTCCACCTCCCGGGTTCAAGCGAGTCTCCTGCCTCAGCCCCCCAGGTAGCTGGGACTAAAGGCATGTGCCAACATGCCCGACTAGTTTTTGTCTTTTTAGTAGAGACAGGGTTTCTCCATGTTGGCCAGGCTGATCTCGAACTCCTGACCTCAGATGATCTGCCTGCCTTGGCCTCCCAAAGTGTGGGGGTTACAACTGTGAGCTACCAGGCCCAGCCCAAGAGATAGAGCTCTTTAGGAGGAGATATTAGTCTCACTAGATCCAACATAAATGGATTGAACCAGAGCTAAAAATTCCACCTGCCTCTCACAGAATTAATTTTAAAAGAAAATACCATCATATGGTATTCCTGTTTTCATTTTTACCAGCAGGGTCCTTCTGTTTCATTACTCCAATCTTTAATTCTTTTCTAGAGTTCTGGAGTTGCTGTTAGCATTAGAAAAGTTTTGCATGTGATAGCTGTTTCCTTAAATATCATGCAAATATTCTTGAAAGCATCCTCAATGCCGTTGAAGTGCAAAAAAGGAAACTAATATTCATCAGACACCTACTAAATATCTGGCAGTATTCTAGGCATTGTACATAGGGTATGTAATTTCGTTCTCAGAACAGCTCTGTGAAGTGGGCGCTATTATTATTCCAGTTTACAGATGAGGGAATAGATGCTTAGGGAGAGGCAAGGCTTAGGGTCTTCAGAGCAATGAGGCGAATGGCAGGGTATAAAGCCCTTAGCCTCTTACCTCTCTTGTCTTCTATGAGCCTGTTGCTGGTTATAAACTTGCTTGAAAAGTTTGCTCTTAGTGCTAAATTGTGTAACTCAGACACACTAAAACAACTATTTATTGTACACACATCGTGACAGACACTTTTCATGCATCACCATTAATTTAATCTCTACAGTGGCAGCCCTGTGAAGTTAGTATTATTTTCCAAATTTATTGCCAAGGAACCTGGGACAGAATGTAAATCAAGGTACTGTTTCCTTCATTGAGAAAGTCTGACTTTGGAAAAAAAGTCAGCCAAGTTAAGTATTGTGTTGAGTGGCGTGGCTCATTTTATTTTCTGGTGCAAGCCCCTTATCTCCTCGCAGCCTCGTACAGACAGTTTGGGATCCACACTTGGAGTGGCATTGGCTTAGAAAAGGTCAACTACAGCCAGGCGTGGTGGCTCACACCTGTAATCCCAGCACTTTGGGAGGCTGAGGAGGGTGGACCATTTGAGGTCAGGAGTTCAAGACCAGCCTGGCCAACATGGTGAAACCTCATCTCTACTAAAAATACAAAAATTAGCCAGGCGTGGTGGTGAGCGCCTGTAATCCCAGCTACTCAGGAGGCCGAGGCAGGAGAGTTGCTTGAGCCTGGGAAGTAGAGGTTGCAGTGAGCCAAGATCACGCCACTGCATTCCAGTCTGAGTGACAGAGTAAGATCCTGTCTCAAAAAAGAAAAGAAAAGAAAAGGTCAACGACATCACTCATCGCCTCACAGGTAATGAGTGTGGAGACAGAATTCCAAGCAAACTGTGCTCTTTCCCAATACCACATTATCCTTCCAGTATTCAAGGAATGAAATCATGGCCTCAGCAAACAACTCTGCAGAATTTTCTCCTGCCACAGGGCTTTCTTTGTCCCGTTCCTTGCAATAATTTTGCAGCATATATATTATATTAGAAAAACAATAGCTACTTAAGTGTTCCATTAGAATTATAGAAGGCTGTGATACTGGTACATGGTAATTCATGGAGGCGAGCACCAGAAATTAAAGTAAGGCATAAGATTGTCCTCTGAAAATAAAACAAGTGATGTCTGTACCCATTATGGATAGAATTATCCATCCGTGGGATTAAATCAAGAGACTGTGTGAATAAACGTGTGTCTGAGATGCATGGAAACGCCTGATATACCACTCACAGTGTCCCAGAAACAATGCCAGGGAGAAAAGCCTGATTGTCGCTTCATCAGCAAAAACCCAATCTGTTGTACTCTGCCCTGTGTGGAATGACCTTGTGCTTAGAATGACAGTAGTGCGGGAAAGGAAGTCGGAGACCCAGAGTTGGCTGTGTTGATCTAGAACAGACTGTTCTCTGTTGAGAGGCAATTGTGAGTCACCAGGCTTCCCAAACCTTCAAAACAATCCCCACAAGCCATGTACAGTGGTGCATGCCAATAGTCCTGGCTTCTCAAGAGGCTGAAGCAGGGGGATTGTTTGAGCCCAGGAGTGTGAGGCTGTGGTGCACACTATATGACAGGCATGACGGTGCCTGTGAACGGCCACTGCACTCCAGCCTGGGCGACAAAGGGAGGGTCTGTCTCTAAAAAAAAACCAACCCCCCCAAAAAATAAAAAACCCTATCACCCCATTTACTCTTTGATTTTTTTTTTTTTTTTTTTTTTTTTGACGGAGTCTTGCTTTGTCGCCCAGGCTGGAGTGCAGTGGCCCGATCTCAGCTCACTGCAAGCTCCCGGGTTCACGCCATTCTCCTGCCTCAGCCTCCGGAGTAGCTGGGACTACAGGCGCCCGCCACCACGCCCGGCTAATTTTTGTATTTTTTGTAGAGACAGGGCTTCACCGCATTAACCAGGATGGTCTCGATCTCCTGACCTCGTGATCCTCCTGCCTTGGCCTTCCAAAGTGCTGGGATTACAGGCGTGTGCCCCCGCGCACAGCCTACTCTTTGATTTCATGTTCACCAAGCCATATTTTGATTACTCGGTTTCCCACACATCTCACTATCTGAAACGAGGGTTCTCTGGATCAGGCATACAGGAATCCCAGTTAAAGCAAAGAAATATCCACTATTATCAATCAGTAAGTTAGAATTTTGGTTTCTAGATACACTTCTTAGGATTGTGGTTCCCACAAGTCAGTCTCCTTGAGACAGATGAGCTCTAGGAGTCCTGGTATGACCAAGTTTTCTCCAAGAGCAAGACTGGAGCCAGGTTTGTGGTGCTGTCACCGGGAGAGGGCCCGCCTGGCTGCCAGCCAGCCAGATGCCATCTCGCTCATCACCCCTCCTTTCAACCTTCACAAATGAGTGCAATTGTTGGCTACATAAAATGCCAGGAAATAAGTAAAAGTCCGAGAGGATATGAAAATTTATCAGAAGGCTAAAAATGAGTAAGAAATCAGACGGCATAAGAATTGAGAACATAATAGGGACCACGTGGTTCAGAAAAGCGGCAAGGCAAGAACAGGCAAAGGCTTTGGAAGAGAATGAAAGTACATTCACGTTGTAGGGAGAAATTTTCATGGTGTAGATAGAAGACGCTCTGTCATATAGTGATAGGTAGACTCAAGAAAAATCAGAAAGCAATCAAGATGGGATGGGACGTGGGATTAGGAAGGTCAAAAGACTAAAATGCAGCAGTGGGAGGATGACAGCCTCAGCCGGTGTGACGCGGGGGGCATTTTCATTGCACACCCTTTTGGGGAAAGACAATGAGCTAAAAAATAAAAGCTCAAACCTCCCGTATTTATGGAACTATCGTATAACTCCAGATTGCTTCATCTTTTTGCCATCTAAATCCTCTCAGAGGCCGGGCGCAGTGGCTCACACCTGCGTGAATTTGAAATGGCAAGGGACAGACAGACTTCTCCAATGGAACCAAGTCTTCAATCAGAACCGGTTTAACACCTCAGCATAAATCATATCCCAGGGAGCTACTCGGAACCTTAAGCTGCTTTTCTTTCTTTCTTTTTTTCAGGGTCCAGTCGTCGACCATCGGGCTGCTTTGAAGACCCTGCAGAGGTTCTGTCGCTGCTTGAACACAGTGCCTGGACTCCCTGCTCCGTGAGGCGAATTTCCACCGGGTCCAGCTGGGTCAGCCCGAGTTCTGAATTAAAACATGCCTCCCACAGAATCTATTTCTAATGAATATGAAAGGAAGATTGTTCTTCCATGTTGGTTTTTATTGAGATATCTCTTTTTTTCCCTTTTCATTTGGTTGTCCTAACTCCATGAATAGAAAAGAAAATGTATGAATTCATTTTTTAATTTTCTATTATTTTGTTAGTGTTTCACTTTTTTTCTGCACTACACAGATGTAGTGTATTCATTCATTTAAAAAAAAAAAAAGACTGGGTGCGGTGCCTCACACCTGTGATCCCAGCACTTTGGGAGGCTGAGGCAGGTGAATCACGAGGTCAGAAGTTCGAGACCAGCCTGGCCAAGATGGTGAAAGCCCGTTTCTACTAAAAATAAAAAAAAAAAAATTAGCTGGGCGTGGTGGCAGGCGCCTGTAATCCCAGCTACTCGGGAGGCTGAGGCAGGAGAATCACTTGAACCCGGGAGGCAGAGGTTGTAGTGAGCCAAGATCGTGCCACTGCACTCCAGCCTGGGCAACACAGTGAGACTCCGTCTCAAAAAAAAAAAAAAAAAAAAGGGCCAGGCACGTTGGCTCACACCTGTAATCCTAGCACTTTGAGAGGGTGAGGCAAGCAGATCACGAGGTCAGGAGATCGAGACCATCCTGGCCAAAATGGTGAAACTCCATCTGTACTAAAAATACAAAAATTAGCCAGGCATGGTGGCAGGTGCCTGTAATCCCAGCTACTTGGGAGGCTGAGGCACGAGAATCACTTGAACCCAGGAGGCAGAGGTTGCAGTGAGCCGAGATTGTGCCACTGCACTGCAGCCCTGCAGCCTAGCAGCAGAGCAAGACTCCGTCTAAAAAACAAAAAACAGGCTGAGCACAATGGCTCATGCCTGTAATCCCAGCACTTTGGTAGGCCGAGGTGGTCAGATCACCTAAGGTCATGAGTTTGAGACCAGCCTGGTCAACATGGCAAAACCCCATCTCTACTAAAAATACAAAAATCAGCCAGGTGTGGTGGTGCGCACCTGTGATCCCAGTTACTTGGGAGGCTGAGGCAGGAGAATCACTTGAACCTGGGAGGCAGAGGTTGCAGTGAGCTGAGATCGTGCCACTGCACTCCAGCCTGGGCAACAGAGCGAGACTCTGACTCAAAACAAACAAGGAAGCAAACAAACAAAAACAGCTGAGTGTGGTGGCTCATGCTTGTAATCCCAGTGACTCTGGAGGCTGAGGCAGGAGAATCACTTGAGGCCAAGAGTTCACAACCCAGCCTGGGCAATATAGGGAGACCCTGTCTCTATAAAAAAATTTTAAAAATTAGCCAAGCATGGTGGTGCATGCCTGTAGTCCCAGCTACTTGGGAGGCTGAGGCAGGAGCATCACTTGATCCAGGTGTTTGAGGTTGCAGTGAGCTATGATAGCACCACTGCACTCCAGCCTGGGCAACAGAGTGAGACCCTGAATCTAAAAAAAAAACTGTGAATGCCGACTATATGCTAGGTGCTTTGCTAAACACCGAGGAAAAAAAGATGACAAAGACTTTTTTTTTTTAGATGGAGTCTTACTCTGTCACCCAGGCTGGAGTGCAGTGGCACGATGTCGGCTCACTGCAACCTCCACCTCCCGGGTTCAAGCGATTCTCCTGCCTCAGCCTCCTGAGTAGCTGGGACTACAAGGCACTCGCCACCACACCCGGATAATTTTTGTATATTTAGTAGAGATGGGGTTTCACCATCTGGGCCAGGCTGGTCTTGAACTCCTGACCTTATGTTCCACCCGCCTCGGCCTCCCAAAGTGCTGGGATTATAGGCGTGAGCCACCACACCCGGCCAACAAAGACTTTTTTTTTTGTCCTAACAAAGCTCACAGTGTAGTCGGGAAAATAATTTATAAAAAGTAATTAGAACATAGCGTGATGGATGCTGTAATGGACGCTTGTTGTATTTCCTATTTCAAGGCACCAGGCTTCTCAAGCATGTGCAGATGGCACCATGATTCATTAACTTCCTTTGTCTGGAGTGCCCCTTCGATTAACTTGGTGCTAACACATCAGATAATAGTGGCAATTATAGTGGAAGATTTTATTTCTAGTTCATTAAGCTGGAAGTGTTTTGTTTCTCTTTCATACGTAAACCATGTTTTGTTTCCTATCTAATTATCCATGTTGATGTTTTAAAGTGGGCATGATAATAGATTTTATTTTGTTTGCAGTTGTGTCATAAGGGTAATTCCTTCTAAAGAAGAAAAAGAGAGACAGGGACTGAGGGACCACTGGTGGTTCTGTCTAGGTTTACCAAAAACTAAAAATGATGTTGAGCAAAAATCTTCCCATTGAAACAAGATGGAGTAGGTAATTTTTAAGGGCCTGACTCTGATAATCTATTATTTATATAAGAAATTATACATTAGGTCGACTAACATTCCAAACCAATGACCAGCAACTCAAAAGAAAAATCATAATACAGTGATTCAATATAGCCTGACATTTACGTAGAATAATTCATCCAAAGCAATGGAGAAATATCTTCCATACTATCACAGTTTGTTGCATATCAGATAACTCATTGAAACTATAGAAATAAGAACAATATTTGCTATTGCACATATTTGGTAGCAGTTCCGCTTACTATGTATTTTCACACATAATCCTCACAATAGATGAGGTAACTGAGGCTTGGCTAGCTTAAGGTCTTTATCTATGGATGCACAAGTTGCATAGGATAGCACCAGAGATCAAAATTCAAATTTACATCTTTTTTGCCCAAATTCAGGACTTTTCATATTTCAATACGCTGTTTCCCGGCTGGTCCAGTGGCTCACACCTGTAATCCTTGTGCTTTGGGAGGCTGAGGTGGGAGGGTCACTGAAGGCCAGGAGTATGAGACCAGCCTGGGCAACATCGTGAGTCCTCGCCTCTACAAAAAAGTTTTTAGGCCAGGCACAGTGGCTCACACCTGTAATCCCAGCACTTTGGCAAGCCGAGGCGGGTGGATCACCTGAGGTCAGGAGTTCGAGACCAGCCTGGTCAACATGGTGAAACCCCATCTCTACTAAAAATACACAAATTAGCCAAGTGTGGTGATGGGCGCCTGTAATCCCAGCTACTTGGGAGGCTGAGGCAGGAGAATCGCTTGAACCCGGGAGGCGAACGTTACAGTGAGCCGAGACTGCGCCACTGCACTCTAGCCTGGGCAACAGAATGAGACTCCATCTCAAAATAAATTTTAAAAATGAATGTGCTAATGGGGTTGAACCTGTTGCATTTGTGTTAGGAGTCTGGTCTAGAATAACACATGGCCCACTCTGGATGTTTTGGCCTGTGGGCGCCTGATGGTCTCGGGGGAGTTGAAGGCTGACACGAAGTTGGAGATGCTGTTTCAGATCTTCTCCATTCCAGGAGGTTGACAGTGTGCAGGTTTGAAGTGTGCCCCCAAAAATACCAAAGGAAAGAAATGATTCTAATTAAATAATGTTTACAAAAGCACTTAACGACTTCACCAACAATGTCATTGCATGTCTTATTGAGACTGATTCTATTTAAATGGTTTCTATGATACATCAGCTGGAATTATACTCAAGTTTGCCAAAATTGTTTTTCCCACATCATTTTATCCTTTAGTGTTTCTGCAGCATGACTCCATCTGAGTCTTACCAAGTGCGGGACCGTATTTCACTCTTTGAAACCTTCATGATCTTCAAATTGAAAAACTCTTGAATTTTTTTTTTTTTTTTTTTTTAGCAGAGTCTCGCTCTGTCACCCAGGCTGGAGTGCAATGGTGCAATCTTGGCTCACTGCAACCTCCACCTCCTGGATTCAAGCGATTCTCCTGCCTCAGCCTACCAAGTAGCTGGGATTACAGGCGCCCACCACCACTCCCAGTTAAGTTTTATATTTTTTTTGTAGAGATGGGATTTCATCATGTTAGCCAAGCTGTTCTTGAACTCCTGACCTCAAGTGATCTGCCTACCTTGGCCTCCCAAAGTGCTGGGATTTACAGGCATGAGCCCTCACGCCCAGCCAAAACTCTCGATCTTCTTTTCCTGTCTTTGAAGACTGTAACTCAAAGAGAATAATTCTTAGACTCTGGTGCTGGTGTGTTTATCTCCACCTTTCTGTTTTGGAGGTTAAATTTTCCCACTCTCTACTCTCTATTCTGCTGAAATGCCATCTCCCCAGCCTTATTTACTAAAGATTTATCAAGTGTCTGTTTTCCAAAAGCTGCTCCACTGAAGAGGCAATTTATATTTGAGATAGAATTAAAAGATTGCATAATAGGCTGGATGTGGTGGCTCACACTTGTAATCCCAGTACTTTGGGAGGCAGAGGCAGGAGGCGAGCTTGAGCTGAGGACTGCGAGAGCAGCCTGGATGACAGAGTGAGACTCTGTTTCCAGAAATAATAAATAAATACAATTAAATTTGCCAAGTGTTTATGTCAGTGTTGTGGGAAATTTTAAAAAATAAAAATATTTATTTTTATAGGTTGCAGTGAGCCAAGATTGCACCACTGCACTCAAGTCTGGGCCACAGAGAGAGACTCTGTCTCCAAAATAAATAAAAATAAAAATATTAAAATGAAATAAAATTTGCCAAGTGCATTAAACTTTCATGATCTATAATGAAGGTAATGAAGGGTAGTTACCTAACTTTAAAATTAGGCCCTTTTAAAATAAGAGAATTCAGGGGCTGGGCATGGTGGCTCACACCTGTAATCCCAGCACTTTGGGAGGCTGAGGCGGGAGGATCACTTGAGCCTAGGAGTACTAGACCAACCTGGGCAACATGGTGAGACCCTGTCTCTAATTTTTTTTTTTTTTTTTAAGAAATCAATTGGATGTGAAATTTTTTTTTTTTTTTTTTTTTAAGATGGAGTCTTGCCCTGTCTGTCGCCGAGGCTGGAGCGCAGTGGCGCGATCTCGGCTCACTGCAAGCTCCGCCTCCCGGGTTCACACCATTCTCCTGCCTCAGCCTCCGGAGTAGCTGGGACTACAGGCGCCGGCCACCGCGCCCGGCTAATTTTTTTTTGTAGTTTTAGTAGAGACGGGGCTTCACTGTGGTCTCGATCTCCTGACCTCGTGATCTGCCCGCCTCGGCCTCCCAAAGTGCCGGGATTACAGGCGTGAGCCACTGCACCTGGCTAGAAAAAAAATTAAACATTATCTCTGGCTGTGAAAAAAAATAAGGAAATTCAGAATCATATGAGTAACAGAAGTCTAAAAGATGATTATAGAGCTGTCATTTGAAAAAGTGCCTTTTATCCAACTGGTGGGGAATGAGTCTGTGACCCAACCACTTCTAGTGAATTAATGGCTTAACCAAAACCAGAATGTGGGATTAAACATTTCTATGACTGACTAGAATGCTGAGTGTTTATTGTAATTATCAGTAAGATACTTATGAGAGAACTGTAGCTCTCCTTGATTTTAAAGTTGCCTTTATAAAAATATTTCAAACAAAAAATTTTTTTAAAAATAAAATTTTAAAAAAGAAAAAATAATAATTTTTCTTTTCTTTCTTTTTTTTTTTTTAAGATGGAGTCTCGCTCTGTTGCCCAGGCTGGAGTGCAGTGGCGCTATCTCTGCTCACTGCAAGCTCCGCCTCCCGGGTTCACGCCATTCTCCTGCCTCAGCCTCCCGAGTAGCTGGGACTACAGGCGCCCACCACCGCGCCCGGCTAATTTTTTGTATTTTTAACAGAGACGGGGTTTCACCGTGTTAGCCAGGACCGTCTCCATCTCCTGACTTTGTGATCTGCCCGCCTTGGCCTCCCAAAGTGCTGGGATTACAGGCGTGAGCCACGGTGCCCGGCCATAATAATGTTTTCATTGAATGATGTTGTTCTGATTGCTTTGCTGAAGGACACAGTCACTGGTCTTCTTAAGTTGTGCCTTGAATGATGCCTACCCCAAATATTCAATAAATATTTGATGGATGAACAACTGAACAAATAAATGAATGATAAGAAACTGAAACAAAGTAAAACTGTGCTAAAAAAAATACTACCATACAATCATGATTTAGGCTGGGCGTGGTGGCTCACGCCTGTAATCCCAGCACTTTGGGAGGCCAAGGCGGGCAGATCACGAGGTCAGGAGATCGAGACCATGCTGGCTAACACGGTGAAACCCCGTCACTACTAAAAATACAAAAAAAATTAGCTGGGCGTGGTGATGGGCGCCTGTAGTCCCAGCTACTCAGGAGGCTGAAGCAGGAGAATGGCGTGAACCCGGGAGGAGGAGCTTGCAGTGAGCCGAGATCGCGCCACTGCACTCCAGCCTGGGTGACAGAGCGAGACTCTGTCTCAAAAAAAAAAAAAGAAAACAAAAATAAAATAAAATAAAATAAAATAAAATCACCAAACAAAATAAGACTGAGAATCTATCTAATAAATGTGGCACAAAGCACTTGTTAAAATGGGTGACCTATTCCCTCAATGGAACATCAGACTTGACTGTCCTTATTTCCATCACTTTCTACTACAGAACCAACTTTTCTTTTCTTTTTCTTTTTCTTTTTTTTTTTTTTTTTTGAGACAGAGTCGCTGTGTCACCAGGCTGGAGTGCAGAGGCACAATCTCAGCTCATTGCAACCTCCGCCCCCCGGGTTCAAGTGATTCTCCTGCCTCAGCCTCCCGAGTAGCTGGAATTACAGGTGCCCACCACCACGCCCAGCTAATTTTTGTATTTTTAGTAAAGATGGGGTTTCACCATGTTGGCCAGATGGTCTCGATCTCTTGATCTTGTGATCCACCCGCCTCAGCCTCCTGAAGTGCTGGGATTACAGGCGTGAGCCACTGTGCCCAGCTGGAACCAACTTTTCTTAGCTGGGTTTCCTTAGACGCAGGGAGCTTCAGGCAGGTGACAGATTTGCAGCTCGTGAGCAATACTTGCAATGCCACTGACTGTAAGAAGCTTATAACTCTCTTGTGCCCTCTGGAATCCAACAGAACAACACCAGAAGGCAAGCATGAGTCTTGAGGTAAAGGTTGAAAATAAATAAAAAACGCAATGGTGTCTGAGTACACAGCTTCTAGTCAGCAATTGCAGGACAGTCACACGCTATGCAACTAGGTATTGGTCAACTACTGACTGCAAATGTAACTATGGTCCTCGAAGATTATAAAGGAGCTGAAAAACTCCTATTGCCTGGTGACATAGCCATCACTGACACCCTACTGTAATTACTTGATTTCTTTATAAATGTAGTGTAGCCTACGTGTGCAGCGTTGATAAAGTCTACAGTAGAGAACAGTGAGTGTTCTAGGCCTGTGTAGCCTACGTGTGCAGTGTTGATAAAGTCTACAGTAGAGTACAGTGAGTGTTCTAGGCCTGTGTAGCCTAAGTGTACAGTGTGGACAGTCTACAGTAGAGAACAGTGAGTGTTCCAGGCCTGTGTAGCCTAAGCGTACAGTGTTGATAAAGTCTACAGTACAGTACAGTAGCGTCCTAGGCCTTCACATTCACTCCTCACTCACTCACTGAGAGCAACTTCCTGTCCTGCAAGCTCCATTCATGGTAAGTGCCCTAGACAGGTGGACCATTTGTATCTTTCATACCACATTTTTACTGTATCTTTTCTATGTTTGGATGCACAATTACTCACCATTGTGTTACAATTGCCTACAGTATTTGGTGCAGTAACATGCTGCACAGGTTTGTAGCCTGGGAGCCATAGGCTATCGCATATAGTCTAGGTGTGTAGTACGCTATACTATTCAGGTTTCTGTAGGTACACTCTGATGTTTGTACAACAATGAAATTGTCATTTCTCAAAATGTTTCCCCATCATTAAGTGACATGTAACTGTATTTCAAGAGCTGTCATTAAGGGTGTTCTTTGGGTTTAAGTAACAGAGAAATCAGAATCTGAATAGTTTTAGCCAAAACACACAGATTTGTTGTTGTTGTTGTTGTTGTTGAGACGGAGTCTCGCTCTGTCGCCCAGGCGGGAGTGCGGTGGCGTGATCTCGGCTCACTGCAAGCTCCGTCTCCCGCCATTCTCCTGCCTCAGCCTCCCGAGTAGCTGGGACCACAGGTGCCCGCCTAATTAGGCCGGCTAATTTTTTGTCTTTTTAGTAGAGACGGGGTTTCACCGTGTTAGCCAGGATGGTCTCGATCTCCTGACCTCGTGATCTGCCCGCCTCAGCCTCCCAAAGTGCTGGGATTACAGGCGTGAGCCACCGTGCCCAGCCCACACATAGATTTTTTAAAGTAACTTTTGAAGAAAATAATGTGAAAAAAACGGAGAAGTAGAAAGAGGAAAAATTTTAAGGAACAGATTAATTGTGGTACCTGTTAATGACAAATATTACCAGTGTTTGGAGAAAGAAATATAATCTGGCTTTTGGGGGGGGTACCATTCACGCAAACAATTTTTCAAATGCATAAAGACTATGATGACAAAAATATTTTACAATTTAAATGTTTGTTATTACTTTTCTTTTATGACTGTAGGTTTGATTTAATGTTGAAGGGTGGGCCAGGCGTGGTAGCTCATGCCTGTCATCCCAGCACTTTGGGAGGCCAAGGCGGGTGGATCACCTGAGGTCAGGAGTTCAAGACCAACCTGACCAACATGGTGAAACCCCATCTCTACTAAAAATACAAAAAAAAAAAAAATTAGCTGGGCATGGTGGTGCATGTCTGTAATCCCAGCTACCCAGGAGGCTGAGTAAGGAGAATCGCTTGAACCCAGGAGGAGGAGGTTGCAGTGAGCCGAGATCACGCTACTGCACACCAGCCTGGGCAACAGGGCCAGAGTCTGTCTCAAAAAAATTTTAAAAATTAAAAAATTTTAAAAATTAAAAATTAAAAATGTTGAAGGGTGGCAGAGGATGCCACCCCAAAATATGCCTTTTGGCATAAGGATTATTTTGAGCTAAAGGCAGTTGAGAAACGGCTGATACAAAAGGGACATGCTGCCTTCCTTGTCCCAGGAGAGAAGAAACATTCTAGTCATCAGAGATGTGGAGTCAAGGCTGAGAAAAATCTGAAAAAAAGTTAATTGTTAAATTAACTTGTATCTTTAGCATCCCAACACATTTCCACAACCGTCACTCTTAGTTCAACCTACTATAGAAGCATTTAGGTTTTGTCATGTCTTTGGGTCTTCATTTTCCTATGGGGGCTCCCATGTACATGTAAAAATCTGTGTACTTTTCTCTTGTTTTTAGAGATAGGATCTCGCTCTGTTGCCCAAGCTGGAGTGCAGTGGTCCGATCATAGCTCACTGCAACCTCAAACTCCCAGGCTCAGGCTCAAGCAATCCTCCTGCCTCAGCCACCCAAAGTATTGGGATGGCAGGTGTGAGCCACCTTGCCCAGCCCTTTCTCCTGTTATTCTCACTTGTGTCAATTTAATTCTCAAACCCAGCCAGAGAGCCTAAGAGGGTAAAGGTAAAGTTTTGTTGCCCCTACAATTTTTTTTTTGTTGTTGTTGTTTTGTTTTGAGACAGGGTCTCTTGCTCTGTCACCCAGGCTGGAGTGCAGTGGCACGACCACCGCTCCTGCAATCTTGACCTTCCAGGCTCAAGTGATCCTTCCACCTCAGCCTCCCAAGTGGCTGGGACTACAGGCATGTACCACCATGCCCGGCTAAGTTTTGTATTTTTTGTACAGATGGGTTTTTGCCATGTTGCCCAGGCTGGTCTGGAACTCCTGGGCTCAGGTGATCTGCCTGCCTCATCCTCCCAAAGTGCTGGGATTACAGCTGTGAGCCACTGCACCTGGCCTATTTTTTAAACAAAACAAAAAATCCATCCCAAAAAATTTGTAGCAAATCATTTGACAATTCATTTCACCACCTATAAAATAAGGTGTTTGGCCTAGAATATCTCTAAGGTTCCTTATAATCTAATATGGCATATTTTGCTTTGTTTTTTTTTTTTTTTGCATATTTTGCTTTGAATGATGAATTATTATTTGCTCAGTCACTAGACAATGATTTTAGTATTTACGCTCTGGCCATTGTGCCATCACTGGACATAGAGTGGGGAACAGGAAAAATATCATTGTTCATTCACCTAGTTTATTGTCAATTGGAGAAATCAAGGGTGGGCACTGCTTGCTATAACCAATCATCTGCACGAAAATGATGAACATGTACCTGTCAGGACAAAGACAATTTTCTCTGTTCGAGACAGATAAGCTCCATTTTTGTTGTTGTTAAAGTAATAAGGCTTTCCCTGTTACTTTGCAGAACAATTGGAGATCTAACTCAGAACGCTTCAATGAAGTCCTGAATTCCCTGAAATCAGATGGCCACTAGTCACTCCCAGGATGCTGGAATGGTATTAAAATATTGCCTCTTGGCCGGGTGCAGTGGCTCATGCTGTAATCCCAGCACTTTGGGAGCCCAAGGCAGGTGGATCACTTGAGGTCGGTAGTTCAAGACCAGCCTGGGCAACATGGTGAAACCCCATCTCTACTAGAAATACAAAAATTAGCCAGGAGTGGTGGCACAGGCCTGTAATCCCAATGGGAGGCTAAAGCAGGAGAATCGCTTGAACCCGGGAGTCGGAGGCTGCAGCGAGCTGAGATCATGCCACTGCACTGCACTCCAGCCTGGGTGATAGCGTGAGACTCCGTCTCAAAAATCAATCAATAAATAAATATTTTAAAAATATTGTCTCTTGAATCAAATATTCCAGATGGAAGCGTGAGGATTTGTACCAGTTATTATCCATTTCTAGGCCTTTTACCAACATAACTTAGGACCATATAGGTGAAAACGGAATGAGGTTCTAAGGAAGGCATGTACTTCCCTTTCATCTTTACAACAGTTCTGCAAAGAAAGTGACATTATCTTTTCTTCTTGGCTGAGAAAATAGGCTCAGAGAGTGAAGTAATTTAATAAAAGTCATGTTGCTAGAAAGTAGTGAAACGCGTTAAAACCCAAGTTTGTCTGGCTCCAAATGATTTCATTATTTTCACCACACCATGCTTCTTCCAGTGAGAGAAAGCTTTGAAGCCGTGTTTACCAGAGTCTATTCTGTGAAGCACTAATAAGGCAAGATGTTACACAAGTGCAAATGGATGCCATGGTCAAGCAACTCTGGGGAATGCCAAGCATATTAAAGCCAGTGAAGTCTTACAGAAAATACATTTTTATTTTTATTTAATCAGCTTTTCCCCCAAACTCATTTGATTACCAAATCTAGATTTTTCTTCATTTAACACTTATTAACATCTCTTGAAACCAATTAAAATAATCTGGTATTTTCTTAGTTAAATGACTGAAAGAAAGAAGAAAAAGGATTGAATGAGAGCTTTAAATTGGAAATTCAGTTTGCAAAGCAACTAAAATAAAAAACTAGCAGTTATGGGGGAAGCATTTTAAAAAGATACAGTCTGTGCTCCCAGTGCAGCTGGGAGATGGAGATGGTGGGTGGATGGAGAGAGTCAGAGGCAAAAAGGGAAACAGACATGAAACAATTCAGACAGCATATTTCGCTCAAGTTTTTAGTGATTCACGTGGGCTGAAGCTGAAGAAAAGATTGGGAAGAGGAAAGAGGCTTGAGCTGGCCCCTGAGGGATGTTAAGATTTACTCAGGGAGAGAAGAGGCTGGGAGACACTGAAAGAGAAAACAGGTTTGGAGAGTTAAAAAACAAAACAAAACAAAACAAAGCTCTCAGGAACTATATAGGGAAATAAAATACGACAGGTAGAGTTGGTCTAGATTATGGACAATTACACAGGCCAGGCCAGTGGCTCACGTCTGTAATTCCAGCACTTTGGAAGGCTGAGTCCAGCAGATCACTTGAGCCCATGAGTTTGAGACCAGCCTGGGTAACATGATGAAACCCTGTCTCTACAAAAAATGCAAAAATTAGCTAGGAGTGGTGGTATGCACCTGTAGTCCCAGCTATTTGGGAGGCTGAGGTAGGACTGCTTGAGCCCAGGAGGTCAAGGCTACAGTGACCCGAGATTGTGCCACTGCACTCCAGCCTGGGTAACAGAGCAAGACCCTGTCTCAAAATAAGTAAATAGTAAAAATATAGACAATGATACAGAAATCATTCTGTTGATAATGATGGAAAGGATTAAAATCTGAAAGACTATGTAGACAGTCAATCTGGATAATATGTGCAATTAAAATAGATTTTTGAATTTCACAACTGGAAGGGCTCTTAGAGCAAAGTTAATAAATATCTGTCTAATGAATCAGTCAATCCCTTGCTCTACACATCTGATAACTGAAGCCCAGAGAGGTCACTTGATTTTCCTAATGTCACACAGCTCACTAGCAGCACACCTGAGTTGATAATTCATGTCTTCTGACTATCGAGAGGTACAGTACTCATGAACTGGGCATAAAACAGTGCCAAAGAAAGTGTAGAATATGGAGCATGTGACATAAATCAGCACATCCAACAGAGGGTGGTTTCTGTTTGAAGAGATCTCTTTAAAATAATTAAGACAACGAACCCCAAACCTCCTACTGCAAAAGCAGTACTCTTTTTAACTGTTTCTATCACAACTTGGTCCAATACCTTGTGCAAACAAACATGATATGTATGGAGGTTGCTGTTACTAAAGAAACAAAAATTACAGAAAAAAGAAAATTACATTTCCAAAAGGCAGCATTATCTCTGAAAGAATATGGGCCAGGCATGATATCCATGCCTGTAGTCCCAGCTGCTCGGGAAGCTGAGGTGGGAGGATAGCTTGAGCCTAGAAGTTGGAGGCAGCAGTGGCACTGATGAGGCCATAGTGCCTGCGAATAGCCATGCACTCCAGTCTGAGCAACACAGCAAGACACAGTCTCTACAAAAATAAAAATACGCTGGGCATGGTGGCTCATGTCTGTAATCCCAGCACGTTGAGAGGCTGAGGCAGGAGGATCTCTTGAGCCCAGGAGTAGAGACCAGCTTGGGTAACACAGTGAGACAGTCTCTACAAAAAATAAAAAATAAGGCCGGGCGCGGTGGCTCACGCCTATAATCCCAGCACTTTGGGAGGCTGAGGCAGGTGGATCACGAGGTCAAGAGTTCAAGACCATCCTGGCCAACATGGTGAAACCCTGTCTCTACTAAAAATACAAAAATCAGCTGGGCATGGTGGCGCACACCTGTAGTCCTAGCTACTCTGGAGGCTGAGACAGGAGAACCTCTTGAACCTGGGAGGCAGAGGTTGCAGTGAGCCGAGATTGTGCCACTGCACTCCAGCCTGGTGACAGAGCGAGACTCCGTCTCAAATAAATAAATAAATAAATAAATAAAATAAAATAAAAAAATTAATGGGACGTAGTGGCGCATGGTGGTCCATGCCCATAGTCCCAGCTACTTGGAGGGCTGAGGTAGGAGGATCATTTGAGCCCACGAGTTCGAGGCTGCTGTGAGCCTTGATTACACCACTGCACTCCAGCCTGGGCGACAGAGCGAGACACTGTCTCAAAAATAAAAAAAATTAAAAAGCACATATGAAAGGTAACAGAAAAGTAGAAACTTTCCTGATAAAAGAGCATCTTCTTAAAATCCCTACTCTACCTCATGTTATAATCCTTTTACTTACTACTTAGTATTAAGGATACGTTCCCTATCTGTTTGAAACATGTTTGGCGCTGGGATTTGCTTTAAAGGAAGATACTAACAAGAAATAAGAAATTCCACAATGAAAACCCGCGGTGACCAAAAAGATAACAGTGATTTGGGGTAAAATTTTGACTAAAAAGATTAGGCTAGGCTGCGCGAGCATTTTTGGCCATGAAAGCACAGGAGGATGCTAGAAAAAACAGCACGGTGGAAAAAGCGTTTCCCCAGAAGTCTGGAAGCCCACCTTTGGCATGAAAAGCGGGAGCACAGGTTGTAGTGAGCCAAGATCGTGCCACTGCACTCCAGCCTGGGCAACAGAGCAAGACTCCGTCTCCAAAAAAAAGAAAAAAAAAGAAAAGTGGGAGCACAGAACAGAAAATACAGAATGCAAGCTGCCAATTATGGGAGAAAGATTATCACTCGGCCCCCAGCTGGCAGGGCCACACGATTACGTGACAAGAGAGTCCGCCTGCAATCGCAGCAGGCGGCTGGCAGAGCCCGGCGCGACCCCCAGCGAAGACTACCACTCCCAACTGCGCACGGGGCGCGCCGCCGGGGCCGCCAGGGCGGCTTCACGCGCAAGGCACTGTGGGACTCGTAGTCTTTCTCCCCACCAGCTCCTCGGAGGCGGAGAGACCCGATTTTTTGTAAATGATCCGCCCTTCCAGGCCCTGCTTCTCTTTCCTCCCTTTCCCTCCCACCTCCTTCTTTCACCGAGAGTTTCAAAATTCCCGCGGAGCCGGCGCTACAGCGCGGAACCATCGCGAGAACTCTGGTCCCTGCAGCCGCGATCTCCCGCCGGTTCTCCCCTCCCTCTCCGCCCTTTCCTCTGCTCCCTCCCTTCCGGGGCGTGTGGAACTCGGTTTTGTCGGTGCAGGGTAATGCGCAGAGCGGGGCCGGCGCTGTCCGAGGCGAGCAGGCAGCGTTGCAAGGGGAAGGACCCAGAAGCGCGGCGGGAGCAGCGACTGCGTTTTAGCCGCTGAGCGGCCTGCAGGCCTACAGCCCGCGAAGGCACTCTCGGGGGCGTGTGGCTCTGAGGGCCAGGGAGGTCGCAGGCGGCGGCCGGAGCGCAGAGGAGCGGCTTCAGCCGGGCGGAGGGGTGTGAGCCCGGCCCGTGGCGGCCACGTCTCCCGGGAGATGCTGTGACGGACCCGCACGGGAGGAGCTCGCGCCTGGCCTGGCGACCCGGTGGACTCGGCCCGCGGCGCTCACCCGCCCTGTTCAGGTAGGGGGAAGGGAGGGAGGGGGTTGGGCCCGCGCGGCGGAGGGCGGGTCGCGCGGCCTGGACCCGCGGCGGCGGCGGCGGCGGCGGCGGCGGGGCTTCTGCCCCGCGAGCGCCGGGCCTAGGCCGGGCGTGCGCGGGGCCAACGGATGGGGCTCCAGGGGGCGAGCGCTGGCGGTGGCGGGTACGGCAGGCTCGCGGGCGCCGGGCTTCGTTACATAATCTCGGACCGGAGGAGCGGTGGCACATGGCGGCGGAGCGGCGCTGGTGGTTCGCGTCCTGCGCCGGCAGTCGGGTCCCTTTACGGACGACCGGGGCCGCGACCCTTTCCCACTGTTCTCCCACGCGATGGACTCGTTGGCGGGCCTTTCCCCGAGGGAAGTGGCCGGCGTGCTGAGCCTGTCCTGTGTTGGCGTGTGTTCCACATGCGCTTGGGCCTGGCCACAGTGAGTAGTCCTGGCGGGGAAGAAGTTGGACTCGGGGCTCAGCCGTGAGGTTCCAGCTCACCCAATTGGTCAGATCAAGGAGATTTAAAATAAAAGCACATCTTGGGGTGCTTTGCCTTCCTTTTTCCCACCTGGGAAACTGAGGACGGTTTCTTTTGCCACTGGTTGACTGTTTTGGTTTGGGTGTTTTGTTTTGAGAGATGGGGAAATTTTGTTCTCAAAGCTTACGAGGTTCATACTATCTGTGTGCAAAGTTTTATGAGATGAGCGTTACTTTTATTTCCAAATCGTCAGTTGTAGAAATTTTTGGAAGAACTGGGTTCTTCATAGAACAAAACGTAAATCCTTTGGGGAAATCCTAAACGATATTTATTCTCAGAATATCCTAAAGAACCTGTAGATTTTAAGAACTGTCTTTGGCTGGGCGCAGTGGCTCCTGTCTGTAATCCCAGCACTTTGAGAGGCTGAGGCGGGAGGATCGCTTGAGCCCAGGAGTTTGAGACCAGCCTGAGCAACATGGCGAGACCCCCCTTTTTTTTTTAAACTGTTTTTTTGTGAGCTTTCACTGATAGAGTCTCTTAGGAGAGAAGAAATTAGAGTGGTTTACTTATTTCGGAGGATTTGACCTGGGATGACAAGCCCAGTTAAGGTTAATACTTGAAGGGATGTCTTAAGTGTGCCAAGCGCTATGGGAAGTCTACGTTGTCTCTGTACTGTGATTTTTGGATCCTGATCCTTCAGTAACATACTACCAAGCTGTCACGAGTTTGCAAACAACAATAATTATCTTAAAAAAAATTGTAAAACATCGTGTCAACCGGGAATTGGTGGCGCCTCTAGTCGCGCGCCCACTTGGGAGGCTGAGGCGGGGGGAACGTTTGAGCTTCAGCCTCAAACTGAGAGTTCGAGGGTTGCAGTGAGCTAGGATCGCGCCGCTGCACTCCAGCCTGTGTGACAGAGCGAGACCCTGTTGCTAAAATAAAATAAAAAAGATCGTTATACATCAGTTTTGAGACTTTTTTTTTCTTTTTATGCTTCTCCTTTTTCATAGGTACAGATACTTTTTTTTTTTTTTTTGAGACGGGGTCTTGCTCTGTTGCCCAGGCTGGAGTGCAATGGCACAATCTTGGCTCACTGCAACCTCCGTCTCCCAGGTTCAAGCGATTCTCCTGCCTCAGCCTCCTGAGTAGCTGGGATTACAGGCGCACGCCACCACACCCGGCTAATTTTTGTATTTTTAGTAGAGACGGGGTTTCACCATATTGGCCAGGCTGGTCTTGAACTTCTGACCTCGTGATCCGCCCGCCTTGGCCTCCCAGAGTGCTGGGATTACAGGCGTGAGCCACCGCGCCCGGCTGGTACAGATATATTTTAAGAGGAAGCAAAACGTTGTGTCTTTCACGCCTACCTTTAATATTTTCAGGGACTTTTCTTTCTTCCCAGAATGAAGTGTAACTTCCCTCGGTTAGCTCAAGGGTCTCTACAATAAGTATATGCTACTATCTATCCTCATATGTTAACAAATTTTATGCTTTTGCTATTCCAGAATCGTCATCATCCTGGACTCATTCTGTGGAAGAGATGTTTACACTCTGATGTGTCTTTGCTCATGTCCTTCATCCTGGAGTGCCATCTTTCCTTTTTTAAATTCTCAAATTTCAGGTCCTCCTTCTAAATCCAATGTTTTCACTGTATTATTTTTATTTTTATTTTTATTTTTTTGAGACGGAGTCTCACTTTGTAGCCCAAGCTAGAGTGCAATGGCGTGATCTTGGCTCACTGCAACCTTCGCCTCCAGGGCTCAAGCGATTCTTGTGCCTCAGCCTCCCGAGTAGCTGGGACTACAGGAACGCGCCGCCACACTCGGCTAATTTTTTGTATTTTAGTAGAGACGGGGTTTCACCATGTTGCCCAGGGTGATCTCGAACTCCTGAGCTCAGACGATCTGCCCACCTCGGCCAACCAAAGTGCTGGGATTACAGGCGTGAACCACTGCACCCAGCCCACTGTACTCTTTTATTTCCCCTTATCCCACTTTTTTACTGGGATCTCACAGCATATGTACCTCTATTGTAGTAGCATTTATTCTTTGTGTCTGATACTCTGATAATTGACTATGTATCTCCTTTTCTAGATTGTAAACTCCTTAAAGTCAGGAAGAAGGTTATCTTCTTGACCTTGCATTCCTTTACTAACACGGTGTTTTAAAAGTAGTTTGTGATTTTAAAATGTTTGAATTAAGTTGGAAAGAAATTTCTGAAAGGCTTGAAGTTTCTGGGTCCACTGGTAGTTTACATTTAAATGACAATTCGTCTTTTTATTAGTCAAAAAGAAAAAAAGTACCATTGCATACAAAGTGGTTTATAGAAATGTTTGCTTGGTACATGTTGCAATATAATTGTTGAACTAGATTAGAGTTCCATTTTCTGTGGTGGAATTCAGTTACTGCAGGAATTTGTGTATTTCACACAGAAAACTGATTTATAGTATTCTGTTTTTAGTATCTGGCCTAGTAATTTTAAGAATTTTGTTTTGCTTAATACTGAACCAGTGTATACTTAAAAATAATTGGGCCCAATCTTGAGTTTTAAAAAATTGATTTTATTGTTTAACATGCCTGTTTCTTGTCTCTGCTAGTATCCTAATAATATCCTGCTATACAGTATCCTGTTATCCTAATTTATTACATTTAGGACCTGTTAGTCCAAAGGCGCTGTGACCTTGTCGGATGCCCAGGAATAAGATTTGGTGATTTTTGCCTTTTAGGAATTCATAGTGTAGTGGAGAAGACAGGCAAGCAGAAGTAATTTTTTTTTTTTTTTTTTTTGAGACGGAGTCTCGCTCTGTCGCCCAGGCTACAGTGCAGTGGCGCGATGTCGGCTCACTGCCAGGTCCGCCTCCCGGGTTCATGCCATTCTCCTGCCTCAGCCTCCCCAGTAGCTGGGACTACAGGTGCCCACCACCATGCCCGGCTAATTTTTTTTGTATTTTTAGTAGAGGGAGTTTCACCGTGTTAGCCAGGATGGTCTCGATCTCCTGACCTCGTGATCCACCTGCCTTGGGATTACAGGTGTGAGCCACCGCACCCGGCCGAACAGTATTTAATTAAATTAATTAATTAATTAATTTTTTGGTGGCGGAGTCTTGCTCTGTCGCCAGGCTGGAGTGCAGTGGCGCGATCTTGGCTTATTGCAACCTCTGCCTCCCAGGTTCAAGCGATTCTCCTGCCTCAGCCTCCCAAGTAGCTGGGACTACAGCGCGCTACCGCGCCCAGCTAATTTTTGTATTTTTAGTAAAGACGGGGTTTCACCATATTGGCCAGGATGGTCTGGGTCTCTTGACCTTGTGATCCGCCAGCCTCGGCCTCCCAGAGTACTGGGATTACAGGCTTGAGCTACCGCGCCCGGCCATGAACAGTATCTTCATTCAAAGCCGGTAGAACGTTCCTGCTCTGCCTATCTAGCCTTTGGAAAGGAATTGAAACTTAGTACATTACTTTTTATAGGTTGCCAGTGCTGGCATGTCATAAAAGGCTGGGATTCTATTTAATTTTGTACAGTACTGAACGTAGATGTTTCATGTGTGTTTGTGTTTTCATATACCTTTATATGAGATATTCTTTCTAATAATATAGTTTTTCTTTTTGAGACAGGCTGTGTTGCTGAGGCTGGAGTGTAGTGGCACCATCTCAGCTCACAGCTACCTCCACCTCCTGGGTTCAAGCGATTCCCATGCCTCAGCTTCCCAAGTAGTCGGGATTACAAGCGTATGCAACCATGGCTGGCTGCTAAATTTCTTATTTTTAGTAGAGACGGGGTTTCACCATGTTGGCCAGACTGGTCTCTAACGAACTCCTGACCTCAGCCATTCTCCCGCCTTGGCCTCCCAAAGTGCTGAGATGACAGGTGTGAGCCACAGTGCCTGGCCTATTTCTTTTCTTTTTTTTTTTTTTTGAGACAGAGTCTCGCTCTGTCACCCAGGCTGGAGTGCAGTGGCACGATCTCGGCTCACTGCAAGCTCCGCCTTCCGGGTTCACGCCATTCTCCCTCCTCAGCCTCCCGAGTACCTGGGACTACAGGTTCCCGTCACCACTTCCTGCTAATTTTGTTTCTGTATTTTTAGTAGAGACGGGATTTCACCTTGTTAGCCAGGATGGTCTTGATCTCCTGACCTCGTGATCCGCCCGCCTCAGCCTCCCAAAGTGCTGGGATTACAGGCGTGTGCCACCGCGGCCCGGCCATACACTTTTGTTTGTTTTGAGACTTGTTTGTTTTGAAACGGGGTTTCGCTCTTGTTGCCCAGGCTGGAGTGCAATGGTGCAGCCTCGGCTGACTGCAATCTCCGCCTCCCGGGTTCAAGTGATTCTCCTGCCTCAGCCTCCCAAAGTAGCTGGGATTTTAGGCATGCGCCACCACACCTGGTTAGTTTTCTGTATTTAGTAGAGACGGGATTTCACCCTGTTAGTGAGGCTGGTCTTGAACTCCTGACCTCAGGTGATCCACCCACCTCAGCTTTCTGAAGTGCTGGGATGACAGGTGTGAGCCACCGCGTCTGGCCCCTATTTCTAATAATAGAGTGTTTCGATGTTCTCTGTAGTGTGCTTAAATTGGAAAAGTCTTAAAACCAATTTTGCCCTATAGATTCAAAGGCTGTTAAATTTGAAAAACTTTATTAAACATTTTTTTGAACTCCTTTGTGCTGGGCACCATGATGAAGTCTGGAGAAATAAGTACTCCTCTTTTCTAGAAGCTTGGATATGAAAGGGAGGAAGACAGAATATAGTAAAGCACAATGTTACATGTATTATTAAGTGCTAGAACCTGGATTCAAAGTTTGAATTAGAAATACGTTAGCCTGTGTTGCTATAAAGGAATATGTGAAACTGGATAATTTATGAAGAAAAGAGGTTTATTTTGCCTCATGGTTCTGCAGGCTGTGCAGGCATGACACCAGCAGCTGCCTACCTTCTGGTGAGGGTCTCAGGAAGCTTCCAATCATGTCAGAAGGCAAAGGGAGAGCAGGATACTCACATGATGAGAGTGGGGAGTGAGGAGGTACCAGGCCTCTTTTTTTTTTTTTTTTTTTTTAAAGACAGGGTCTCACTGTCGCCTAGGCTAGAATTCATTGGTGCAGTTATGGCTCACTGCAACCTTGACCTCCCAGGCTCAAGCAATCCCAGTAGCTGGGACTACAGGCATGCGCCACCACACCTGGCTAATTATTTTTTGTAGAGATGAGATTTCGCCATGTGGCCCAGGCTAGTGTCGAATTCCTGGGCTCAGTCAGTCTGCCTGCCTCAGCCTCCCAAAGTGCTGGGAGCCACCATGCCTGGCTTTAAACAGCCAGATCTCATGTGAATTCATTACTGTGGAGAGGACACCAACCCATTCATGAGGGGTCCTCTCCCATGACCCAGACACCTCCTACCAGGCCCCACCTCCAACACTGGGGATCACATTTCAGTATGAGATTGGGAGGGGACAGTTATACAAACCACATTAGGTTTATTTTTTATATTTTTAGAAACAGGATCTTGCCCAGGCTGGAGTGCAGTGCCCTGATCATAGCTTACCGCAACCTACAACTCCTGGTTTTAAGAGATCCTTCCGCCTGAGCTTCCCAGAGTGCTGGGTGTACAGGCATAAGCCATCATGTCTGGCCACAGTTTAAATACTGTGGCTTTATTCTCTTAGAGCTAGTACTTCTATATCATCTTTGTTTTGCATTCAAACAACATAACAAAACTCACCCAGCCTAAGAAATAGAACATTTACTATATTTCATTTTCCAAAAAATGCTTATTGTGTGTTATCCTTTGGACTTTGGATTTTGTGAAAATCTTTCCAAAATTGTATTGAGATGATTTTGATTGAAGTATAGGGATCATGGAACTTTTTTGCTCATTATCCATTAGCACTCTTCTGAATACACTTTGTAAAAAGCTACTGCATGGAATTCTGAAGGTTTTGGTTCTGGTTGACTTACTTTGGTTTTAAGTTTAGTAGGAAAAATGTGTTAACTTCAGTTCATCATTAAACTAGTTTTATCAAGCTATATAAAAGGCTGTCAGAGGGGAAAACAACATAGTAACAATGTGATTCTGGCCTTTTCCATCTGTTTCTCTAAAAATTTTTTTGGTACTAAGCTACTTAGGAGATGAATAGGGTCAATTTGTGTATATAAGAGCAACTAAGGCTTGAGTATAGGACCCTCATGAGGGTTTTGTATTGGAGGCTAATGGTCATAGCTTCCTATTGATGCACACACCCTTTATATTAGGTTAGACTTTTGGATCTGTTTTGGATAATAAAAAGCAAACTTCTACTTTTGATGACTTGGAAATCTCAAACATAACTTTTTAGGTTTTGTGACTTAATGGTGACATATGTGATTAAGTTTTTGAGGCAGTCTTATCAAGTTTTTGTCTAGGAGATAGCATTTATAGCCTGAACAGAAAATGATAACTCATATATTTTAATTTTTTGAGTGAATCTTTGAAATGTTTTTTTCACATAAATTTTTTGGGGGAGGGAACTAAGATGTGGAGAGAATAAGAATGACAAGAAAGAACGTTAGGTTGATTTTTGCCTTGTTCCCATCCTAAGGCTACATAAATATGTACTGTATTTTTAAAGTTGCATTTTTATTTTATATATATATGTTTTAAAATTCTTTAATTATTGATTTTATAAGAAATCCAAGCCATACTGAAATGAGCAAATCACAAATTTGCATCACACAAAAATAAACGGCACTAATGTTTTGTGAATATTTCAGACATCTCTGTTTAAAGATAAACAGATGGAAGAATTCATAGAGACTATTGTATGAAATGCTAATTTTTAGAAATAGTTAATTTCATAAGAAAACTGAAAGGAAAGGAATTGTTAAATTTATAATAGTTCTTTTAATGTAAATATTTCTTTATAAATTTTTTAAAGTTAAACACATCTGTTAGAAGTGGCTGTTATCCTGTTATTTTACCACAGGTTTCAGTTTGATAGTATTGATTCTCTTCTATGAGAATGGCTTGGGCTGGGTGTTGGAACTGAGTGTAGTCCTTTCTGTACTCAATAGATAGGAGGGGGAGTGCTGAGAAACGGTAGTGACTTGTACCTCGGATCTCTCTTTTGCCAGATTTATATTCTACGCCTTTGGGCCTTCACCTTTCTCCCAAAACAGCAGCACAGTTCCCTGAAACATGGCCCTCTGCTCAGGTCCTGTGGCATAGTATGTAGTTAGGGACTTCCAGACCTGGAGTTTTCCTGGGGTTATCTATTTCCCCCTTCATTTCACTTCACCCCACACACACTGAAGGATGTTAGAATTCTCTGGATTTTGTGAACTCACCTTCTTTCTTCTGTACCTGCTCCTGTGTGCTACGCGCGCGCACACACACACACACACGCACACACGCACACACTTCATTTGCTAGATACTAGGGGAGGAATGTAAAGCAATGTGTCACTTCCACCACTTCACTCTAGCCGTGTGTAATGTCTTTGCTGCAGATGAGTAGCACATTATACCAGAAATGTTGATTGAAGAGTCCACATGTCCGCTCTGAATTGAAATATCCAAATAGCTTTTTACCATCTGCTGAACTTAGTGATTCTGTGTCTAGATTATTTTATCTGTTTTGTTGACCTGTTTGTCCATTACTAGCCTATATCACATTGTTTCAGTTATTATAATTATTTTATGTATTTATTTATTTATTTTTGGGACAGAGTCTTGCTGTCACCTAGGCTGGAGTGCAGTGGCACAATTTTGGCCCACTGCAACCCTTGACTCCTAGGTTCAAGCAGTTCTCATGCCTCAGCCTCCTGAGTAGCTGGGATTACAGACGCATGTCACCATGCCCAGCTAATTTTTGTATTTTTAGTAAAGATGGGGTTTCATCATGTTAGTCAGGCTGGTCTCAAACTCCTGACCTCAGGTGATCTGCCCACCTCGGCCTCCCAAAGTGCTGGGATTACAGGCATGGGCCACCGTGCCCAGCCTATCTTTTTTTTTTTTTTTTTTTTTGGGTACTATTTGATTAAATAACTTCTTCTTCATTCTCCTTTGGTTGTATTTAATATTTGGCTATTAAGAATACTATTGATAGGCTATTAAGAATACTATTGATACTTTTTTTTTTTTTTTTTTGAGACAGAGTCTCGCTCTGTCGCCCAGGCTAGAGTGCAGTGGTGCAATCTCGGCTCACTGCAAACTCCACCTCCTGGGTTCATGCCATTCTCCTGCCTCAGCCTCCTGAGTAGCTGGGACTACAGGCGCCTGCCACCATGCCCGGCTATTTTTTTTGTATTTTTAGTAGAGACAGGATTTCACCGTGTTGTCCAGGATGGTCTCGATCTCCTGACCTTGTGATCCGCCCTCCTTGGCCTCCCAAAGTGCTGCGATTACAGGCATGAGCCACTGCGCCCAGCCTATTGATACTATTGATAGGTGTCTTACACCTGTAATCCCAGCACTTTGGGAGGCCGAGGCAGGAGGATTGCTGGAACCCAGGAGTTCAAGACCATCATGGGCAACATAGTGAGACCTCATTTCTACTAAAAAAAAAAAATTAGCCAGGCATGGTGGCACGAGACGAGAGATTGCTAGAACCCAGGAGATTGAGGCTGCATTGAGCTCTGATAATGCCACTGCACTCCAGCCTGGGTGACAGAGTGAGACCCTGTCAAAAAAAAAAACAAAAAACCGCAACAGAATACTGTTGATATACAGTGTGCCTTCTTGCACATGTCTTTTCCCTTTTATTTGAGACAGAGTCTTGCTCTGTCACCCGCGCTGGAGTGCAGTGGTGCAATCTCTGCTTACTGCAACCTCCGCCTCCTGGGTTCAAGCAATTCTCCTTTCTCAGCCTCCTGAGTAGCTGGGACTACAGGCACATACTGCCATGCCCGACTGATTTTTGTATTTTTAGTAGAGATGGGGTTTCACCATACTGGTTGGGCTGATCTTGAATTCCTGACCTCAGGTGATCCACCTGCCTAGGCCTCCCAAAGTGCTGGGATTACAGGCGTGAGCCACTGTGCCCAGCCCTGTATATGTTTTCAACATGGATATGTAACAAAGTCTAAAATATACCAATGTATCTTTATTCTCTCAGGCAGTAAGAAGACTCTGTATGGTTTATTTAAACTCCACACAGCCATTATTATTGTTGTGTAGTCAGTGTTTAGATTTTTTTCTGTGTATGTACCAGTACTTTGACATCATCATTCTTGCTGCCTCTCAGACCTTCTATCTGATCTCTATTCTACCTGAAGCCTTCTTGAATCCTTTAAGATTCAAGAAAAAGTTTTAAGCAAACTTTTTTGTCTAAAAACATATTTCGTATTTGTTAAGGATCCTTTCAGTAATATATAATTATGTTGGCAGTTACTTTTGGTTAGACTTCTGAAGATATTCCAGAATTCTGGTTTCTACTACTGTTGTTGAGTCATTTCTCTTTTTTGGTAGTGCCTAGGATTCATTGGACTTCCTGACTCAGGGAATCGGTGTGTCTATAAATCTGGGAAATATATTGCTTCTTCCTATTAGTACTATATTTTTGGGGGGATTCTGATTAGGCATATCTTAGATCTTCCTTATATTATCTATAATTTAAAACTACTCATCCCTTTGTGCTGCATTCTGAATAAATTTTGGGGGCTTCTAGTTTACTTTTTTACTTATCCTTTGAGTTTGTTTTTGTTGAGTATTAAGTAGGTACAAAATAATGTATTTGGTGAGTGGGTGCAAAAGAATATAAGCTAGAGAAGATCACGGTGCAGTGAATACCTGTGTACTCAGCACCAAGTTCTAGAGAAAGAACATTACCACTACTTCAGAGTCCCTCGTATATTCTTCCGCTTTCCCTCTCAAATCCACTGTGGATTCTGTGTTTATTTTTTCTTTGTTTTTTTCATAGTTTTGTCATGTTTGCATCCTTAAGCAATATTTTGCTTAGTTCTGCGTGTCTTTTTAACCTTATATAAATGTCATTTTGCGTGTATTTTCTGCTGCTTTTATTTTTATTATTATTATTTATTTATTGTGTCAGAGTTTCACTCTTGTTGCCCAGGCTGGAGTGCAATGCCGTGGTCTTGGTTCACTGCAACCTCCTTCTCCCAGGTTCAAGCGATTCTCCTGCCTCAGCCTCCCGAGTAGCTGAGATTACAGGCATGCGCCACCATGCCCAGCTGATTTTTTTTTGGTATTATTAGTAGAGATGGGGATTCACCATGTTGGCCAGGCTAGTCTTGAACTCCAGACCTCAGGTGATCCACCTGCCTTGGCCTCCCACAGTGCTGGGATTATAGGCGTGAGGCACCGTGCCTGGATGCTTTTATTGTTTAATAATTTTTTTTTTTTTTTTTTTTTGAGACAGAGTTTTGCTCTGTCACCCAGGCTGGAGTGCAGTGGTGTGATCTCGGCTCACTGCAAGCTCCGCCTCCCAGGTTCATGCCATTCTCCTGCCTCAGCCTCCCGAGTAGCTGGAACTACAGGCGCCCGCCACCACGCTGGGCTAATTTTTTGTATTTTTAGTAGAGACAGGGTTTCACCTTGTTAGCCAGGATGGTCTCGATCTCCTGACCTCATGATTCGCCGCCTCAGCCTCCCAAAGTGCTGGGATTACAGGCGTGAGCCACCACACCCGGCTGGTTTAATGACATATTCTGACATTCATTCATATTGTTGCATGTAGCTGTGATTCACTCTCATTGCTCCATTGAATTTTTATACCCATTGAGTTTTAGTTTTTATTTAATTTTTCATTTTTAGAAATTTTTTCAAATCTACTTGATTTTTCCTTTAACATTTACAGTTTCTTATCAAGCTAAATCGCTGATTTACACAAATATATTGGACATTTACTTTCTAATCTCTGGTAATTTCAATATCTGAAGTCCTCAGTCATCTGATTCTGCTGGCTATTGGATATCCTTGTGTGTTTTGTTATTTGGACTGTGAGCTGCTTTTCTTTTTTCTTTTTCTTTTTTGCTGGGGACAGAGTCTCACTGTGTCGTCAGGCTGGAGTGCAGTTGCACAATCTCGGCTCACTGCAACTGCCTCCTGGGTTCAAGCAATTCTCCTGCCTCAGCCTCCTGAGTAGCTGGAATTACAAGCGTATGCCTCCACGCCTGGCTAATTTATTTTTGTATTTTTAGTAGAGACGGGTTTTCACCATGTTGTCCAGGATGGTCTCGATCTCTTGAGCTCATGATCCTCCTGCCTTGGCCTCCCAAAGTGGTGTTACAGGCATGAGCCACCGTGCCTGGCTCTGTGAGTTTATTTTCTTTGTTGCTTTAACTTTGAGAATTCTTTGAGAATTCTTTGAGATTCCAGAGGATATGTGGTTGTTTCCGTGGATTGCTTGGAGCAACCAACCTGAAAATACTTGATAATAAATTCTTCTCTTGAGGATTTTTTTTTTTTGAGATGGAGTCTTGCTCTGTCACCGAGGCTAGAGTGCAGTAAGGCTCACTGCAACCTCCACCTCCTGGGTTCAAGTGATTCTCCTGCTTCAGCCTCCCGAGTAGCTGAGACTACAGGTGTGTGCCACTATGCCTGGCTAATTTTTTGTATTTTTAGTAGAGACGGGGTTTCACCATATTAGCCAGGATGGTGTCGATCTCCTAACCTCGTGATCCGCCTGCCTCAGCCTCCCAAAGTGCTGGGATTACAGGCGTGAGCCACCACGCCCGGCCTCTTGAGGATTTCCATATAACCTAGCTTGAATTCTGGCCACACATTTGTATGAAAGAAAATGTTGTCTTTCTGAGTAAGAGACTCAGAGCCATGGTCAATGTGGACAGCTTTATTGTACCCGTCCTGTACAATGGGTATTGTTCTTGCTCACCTTTAGGCTGAGGTAGCCTAGTGGAGTTTAATGGGGTTGAGGGATGCGCTTATTAGTTCTCTTTGTCCTAGGCTTTATCTTTTGCCTCTGGATCTTAGAGTGCCCAGAATAAGATCAGGGTTCCCAGGACTGGATTTGATAGCTAACCAACTCAGATGGCTAAAATCTTTCTGTATTTTAACTAGTATTTTTGGTTGTTTATAATGGGAGTAGTCATTCTGGGAATCTGATCTTCTAAATGAAAGACAACTTTATGCCTATATTATTTCTATCCTGCAAAAGATATGTACTAAACTTGATTTCTGGGGTTTCTGTGAATTTATACATTTTTCATGGACTTTCTCCCCCTTTCCTGAAGAAGTGATTTTTCTAAAAGACACCAATCACTTTTTCTTTTTTCTGTAGGGAGGATGGTGGTGGTGAGGTGTTCTTTGCAAGGAGGTTCGACAATGAGATGAATTGCACTGAGCTAGTGTTTAAAGAATCTAGGGAGTAATGTATATCCTTAGTACATCTGGCTTAATGAATGTTTACTTTCCTAAAGCTGTTTGGGAAATACTTTCTTAGGAGACAGTAGAATACCTTGGTCCCAGATGCATGTCATTTGTTTTTAAGACTGGATTTTGCTCTGTCGCCCATGCTGGAGTGAAGTGGCACAATCATAGCTCACTGGAGGCGCAGCCTCGAACTTCTGGGATCAGTTCATCCTCCTGCCTCAGCCTCCCAAGTAGCTGGGACTTAAAGGCGTGAGCCTCCGCATCTGGCCAATATGTATTTTGTAACCAGATTTTAGTTTTTCTTTATTTTGTTGGTGGCTTTTACTGTTTTTCCTGGCTGGACATAATCAAGTATATTGTCTACAAATGTGTCATAATAATGTTTTCTTTTAAAAATATTTACAGTGGAAGTATGCGAGACTTAAGAGCTCAAGTGACTAGTGGTCTCCTGCCATTTCCAGAAGTGACTCTTCAAGCCCTTGGAGAAGACGAAATAACATTAGAATCTGTGCTTCGTGGCAAGTTTGCTGCAGGTAAACATAATGTTACTGAACGTTTACTAATACAATTGATTTGTAAGATAAATAATAATAAGTATATATTATAGTTTCTTTATGTGGAAGAAGAAAAAGCAGAACCTGAGTGATCTTAAATATATAATATCTACAGTTACATATATAACATCTATAAGCTCTTAAACACGTTATCAGTGAACCTCTGATTGGGGGGGTTATAGTTAATTTTTCCTTATTAAAAATCTCATGTGTTTTGTGTCTTAGTATTAGCTATGTTTGGGAAGTAGAAGTAACATGCAACTAGTTTTTCTTTATAATTAGGAAGTTTTATTGGTGACGAGTTTGGACTAGAACCTGAGCAGTGTCATGAGTAGAAAAGTCCAGGGCCCTAGATGTTATAAAATTTTCAGAAAATCTCGTTTTCTGATTTCATTTACCTGAATAAGATCTTAATGTGTAACTTAGATTGTGTAATACATCAGAGAACCATACTAAAGAAGGCTTTCTCTTATTGATCTTGTTCTAATGAAAGATATTGCAGAAGACTTTTCTGAATATAAGCTTCGTAGCCATCTTCCCAGCAGGCAGAGAGCAAAACATATGTATCAGTCATTTCTCTCTTGACAGTGCCATTCTCTTGAATGTTAAAAGGAACAACAGTACTTTCTATATGCCAGGCATTGTACGATGACTTCATTGGAGTGGTGTAAAACTTTTTTCTAAGTAGCCACTGTTCTGTGTAACTGAGAATGAAATCATTTATTTGATCCCAGTTATACAGGTAAGTGGCAGAAAGGATCTTGGAACCTTGGCGTTCTCAGACCCCACTGTACCATGCTACTTTCTTAAACTGTGGCCTCCCTTAGCTATAAACTTACATATCCAACTAATGTACTTGGATGCTTGATGGACATCTCAAATTTAGAAGTTACCGTTCATCTGGTTGCTCAAGCAGAAATTCGGAGTCTGTACTTGATTCTTGTTTTACTCACCTCCCTGTGTCTCATTCATCAGCAAGGAAATCCAATTAGTTCTCCCTCTAAGTTGAATCTCCAGTCAACCCACTTTTCTCTATTCGGTCACCTAGCAGGTGTCGTCTTCCACCCAGTGCTGCTACTCTGTGCTTCTCCTTGTCCATTCTTTGCTTAGCAGCTGGAGTAACATTTAAAAACATGCATAAATCAGATAGTTACTGACTTGATTTAAATCAGATAGTCACCTCTATGACTTTACATTGCAGGCAGGGTAAAATCCAAACATGACTAATAGGCGGAGAAGAGGTTCTGAGACTTCCTATCATTAAGCTAGTTATGTCTTAATTTCTTAATTGGACTGTGAACTCTTTAGGGATAGAATAATATGTTCTATTTTATAACTGCCATAACTTCTAGTTTAAATCGTTTAAGCCTTAGTAGTTAAAGCATGAGTTTTGGAGTTAAACAGGCTTGGGATCTACTTCTGCCTGTGCTACTTTTTGGCTTTGGGAAGGTTAAACAGTATTCAGGTTTAGCTGCCTTATCTCTACATTGAGGTGTGATAAGGAATAAATGAGATAACATTCAAGCACATACCATGGTGGTGGCTTTTACTGAATGACTATTATTATTATTATTTGAGATGAAGTCTTGCTCTGTCACGCAGGCTGGAGTGCAGTGGCATGATCTCGGCTTACTCCAAGCTCCACCTCCCAGGTTCACGCCACTGAATGACTATTATTATTGTAATGATAGTTGCTTGATTAAAAGATTTCAATGTGGAGATAATATGTAAAGTTTTATGTAATGAACATATAGTTGTATGTAAATGAGCTAATCGTTATTGCATGTTTTGTGTATATACAATATTAAAATAAGCAATTTTTTTTTCTTCTAGGGAAAAATGGACTTGCTTGCTTGGCTTGTGGTCCACAACTTGAGGTAGTAAACTCTATAACAGGAGAGCGATTGTCTGCTTACAGATTCAGTGGAGTCAATGAACAGCCTCCTGTAGTTTTAGCTGTGAAAGAATTCTCTTGGCAGAAGAGAACTGGATTATTAATAGGATTGGAAGAAACAGAAGGGAGTGTTCTCTGTCTTTATGACCTTGGAATATCAAAAGTAGTTAAAGCAGTTGTTCTTCCTGGAAGGGTAGGTACTGTTTAAGATACCTGGACATTCTCTTTCAAAACTGAACCCCTGCTGGTTATATAGGTGTGTTACTTTGTGAAATTTCACTGACCCGCAACATTTACAATTTGTATACTTTTATGTAAATGTGTTACTCTTAGGTAAAGTGTTTAGAATAAAAATGAGGTTAAAGATGATATGTTATTCAAGGAACTTAACATTTAAAATGTAACTTTCTTATTGGTTAAAACGTTCCAGAGTAAAAATAGCAATGACATGTAATGTTCTGATACTCTTTTTTTGTGAAAAGTATCATCTAAATCTTGTTCTTATCTCCAGTTGTGTTCTATGAGGACACTCGAAGTTTATAAAAATGTATTCATTACTATTCAATTTTTAAAATGTTTTTACCTTTTAAATTTGCGACAATAGTCTTGGATTGGAGCCTTATGGAAAATATATGTTAGATTCCCAGGATGAATAAATTGAACTTGGTCTGTGCTTTTAGAGAGCTTATAGTCTAGTGGGAGAAGACAAATGAATAAGACTAGCATAAATATAGTGAATACTTTAATAAATTTAAGCACTTGGAACATGTAGAATGGGTAATTCCTAGTCAAAAGAGTTGGACATTTTAGATAAAGAGACTAGCATGGAAAAATAGTAGTACAGAGAGCATTTGGGAAACTAGACTTGATTTAGAATGGCTGAGGGAGGGATGAGGGGAAGGAAGAATAGGGGGCCAGAAACGTTAGGTTTTAGATTGTGAATGGCCTTGTTTGTAATTAGGGGCTCCTTTGAAATCAACGGTGAAGTAATTTTTTTTTTTTTTTTTTTTGAGACAGAGTCGCTCTGTCAGCAGGCTGGAGTGCAGTGGCATGATCTCAGCTCACTGCAACCTCCGTGTCCCAGGTTCAACCGATTCTCCTGCCTTAGCCTCCTGAGTAGCTGGGACTACAGGCGTGCACCACCACGCCCAGCTAATTTTTGTATTTTTAGTAGAGATGGGGTTTCACCCTGTTGGCCAGGCTGCTCTCGATCTCTTGACCTCGTGATCCACCTGCCTTAGCCTCCCAAAGTGCTGGGATTACAGGCATGAGCCACCACGCCCGGCCAGTGGTGAAGTAATTTTAAGTAGAACTCTCATGTAAAAGGCTTGCTTGGATTGGGTCAGCGAGGATATTGTGAGAATAGAAACAAGTAGACTATTGCCATTCAGGTAAGTAATGATGAGGAGCTGAACCAAGGAAATGACAGTAGAAATGGAGAAGATGGGGCAGATTCAGAACACATACAGAAGGAAACATGGATACTCATTGATCATTTGGATGAGGAATTGAGAAGAAACAAGGTTCCTGAACTGGTTGCTCAGTTGAATGCATGGTTGGTGTATGGAAGAGAGAATATAGAATAAGGAAAAGATGGGGGAGTAGCGATAGACACTTTCAAAAGTTCAACCTACTAGGTATTTTTTGGGTAGGGTGCAGTATACACTCATTATGTTTATTTTTGTCTTCTAAAATTAAGGTAATAGTATTAATCACTTCATATAGTATTTTTATGAGGAATGTAAACTTAAATTCACTACTCCTCACTGAGGAATTGAATATGCTTTAGTATTTATAGACATTATTACAGTAATTAGAAAAGAAACAGTGATGAAGTTACAGCTTTCAGAATTAGAAACACTGAGTAATGTTTTGTATACTGATATAGAGAAAGAGCCAGGCTTTTGTCTGTAGTAAGTTACAGCCTGAAACAACTTTTAATCTTATTAACACATGAATCATTGATATCAGATATTTTCTTTTCTTGCCAGAACATTCATCAGTACAGGTTGAGAATCCCCTGTCCAAAATGCCTGGGACTAGAAGTGTTTTAGATTTTGGACTTTTGGATTTGGATGTTCAACCTGTATTAGCATAGAAATCACCAAACATTTTATCATATATCATACCTAATTAATTTTTATGAATTAATAGGAAACTGAAGGAAAGACAAGTATAAAATATGGATGACTAGTTATAGACATTTAAAATTTGACTCATGAGATGGAGAAAAATATGACTCCATAAAATAGCTAAAGTATACTTTTCTTTAAATAATAGCAACTCTTGTTAAGTGTCAGTGATCCAGTGACTGCCAGAACTTTATATGAAGTCCAATAGAAAGAAGGTTAGACCTCTTCAGTCTTTAAGGTATAAAGAGGACTTAAAATATCTTTTTTGTTGTTGTTTTTTAAAGAGTAAACAGTAAATTTTTCTGGAATGATTAGTTTTTACTCTTAGGAGAAGAGGCCATAGAATCCTAGAGTAGCTGTTTAAGAGCTTTAAAATGAGAACAATTTAGGTTTGTGTTTTATGCGTAATGATTTTATGGCTTGAATAACTAGACTGACTTTCTAAGCCTCAGGTTATTTCATCTTTAAAGCGAAGTACTCACACATAGTCTACTATCAAAGCATTGTCATGAACATTGAATGAGCCAGGTAACACAATGCCTGGCGTATCAGTAAGCTCTCAGTCAACATCAATTGTTAGTCCAACTGCGTGATTTTTCTATGTATTGAGTAATGGTGTAATTCCTAGTATAGCTGAAGATTTCATTATTCAGATCACAAGTATCAAATGCAGATTTACTCTATAGTCTTAAATCTATTATAACTGATAACCTGCTTTAACTTAAATTTATTGTGTTAATTATATTTTCTTACTTTGCAGAAGAAAAGCAAATCACGTATTATGTTTTGTAGGTAACAGCTATTGAACCTATAATTAATCATGGAGGAGCCAGTGCAAGCACTCAGCATTTACATCCAAGTCTGCGATGGCTTTTTGGAGTGGCAGCTGTGGTCACTGATGTTGGACAGATCCTTCTTGTTGACCTATGTTTGGATGATTTGTCATGCAATCAAAATGAAGTTGAAGCATCAGGTAATCAGTTCTTTACTTGAAACCAAAAATGGAGCACCTGGATATTCTGATGCAATATTTTTTAAAGTAGCCAAATTTTTTTATAGCAGCTGGAGTAAAATAAAAGATATCTTCCTATCTATTAAAAAAAAAAGGTATTTTAAAATCTTTTTTATTGTCTGGACCTGAGCACAGTGGATACTTCTTGCATAAGATACTGTTTTGTTGATCAGGTGTTCATATGTTCTCAAGTAGGCCTTGAGAAAGGTAGTGATAATTGATTTTATTTGTTTTCATTTACATACCTGAATAAGATCTATTCTTAAGTAAATGCTGGAATAAGGGCTAAATATAAGAAATCTTGAGCCTTATCAGCCAATATGAAATTACCCAGCAATGTAGGATCTAACATAGTGTTTTTGGCATATTGTTTATGTTTCTGTGGTAACACCAAGATAGAAATAAAATATTAGGAAATAACAGTAACTAAAAGTCTTTCTCACAAAATAACATCCTAAAATAGAAGTAATTCTATTCAGATTCAAAGAAAATGAAATACTTTTTCCTCCTTTAAATGCTTGTATTTATAAAATTACTTTTTTCCAAGTGCTTTCAGTTTTTGAAAATTATGAGTCTCTGGTTTATGAAGAAAGGAAGAGCTAACCTTAAAATGTGTTTTTTACTCTTAATTTTTAGAAAAGGACTATTTGACCCCAAAAAATTTTGACTTTGGCTTTGTGAGGACGTTCTTGGTTTTGTTTTGTTTTTTTTTTTTTTTTGGAGACGGCGTCTCGCTCTGTTGCCAGGCTGGAGTGCAGTGGCATAATCCCTGCTCACTGCAATCTCCGCCTCCCGTGTTCAAGCGATTCTCCTGCCTCAGCCTCCTGAGTAGCTGAGATTACAGGCACACACCACCATGCCTGGCTAATTTTTGTATTTTTTTTTTTTTTTAGTAGAGATGGGGTTTCACCATATTGGCCAGGATGGTCTCGATCTCTTGACCTTGTGATCCGCCCGCCTTGGCCTCCCAAGTGCTGGGATTACAGGTGTGAGCCACCACACCCGGCACATTCTTGATTTTTAAAGCAAGCCTAGAATATCAGTGTAGCTCTTTTCATTTATGGAGCAGCTCAGAAATAGATACAAACTATCAACATTTTATGTAGTTTATAATGAACATAACTAATAAAAATTGTCAGTGTATAAAAAAACCGATTAAAACTGCCAGTGGTGGAAGCGGGAGGGGAGGCTGCAGTGAACCGAGATCACGCCACTGCACTCCAGCCTGGGCGACAGAGCAAGAATCCATCTCAAAGAAAACAAAAACAAAAAAACTGCAAGTGATAAAAACTATACTTAACAAGAAATGGAAGAGCCAAAATCATCTGAACAAAACTTAAATATGCAAAATCAGACCTGAAAAAATTTGATTTGGCAGAAATAATGGTCATACATGCACTTTAAAATATCTTCATAGAAGAGCCGGGCGCGGTGGCTCATGCCTGGAATCCCAGCACTTTGGGAGGCCAAGGCGGGTGGATCACTTGAGGTCGGGAGTTTGAGACCAGCCTGACCAACATGGAGAAACCCCGTCTCTACTAAAAAATATAAAATTAGCCAGGTGTGGTGGCGCATGCCTCTAATCCCAGCTACTCAGGAGGCTGAGGCAGGAGAATCACTTGAACCTGGGAGGTGGAGGCTGCAGTGAGCCGAGATTGCGCCATTGCATTCCAGCCTGGGCAACAAGAGTGAAACTCCATCTCAAAAAAAAAGAATCTTCATAGATAGATGCTATACCTTAAAATTTGGTATGTATACAAACCTGATTGATTAATAAAATTTTTATGTGAAGTTTAAATGAAAAGAATTGATGAGCAAAAGCAATAACTAAAAATGAATTTATAGATTATCAGAAATAGTTTGACTGCTTTTTATGGAAGATTAATCAAAGAAGTAGGCTTGATAGGCTTTTGTTTCATAGTGTATTTTGTGGTTATAGGTGTAAGGCTAATTAAAATGCTTATATTCATAATTAAAACTCCCTTCAAGTCAATATGGTGGCGTTAAAACATCCTTCATTTCAGAGGTCAGTAATCAGTAGGTGCACAAGGATAATTTTATAACGAAAGTCTCTGGATTGTGATCAGAACCATTTCTCAATTTTGAGAATTGGAAGCAGTTGGACTTTATAGCACAAAAAATTAAGCTTTAGGGTTTAATGCAAAATAAATTTTATTGATTACAAAAGTAATTTATGATTACAACTGTTTAGGCTTCACTGAAATACACCAAGGTAGGAAATGAAGTTCCAAACATACAGCATAAATATTGTTCTGCAGCTTCCCCAGACTTAACCGGTTTCTTATACATCTTTCCACGTCAGAACACATAGGGCTTACCCATTTCTTTTGAGTAAATTTGTAGTATCCCATTGTGTGAACTGTTTGTTGTGGCAAAATCTAATCTCTTCTTCTCTGAAAAAGACATCAGAAGCAGAAGTGATTTGGGGGTGGGGGCCCTGTTCTAGGACAGTGTGATATGATTTTTCCCCCTTTATAACAATGAGAGAATCTGCTCTTGCACAGTGGTTATATTAATATATGAGTCTGAGTTTTTAAATTTTTTTATTGAAGATTTCAGACATCTTCAGATAGTTAGAAGAATACAAGAGTTCCCATAAACCCATCACCCAAATTCAAGTTAATTTTCAACATTTGCCATATGTGTGTCTGTATAGTTCATTCCCCTTTCCTCCTTTCCCTCTTTTCTTCTGTGTTAGTTTAAAGCAAATAGGGATATTTTATTACATAATCATAATGCCAATAACACTTCTTTGGTATAGTGTGTTATCTAGACTATAATCAAATTGATGTGATTATCCAAAGCATCTTTTTACATTTGGATTGTTTGGATTGGAATTCAAATACAGTCTGCACATTAATTGCATTTGACAGTTAAGTCTCAAGTCTCCTTGAACGTACAGCAATCCTCTTTCTGTCCTCTCTGTTTTTATTTTTAGTGCCATTGACTTGCTGAAGTTATCTGATAGAATGTTCCACATTTTGGAATTAACTGTGCTTTCATGTGGTATCATTTTCGATTTTCTGCAAATTAAATTAGCTCTGGTTATAGATGAAGGTTTAGTATTTTGGCAAGGTAGTTTGGAAGTGCTGAGTACTTCATATTGTATCACATCAGGAGACACGTAGTGTCTAGTAGTTTCAATTAGTGATCAGTGGATTCACATGGTGACAGCATGATCCTTCCTTTTTAAAGTCTGTCATCAACTTTAAACTAGTGGTTCTCAGCAGGGGGTGAATTTTGTCCTCCAGGAGATGTTTGGCAATGTTAGAAGACATTTTTGATTGTTACTGCTGGTGCTACTTGCTACTAGTAGTTAGAGACTAATGATGTGGCTTAGCGTCCTACAGTGTACAGGATAGCCCTCTGCAGGGTAGTTCCCCCTTATCTGTGAGGGGTACATTCCAAGAACCCCAGTGGATGCCGAAACCACAGCTAGTACTGAAACCTGCACACATTATGATTTTTCCTTATTAAATCAAGAACTTTGACCTCTTCATTTAAAGGAAGCACTTTACAGCTTCTCTTTGGCATATCTGAATTGCCAGCATGACCACTCTTGTGCTTTGAGGCCGTTAAGTCAAATAAGGGTTACTTGAACACAAGCACTGCAATACTGCAACAGTTGATCTGAGAACGAAGATGTCTACTAAGGGTGGCTTATACAGTGTGGATACACTGGACAAAGGTATGATTTATGTCCCTTTGATGGTAGCAGATTTCATCATACCACTCAGAGCAGCATGCAAATTTTTTTTTTTTTTTTTTTTTTTTTTTTTTGAGAGGCTGGAGTGCAGTGGCGCAATCTCGGCTCACTGCAACCTCTGCCTCCTGGGTTCAGGTGATTCTTCTGCCTCAGCCTCCCAAGTAGCTGGGACTACAGTTGCACACCACCATGTCCGGCCAATTTTTTTTTTTTTTTTTTTTTAGTAGAGCCGAGGTTTCACCATATTGGTCAGGCTGGTCTTGAACTCCTGACTTCATGATCTGCCCGCCTCAGCCTCCCAAAGTGCTGGGATTACAGGCATGAGCCACCTCACCTGGCTGAATTTTATAGATAGATAGATAGATAGATAGATACAGATATATATAGATATAGAATTAACTGTTTAATATTTTTGGACTTTGGTTTACTACAGGTAACTGAAATTGGAGAGTGAAACTGTAAATAATGAGAGGGAATACTGTAATGCCAAAATTATAAAACCCTACTTTGAGCTAATTGTTTCATCCATTAAGATTCTTTTTTTTTTTTTTCTTTTGAGACGGAGTCTTGCTCTGTCACCCAGGCTGGGGTGCAGTGGCTCAATCTTGGCTCACGGCAAGCTCTGCCTCCCGGATTCACACCATTCTCCTCCTGCCTCAGCCTCCCCAGCAGCTGGGACTACAGGCGCACGCCGCCATGCCCGGCTAATTTTTTTTTTTTTTTTTTTTTTTAAGTAGAGACTGGGTTTCACCGTGTTAACCAGGATGGTCTCAATCTCCTGACCTTGTGATCCGCCCACCTCGGCCTTCCAAAGTGCTGAGATTACAGGCGTGAGCCACCGTGCCCGGCCTAAGATTCTTGGATAAGTCCCTTATTTCATTAAGGGCTGCAAAATGATGATTTTTATGTTCTGTCAATGTAAAGAATAATTTTCTCATTAATTAGGGCTTTCTGGTCACTCTGAAACACAATGTCTACAGAACAGGCAGGATAAATGTTTAGTGTTTCTTAAGTACTAATTTTCAGAGTAAGCAGGTGATACCTAGTTACTCCAATTGTTCAATATAAGGTCTTTTGTAGGTGGGGAGGGTAGGCTTCCCCCTTGCCCCACCCCTCTTTTTTTTTTTTTGTATCCCTGTGGATTTTTCAGGTTTGGCATATTTAATGTGTTTCATTAATTTTATTGTTTTTGATGCCCAAAATGTCCTGTCATTGGTAATGAGAGCCCCTTCATGTTGTCTGATACATTCTCTTTCATCTGTGATAGCTTCCTAGATTACTGGCATAAGATGTACCAGGCTCATTTTATGTATTTTCTTCCCCCTGACCTGGAATCAGCCATTGCTCCAAGGAAGGTATTCAGGTAGTAGTTCTAAATTTCAATAAAGAAATAAATCAGTTTTATTTATGGTTGTTAACCCTAAAAAAATTCTATCTTAGATAATATTTGAGATGTACTGAGAGAATTTTTTAATATTATATAATTTAATGTGTTTTTTAAATTGTGGCATTTAAATAGATAAGGATGGCAATTTTCTAGTTTAACATACTTTTTTGTTATCACTAATCTTTTAATTTCAATTAACTTCATTTAACTCAGTTGACTTCATTTGCAGCTTGAATAATGGATGACATATTTGCTTTTAATGCTGTTTCTAGTTTTTTAACTTCATTTGTCTAATTTGTGGTTTTAGATCTTGAAGTTCTAACTGGTATCCCAGCTGAAGTACCACACATTAGAGAAAGTGTAATGAGAGAAGGGCGCCATCTGTGTTTCCAGTTAGTAAGTCCAACAGGAACAGCTGTTTCAACTCTTAGTTACATAAGCAGGACAAATCAGCTTGCTGTAGGTTTTTCTGATGGCTATCTAGCACTTTGGAACATGAAAAGCATGAAAAGAGAGTAAGTATAACTTTTTTCCCTTATTTGATTATAGGTAGTTTTTTTGCATATAGCTTGTACTCAGTTACTAATATTTGAAAGTTAGCATAGTGAGAAAAGGGTGGGTAGATTAATGATTGAACGAATGATTGAGATGACTAATTTTTCATGGCATTAAATCAATGTGAATACCATAAAGGAGTGACTTAGCACATGAATTTAGCTTTATTTTTTTTCAGTGTTTATTTAAAAGGCATTACAGTCATGTGTTTAACATGCTAGTAAAGCATGACTTTGTAACTTTACAACGTTTTGGTCAACAACAGGCCTTATATAAGAAAGGGGTCTCATAAAATTTTACTGTATTTTGATTGTACCTTTTTAATGTTTAAGATACCATTGTGTTATAGTTGCCTGCAGTATTCCATACAGTAACATGCTGTACAGGTTAGTAGACTAAGAGCAACAGGCTATACCATCTAGCCTAGGTATATAGCGGGCTATACCATCTAGCCTAGGTATATAGCGGGCTATACCATCTAGCCTAGGTATATAGCGGGCTATACCATCTAGCCTAGGTATATAGCGGGCTATACCATCTAGCCTAGGTATATAGCGGGCTATACCATCTAGCCTAGGTATATAGCGGGCTATACCATCTAGCCTAGGTATATAGCGGGCTATACCATCTAGCCTAGGTATATAGCGGGCTATACCATCTAGCCTAGGTATATAGCGGGCTATACCATCTAGCCTAGGTATATAGCGGGCTATACCATCTAGCCTAGGTATATAGCGGGCTATACCATCTAGCCTAGGTATATAGCGGGCTATACCATCTAGCCTAGGTATATAGCGGGCTATACCATCTAGCCTAGGTATATAGCGGGCTATACCATCTAGGTTTGTGTTACTAGACTGTATGATGTTTGCACAATGACTGAATCCCTGACGAGCATTTCTCAGAACAGATCCCCTTTTGGTAAGTGACACATGACTGTGTTTGTATAATATGAGTTCTTTCAGAAGTACCTTCCTAATCATCATCTGTGTAAAGTAACAGCTTAATAAAGAATTCTCAGTTGAGAGGGAAAAAAAAGGATTTTTAAAAATCAAAGTTACAAAATACTTGTGTTTTAAATTTTTTCTGCTGTCAAAAAGTCCCCAAAATATAATTATATTGATACTTTGTAGCTAAGTTAATTTGTGTTAAGCGTTAAGTAGATGCCTATTTGGCCCTTAAGTTGTCAATTTATTTGTTTCTCCATTTTTCCTGAGGCATACTGGTATATTTTATTGAGTAATTTATCTTATGGGAAGTGTATCTCAACTCTCTTTGCTGTTATCCTTTTATCAGCTGTTTTTTTTCTATTTTTTGGGGGGGTGGGGTCTCACTCTGTTGCCCAGGCTGGAGTGCAGTGGCACGATCTTGGCTCACTGCAACCTCCACTTCCCAAGTTCAAGTGATTCTCCTGCCTCAGCCTCCCAAGTAGCTGGGACTACACGTGTGCACCACTGAACCCAGCTAGTTTTTGTATTTTTTTTTTTTTAGAGACGGATTTTCACCATGTTGGTCAGGCTGGTCTCGAACTCCTGACCTTGTGATCCACCTGCCTCAGTCTCCCAAAGTGCTGGGATTACAGGTGTGAGCTACCGCACCCGGCTGCCAGTTTGTCAGCTCATCTTTGAATTTGCTCCTAAAGAAATACCTGCAGTACCTGGCTTCTACAGCAGTGCTTTCTCTAACACTATCATCTCTTGGTCAATTTTTGCTTTTTTAGCAGTTTATGGGAACTCTTCAGTTTCTAACTCATCTTCTGTTGTAGTAGTGGGGAAACTGATGCTAAACCCAAACAGCTGAAAAGTCTCGTGGCAGTATCTCGTCTCTTTGTAGGGCACCTTTTATGGTTGAGCAGTATGTAGGAGTGTACATCAAATATGACTCTTAGGACCAGTTTACACAGACATGAATGCATCCGCTTGAGTAATTCTAACACTCCCCAGTTCTACCTCTTGGGCATTGAATATGACTCTTAGGACCAGTTACACACACACATAAATGCATCCGCTGGACTGCATCTGACTCTTCCCAGTTCTGTCTCTGGGGGATGGGTGCCATGACCATAGTCTTGATGTCTTGTGCCGTGTGTATTTTTGCAGATAAGATGACTTGGCCATGGCCCACAGATCACTTATTCTGGGGAAGTGTAGGAACAGTGGTTGCCTAACCCAAGTTCTTACATGATGTACCTTTTTCCTTTGTATAAAATAACTTAAAAATATGAAATATACTCATTTGTTTCAGATATTACATACAATTGGAAAGTGGACAAGTTCCTGTATATGCTGTCACTTTTCAAGAACCTGAGAATGATCCTCGGAATTGCTGTTACTTGTGGGCTGTTCAGTCTACACAAGATAGGTAGGTCTCATACAAACTTTGTTTTGTTTTGTTTTGTTTTGTTTTGTAGTTTTGGAGACGGAGTCTCGCTCTGTTTTCCAGGCTGGAGTGCAGTGGCATGATTTCGGCTCACTGCAACCTCCGCCTCCCGGATGCATGCCATTCTCTCGCTCAGCCTCCCGAGTAGCTGGGACTACAGGTGCCCGCCACCACGCCTGGCTAATTTTTATATTTTCAGTAGAGACGGGGTTTCACCATGTTGGCCAGGCTGGTCTTGAACTCCTGACCTCATGATCTGCCCGCCTCAGCCTCCCAAAGTGCTGGGATTACAGGTGTGAGTCACCACGCCTGGCCTGATACATACAATCTTTAAAAGTTAGTCAAAAATAGAACAGGTAGTCTATGTAGTTATGTAGTCTTTTTTAGTGAAGGCAACACAATTCTTTCAGTGAATTAGTGAGTAGTAGTTGAAATTATTTTAAAAGTTAAATGGTTGTTTCTACATGCTTGAATAATTCTGAGTTATCAGAAGAAATTGTGCGGACTTACTTGAATGTTTTTCACAGATTGAGAGCCTTGGAACCTTCTAAGTACCCTGCTCTCTTGTTCTCAATCTCAGTACCCTGCTCTCTTATTCTTCAAATATACTTGGAGATTGAGAACAAGAGAGCTGGGTGGGTACTCAGCAAAGGACTAAGGAGTGAATAGTGTGGTATGAGGAATATTAGGAAGGTGTGGTGTGCTAGAAGCCAAGTAAAAGAAATAAGAACTAGTAATAGGAATTATTAAAAGGGATCAACTAGTAGTAAAATTCAGATTCAGATGATGTGGCTCTGGAATCTACGCTCTTAACACTTACTGCATGCTTTGTGCTTGAGTTCACTACAGGGTTGATTTAGTATCTTCACTTTGTGTCTTGATAGGCCTCTCATGGTCGAGGGCAACATCCATATTTAAAAAAATTTTTTTCCCCACCCTTCCCCCAACTGCCCTTTCTCCTTCCCATACTCCCCACTGTCCTTTGAACCTCTACATTTTAAGTAAAAATAGCAAGATGGAGGAAGAGACCAGAATGAAGGCATAAAGGATATTTTGTTCATTAAGGAAGGTTCTCTGAGGTTACTATGGGATAATTCTGTTTACATCCTGGCCACAACTTTACCACAGGGTACTGCACTTAGCTGCAAAGGAAGCTGGGAGATGTTATAGAACTTTAGGCAACCATGTGTTTAAGTAGAGTATACCCATTGAGGAAGGAATATTTGAGAAAGAATATTGAGTAATCAGTCTTTGCTACATAAGATATCTCCTACAGTATGCAAACAGCATCGATTTAGTTGATTAGAATCAATAATAAATATCAATTATTATTTCAAAGGACTACATTTTTATAAAAATTACCGAAAACTAAATTTTTCACAGTGATTTTAGTTTTGTCACATGCACTCAACATTGCAAGCAAACTAAACTTACTTGGACAGTAAGAGATGTTTAATGTATTAATATATTTAGCGCGTCTTGGTTAATTTCTGTTTCAGTGAAGGGGATGTTTTGAGTTTGCATCTGCTGCAGCTGGCCTTTGGTAATAGAAAGTGTTTGGCATCAGGACAAATCTTATATGAGGTAAATGGTCATTGGACTATGGGCTTATATTACCATTTTGTTGTTTTCTATTTTAAATATGTTGTCTTTGTTTTAAGATATTGAAAAGTGATTCTTTTTTTTTTTTTTTTGAGACAGAGTCTCGCTCTGTCGCCCAGGCTGGAGTGCAGTGGTGCAATCTTGGCTCACCGCAACCTCCGCCACCCGGATTCAAGCAATTCTCTGCCTCAGCCTCTGGAGTAGCTGGGATTACAGGTGCCCGCCACCACGCCTGGCTAATTTTTTTGTATATTTAGCAGAGACGGGGGTCTCACCATCTTGGCCAGGCTGGTCTTGAACTCCTGACCTCGTGATCCACCCACCTCGAACTCCCAAAGTGCTGGGATTACAGGCGTGAGCCACCGCACCTGGCTGTGAAAAGCGATTCTTATATTGAAGTTAATATTGTATTCATAATGTAGTAGAAGTAATTTAAATTAGAGATCTGTCGTTTTACCTGTTTACCCAGGTAGCATTCTTAACTTCTCAGATACCATTTTCCTCTACAATGAGGGGATTGGACTAGATTCAAGCTTGTGGCTTAACTGGTACCCAGGAAACATAATTCCACTTTGTTGCTCTAACATATCAAGCATTAAGCCACAGGGTGATTTTTGTAAGAGGACATGCGCATCTAGGCTTTTAGATGGCTACCTGTTTATCTGGCTGGATTCCTGAGGAAATAGGAGGGTGCTGCTAATAGCTATACTTTGTACACCCTCACATGCCTGTCTCTAGAACCGACTTTTCTTAACCTAATGTTGGAGGGGTATAGAAACGGGTTTCAGGGAATCAATAAAGGCCCTGAATTATGTGTTGCATTTTTATGGGGGAAGTCTCATAGCCTTTTGTCAGATTGTTAAAGGTATCAATAAGCTAAAAGTCTAAGAACTATTCTAGAGCAAGAATTTCTGTGAGAACACAGGTATAGTATTGCTGGTCTGGGATGTATGCATATATAATTTTGATGGTTATTCCAGTTTACATACCAACCAGTAGTGCACGAGGGCTTCTGTGATAAATAACTTTAGAAGACTTGTTGGTAATTATTTTTGAGAGACTAAATCTCACTTTGTTTTAAAGTATGTAAAATTTTAGAGCCTTTTTCCATGATTGGTTCTCTTCAGTCTAAATTGTTTTCTTTGTATTGTGTGAACAATCTTTAAATTTGGAGAATATTTAATTTTAGAGTGACCTTTTGCCTAGAATCAGATTAATATTTGCGTGTATTTTATGTTACAGGGGTTAGAATACTGTGAAGAAAGATACACCCTGGACCTGACAGGTGGCATGTTCCCTTTGAGGGGACAGACGAGTAATACCAAATTGTTGGGATGCCAGAGTATAGAGAAATTTCGATCTCATGGTGACAGGGAGGAAGGTGTGAATGAAGGTTAGTTAAAGTACTTGAAATATGTCATGTGAAGGCTGGATTTAAAATTTATGACAGGTGTTATTTTCTAGATTTCATACTCCTGGCAGTTCAGAAAATTAGAATAGTAATTAACGGAATTTATTCAGTTCTATATGAGATACTAGATATTTCTTGCTCTCCAGATTGCTATGTATAACTAAACAATAAAATAGATTAGGGTAATGAAGGACCCTTTTATTTTAATCTAGTTCTCAAAACAGGCGATCCCTAGTCTGAACTAGTGTGAGTAGTCTTTGAATGAAGTTTACCTGTGTATTTTTTGAGCCATGTATGGCATACATGCCTTGGTTGTCTTGAATGTTTTCTCTGTCTCCTTTAGTGTCATCGCTTTTTCCTTGCAGTTTTTTTTGCATCGGTTTTTTAAGCCAGGATTATCATAATCCAGCCCTATCACTAGTGATGACCTTTGACAAATTGCTTAACATTTCAGAGCCCTGTTTCTCCATCTGTAAGTGGGATCCTAGTTAGACCTTTTGCAAAGGGTAGTTGTGAGGATTAAATCACACAGCGAACTTACCCATCCCAGAAATGCCCTTTTTGCTAGGGCCTGTATCTGTATTTCTGATCCAGGTTTCAGATCCAGTTAAATATGTGAAAAGCACATGTTGTCATGAGCTCACGTCTTTTTAAAGTTTTTATTTGTTTATTTATTTAGAGACAGGGGTCTCACTCTGATGCCCAGGCCAGTCCAGGCCAGAGTGTGGTGGCACGATCTTGGCTGGTTGCAGCCTTGACCTTCTGGGCTCAAGCAATTCTCCCATCTCGGTCTCCCAAGTAACTGGGACTGCTGGCACACACCACCACGCCTGGCTAATTTTTGTGTTTTTTGTAGTGACAGGGTGTTTTTTTTTGTTTTGTTTTGTTTTTTTGAGATGGAGTCTCGCTCTGTCCAGTGCAGTCGCGCGATCTCAGCTCACTGCAAGCTCCGCCTCTGGGGTTCATGCCATTCTCCTGCTTCAGCCCCCTAAGTAGCTGGGGCTACAAGCACCCACCACCATACCCAGCTAATTTTTTGTATATTTAGTAGAGACAGGGTTTCACCGTGTTAGCCGTCTCCTGACCTCATGATCCACCCGCCTCGGCCTCCCCAAGTGCTGGGATTACAGGCGTGAGCCACCGCACCTGGCCTGTTTTTGTTTTTTTGACAGGGTCTCACTGTCACCCAGGCTGGAGTGCACTTGCACGATCTCGTCTCACTGCAACCTCTGCTTCCCAGGTTCAAGGGATCCTCCCACCTCAGCCTCCTGAGTAGCTGGGACTACAGGTGCATGCCACAATGCCTGGCTAATTTTTGTACATGGCTGTACATGGCTGTACAGCACAGCCATGCTGTGTTGCCTGGGCTGGTCTCGAATTTCTGGGCTCAATTGATCTGCCCACCTGGCCTTCCAAAGTGCTGAGATTACAAGTGTGAGCCACTGCATCTGGCCATGCTCTCTCTTATTCCCCATTCTTTCTATTTCCTTATAGTAGCGTTTCAGATTTTTACTTTCTTCTTCTCCTGTTGATGTCTCTTACTCTATTCCTGTCTTTCCATTCCACAGGCACCATCCAAGCACTTTTCTTTTTCTCTCTTTACCTTATAACTGGATAAGTCCTTCTCAGCTAAGGTTCATCATAATAAAGCCTTAATGCCCAAAGGCATCCGTTTTAGGTAGTGAATTAAATTCTCTAGTACTAGCTCCGTACCGTCCTTGGGAGAGAGACTGTTCATTCAAATCATTTTCTACTTTCTGCCTCTAATACCTCAACGTTGCTCAAGTATTAACTGAAAACAAGCAAGGATATAACTTCTGATGAGTGACTACTTTTTAATAAGGCCTTAAAATTGAGAAACAGTCAAAATGCAAGTGAATGAATCTGGTCTTACATACAAATGATAGAAATGAGTTTTGATGAATCAAGAGAAATATGAATTAAACCACTTAATTTATGAGAAAATCTTGCTATAATTCTGTTGAGGTGATTTTACTTTGAGATTCTTTATTCTGTTTTTAAAAATTATCTTTTTCTTTCAGCTCTATCGCCTGACACTAGTGTTTCAGTCTTTACCTGGCAGGTGAATATATATGGACAGGGAAAGCCTTCTGTATATTTGGGGCTTTTTGATATAAATCGTTGGTATCATGCACAAATGCCAGATTCGTTAAGGTATGATTCTTTTTTTTTCGTCTCTCCTTTCTCTTTGTATTTGTATGTGTAGCTGACCAATGACTTAGTAATGTTTTAAATTTTCTTTTAGGTCAGGAGAATATCTCCATAATTGCTCTTATTTTGCACTGTGGTCCTTGGAGTCTGTTGTAAGTAGGACTTCTCCACATGGCATCTTGGATATATTAGTCCATGAGCGAAGCTTAAATAGAGGAGTCCCTCCTTCATATCCACCTCCCGAGCAGTTTTTTAATCCAAGCACTTATAATTTTGGTATGTATTTCCTTAACATTACCTCTTAAGAAAAGTAATGCACAAAAGTATGTAAATGTATACGTTGTGTAGTTTATTCATTTAGTGTTATCTGTTTGTATCTCACTGTTAGTTAACATATGGATAACTTAGGAAATTAATATATACACACAAGAAATTTAGTATTTATATGTTTTATAAAGGAATTATGACTTGGAGAAATTTAGTATTTATATGTTTTATAAAGGAATTATGACTTATTTTGAACTTGCTAGGAAAGATATTAACTGTTTCACATCTGGTGCATTTTATAGTAGCTTTTATTTTTTTGCTGTGTTTCTCAGCTGTGCTTGGAGTTTTTTGGGTTTTGTTTTTTGCTTTTTTCTTGTTTTGCTGTGTAATAGGTTTGTTATCTATTCTTAGGATGAAAATACCTAGAAAAGTTTATTTAAAGATTTATTACATGTAATAATTTGACACCTTGCCTTGCAGTCTGTTATTGGATAAATTTTGTTCTATTAATGCCATTTTAAATATATGTAAGTGGATTATTTTTTAAATCTTTTTTTTAGATGCCACTTGTTTGTTAAACTCGGGAGTTGTTCATTTAACTTGTACTGGCTTTCAGAAGGAGGTAGGTAACAACTAGTGATTTCTTAATTGAACTGAAGTCAGATCTTAGAATATAGTTGATTTATGGATTTAAGTTTTACTTAGTGATATTGTCAGTTGTTTCAGCTTAAATGGTAGCTTCTGCTAGGTTTATGAGATTATCAACTAGTAGTATCAGTTACTAATGACAGCCTGCCAGAAGACGTATTGTATGTTTTTAGCAATTAATTTATGTAGATGCTAGCTATGTGAACCTCAAGCTTTCTGTCTCCTCAGAAAGCTTATGAGGAAATGAAGTAATGCAAAGAAGGCACCTAGCACAGTGGTATAGTGCCTGGCACAGGAAAAAAAAAAAGAATTTTGAAAAATACTTTTCTCTTTTTGAGACGGAGTTTCGCTCTTGTTGCGCAGGCTGGGGTGCAGTGACGCCATCTCGGCTCATTGCAACCTCTGCCACCCAGGTTCAAGCGATTCTTCTGCTTCCGCCACCTGAGTAGCTAGGATTACAGGTGCTCACCACCATGCCCGGCTAATATTTTGTATTTTTAGTAGAGATGGGGTTTCACCATGTTGGCCAGGCTGGTCTCGAACTCCTGACCTCAGATGATCCGCCTGCCTCGGCCTCCCGAAGTGTTGGGATTATGAGCGTGAGCCACCGTGCCTGGCCTGAAAAATGCTTTTCTAGGGAAGTATGATGTGGCAGACCTTTTCATTGATAATCGTCCAGATGTGGATGAATGCTGTATTTATACTTAATATCAAATCTCTTTCACATTAGATAAAGAGGAGTAGACTGCAGGAGTTTTCCTGTGTGTGTGTGTGTGTGTGTGTGTTTTGTCAAGATGTCACCAAATCTGTCAGCTTTAGAGAAGACAGCAGGGTTATACAGTTCATAAAAATATATAAGCTACCTTTTGCTAATAGTAGTATTCACAGCTAGCAAGCATTGGTTAAGCTTAAGAACCTATAAACTCTGTTTCTTGCAGGAAATATAGTCTTTCATAATTTCGACTTGCTATCTTTAAATTTTACTTAAATTTTAAGTGTAATTTATTAATCTTAAATTTGATTATTCAAATTGAGCATTGATTGATGCCTTACTAATTTATCTGTTACAGACTTTGACTTTTTTAAAGAAATCAGGTCCATCACTCAATGAACTCATTCCTGATGGTTATAATCGATGTCTTGTAGCTGGCCTTCTTTCCCCAAGATTTGTTGATGTTCAGCCTTCCAGTTTAAGCCAAGTGAGATGATTTTTAACTCTATTGTTTCTTTTGGTTGGATCACGTTATTAGCTTTCTATTACAGTAAAAATGTATTAGATAATTTCTGCAAAAATAGGTGAAGTAGTGTAATGCTGACTCTGGGTGATCAGCAGTTGTGGTCTTAGGTTTGGTTTAAAATTCCTATTCCTAATACCCAATAGGCCATAACTTGGCAGCAGGTTGACTTAGCTGTATAGAAGGATACAGGACAGGAAACACCTCATGGCTGCCTCAGGCTGGAATGCAGTGGCATGGTCATGGCTCACTGTAGCCTCAACCTCTTGGGCTTAAGCAATCTTCCCACCCCAGCCCCCCCAAGTAGCTAGGACTACAGACAGGCACCACTATGCTTAGCCCTTTTTTTTTTTTTTTTGGTAGAGACAGGGTCTCGCTATGTTGCCTAGGCTGGTCTTAAACACCAGGCCTCAAGTTACCCTCCCACCTTGGCATCCCAAAGTGCTGAAATTACAGGCATGAGCCACCTTGCCCAGCCTGTAATAATGTAATTTTACTGTACCTTTTCTGTGTTTACACATATACTTCATATTGTGTTACAGTTGCTTACAGTATTCAGCACAGTAACATGCTATACAGGTTTGTAGCTTAGGAGCAATATACATAGCCTTGATATGTAGTTGACTACACCATCTAAGTTTGTGTAAGTACGCTCTTACCATGATTGCACAACAATGAAACACCTAACGAAACATTCATCGGAATGTATCCCCATCATTAAGCAACACATGGCTATATGGAAAAATGCAATTCATTTTTGTATATTTATTTGATATCTACATAACTTTCAAGGTGTGCAACCATCAGCAAATAATATACTTTTTTCGTTTATTTGTTTGTTACTACCTTTATTTTTTTTGAGACAGCATCTCGGTCTGTTGCCCAGACTGGAGTGCAGTGACGTGATCTTGGCTCGCTGCAACCTCCAACCTCCTGGGTTCAGGTGATTCTCCTGCCTCAGCCTCCTGAGTAGCTGGAACTAGAGGCGTGTGCCACCACACCCGGCTAATTTTTTATTTTTAGTAGAGACAGAGTTACACCATGTTGGCCAGGCTGGTCTCAAACTCCTGACCTCAAGTGATCTGCCCTCCTCGGCCTCCCAAAGTGCTGGGATTACAGGTGTGAGCCACTGTGCCTGGCCAGTTACTGAGTTTTCTCATTGCAATGTGGTAGAACTTCTATAAACTATAGGTAATAATGTTAGTAGCAGACGTTTTTGTTTTGTCCCTGGTATTAAATATAAATGGCTTCAGTGAGTCTCCGTTTAGAGTCACGCCTTCTTAGGTTTTGTGGACCATTATGTAATTCCCTCTGTACCTGTTTAACTTACATTCATGTGATTCCTTTTTGAACATCTTTTAATTTGCTCCTGTAATGAATGAAATTAATAGGTTCCTCTGATATTAAACCAGACTCAGTGATTTTCAAAATATCAGCTTTATTGAGATATTTCATACACCGTGCAGTTCAAATATTTCAAGTGTACAGTTCAGTGATTTTAATTCACAGAATTCTGCAACTGTCATCACATTCCATTTTAGGACATTTTTATTACTTCTAAAGAAAGTTCTATGCCCATAAACAGTCACTCCTTTTCCCTTACCTTCCTGCCTGCCCCATCCTACCCAGCCTTACATAATGACTAATCTACTTTCCTGTCTTTATAGATTGACCTATTCTAGACATTTCATATAAATGGGTCAAATAATATGAAGTCTTTTGTGACTGTCTCATTTAGCATGTTTTCAAGGTTCCTCTGTATTATAGCAAGTATCAGTACTTCATCCCCTTTTATGGCTGTATAATATTCTGTTGTATGAGCATACCATAATTTGTTTATCTACAATTAATGGGCATTTGTGTTGTTTCCACTTTATGGCTATTAATAATGGTGCTGTGAACCTTCATGTGAAATTTTTGTTTGGGTGTGTATTTTTGTTTCTTTTTGGTATATACCTAGGTGTGGAATTGGAGGGTCGTGTGGTAAGTCTATGTTTAGCATACTGAGAAACCGCCAAACTGCTTTGCAGAGTGGCTGTTCCATTTTACATTCCCACCAGCAGTGTATGAGAGTTCCAGTTTTAACACATCCTTACCATGCTTGTTATTGTCTTTTGATTATAGCCCTTCTTATGGGTCATACTGATTTTTTTTAGCCTTAAAATTTTTAAATTCTAAACCAGAACTTGCCTATGATCTCACACCCTCTTTCTTTCCATTTCTTTCCTTTCTATAATGCATGGTTTAGGAAGAACAGTTAGAAGCTATATTGTCAGCAGCAATTCAGACTAGTTCCCTGGGACTTTTGACTGGTTATATCCGAAGATGGATAACAGAAGGTAAGATTCTGATAACAAGTAAAATGTTTGGTATTTTTAAAGTTATCAACTTGCTATTTGTTGTATTTTTTTCTTAGTTATTTTAATTTTGATATAATTGAAGATCCACATGCAGTTGTTAAGATGCAATAGAGAGATCCCGCCCCCTTTAGCACGTTTGCCCACAGTACTATGATCTGACAAACCTTTAGTACAGTCAGCACCACCAGGATCCCTCATGCTGCCGTTACAGCCATACCTACCTTCTTTCTGCCCCATCCTTAACCCCTGGCAAGAATTTTGTCATTTTAAACATGTTCATAAATGGAATTATGCAGTATGTAACCTTTTTGGATTACCTTTTTTACTCAGCAAAATTCTCTAGGAAGTCATCCAAATTGTTGTGTGTGTCACTGTTACTCTTCACACACATACACACACACACCCCAAACACATATTATCGTCTGTTCAGAACCATTTGAGAATAGTTTTTTTTCTGAACCATTTGATGATAAGCCATCATGCTTTTGTAGCCCATAAATATTTCAGTATTGCTGCTTCTAAGAATAAGGACATTCACTTACAAAACCACTTTGTGATCATAAAAAATCAAGAAAATTAAGACTTTTATCTAACCTAGAGACCTTATTGAAATCCCAGTAATGTCCTTTATTTCAATTTAGAGGGTAGAGAGAGCTCAGAATCATGCTTTGTGTTTAGTTTTTTGGAAAAGAGATCTAGAATAGTTTGTATGTAATTGTTTTTATAATTTCCCTTAATCTTGTACATTTTGTCACTTTGTCTTTCAAAAAATTGACCTTTTTTTTTAAAGGAATTAGGCCTTATTTTATAGACTGCATTTTAGTTTGTGCTTGCCGTCGCTCCTCATGATTGAATGACAGTTTTTGCATTTTTGGCAGCAGCACTACCTGAAATGACGTGCTCCGTGGTGTGGTGCGCTGAGAAGGTCCGTTTTCCCAAGTTGCCTCCCTGAAGTGTTGATGTTCACTCGGTTAGGGTGCTGTCTGCCATGCTTCTCCACCAACAATTTAGAACTCTGTTTGTAATTAATAATCTTTATTTTTTTCCCTTTTGTATTTACAAATAAGAACAACCAAATTCTGCCACTAATTTGCGCTTTGTTCTGGAATGGACGTGGAATAAAGTGGTTCTCACAAAAGAGGAATTTGACAGACTATGTAAGTATTAGAGGTCTAGATGTAGGACAGAATTTAATATTAAAATACTAACCTTGGTTTATGTCTTAAGTACATAATTTTTAATCATTTTGAAGTTGTAAACTCTTTTCTTTTTTTGAGACGGAGTCTTGCTCTGTCGCCAGGCTGTAGTGCAATGGCGCGATCTCGGCTCACTGCAGGCTCCGCCTCCCGGGTTCAAACGCCATTCTCCTGCCCGGCACTACGCTCGGCTAATTTTTTTGTATTTTTTAGTAGAGACGGGGTTTCACCGTGTTAGCCAGGATGGTCTCGATCTCCTGACCTTGTGATCCGCCCGCCTCTGCCTCCCAGAGTGCTGGGATTACAGGCGTGAGCCACCGCGCCTGGCCTGAAGTTTTAAACTCTTAAAATTTGAAGATGTCCCAAAAGAAAATTATTTCTTTTTACATTAAAGTGATAAAAGTAATTTTTTTTTTTTTGAGACATGGTCTCACTTTTTGCCCAGGCAGGAGTACAGTGGTGAGTTCATGGCTCAGTGCAGCCTTGACTTTTTGAGCCCAAGTCATCCTCCTGCCTCAGCCTCCTGAGTAGCTTGGACCACAGGCACATGCTGCCTCACCCAGCTAATTGTTGTATTTTTTGTAGAGACATGGTCTCACTATATTGCCTAGGCTGGTCCTGAACTCCTGGCCTCAAGCGATCCTCCTGCCTGGGCCTTCCAAAGTGTTGGTATTACAAGGCGTGAGCCACTACATCCAGCCAAAAGTAATTTTTGACCAAGATTTTGCAGCAGGTCATTAAACTGGCAACATGCTGATATGCCTACAATAGCAGGTTTTAGGATTATAACTTGTCTTTTGGTCTTAGGAGTTTAATTTACTAAATATACTGATGATGGAGTAAGCGGAATGTGCTAGGTAACCCTCAGAAGTTTCTGTACTTAACTCACTTTCTATTTAACATATTGATAGAAATGATGAAGTTGAATGGCAGGGTAAAAATGCATCACTGCTGTCCTCCATGGATAGATGTCGTTATTATTGTGGCAAATCATTTTCCTTCTTGACAGTTTTATTAATCTGTTGTTCATTTCGATTGAGTCTTGAGGTATGTCATGAATATTAAAAACTATCATGTCCAGTTAGTGCAAAAATAAGGCTAAAAGTACTAGTAGTTAGAGATACAGTTGCACTGTAAGTGAAAGTAAAATTTATTTAGAGGTAAATGTTTTAGTCATTTCTCTTGTGTCATGATGAGTAAACAAATGGACTTTTGAAATGATTTAACTATAGATAGCTTTTCACAATGTAAGTTATTCTTAGTAGAGGATTTTTAAACCAGTCAAGTTCGTTAGGAAGACATGGCGCTTTCTAGTGTTTTTAGACTATACTTATGAAACTGTCGTCATGAAATAATTTAAGTGTTTCAGTAATCAGTGTGATTGAAGTCTGTAAGAACACTATCAGGTGTTTAGGATCAGAGTAAAAATGTCCTCATTTTTTTAAGAGGAAAATGTTTGTTAGAGCTCATGTTTTGTAAAAAAATTAAACTCAATTCATAAATTGTATGACTGTTGTTATTCTTTGAGAATAATGTAGTGTTGGGGGTTTAACTCGGTAGTTCAGCTGTTGCTGCTTTGACCTTTGTTACTGGTAGGTTGGGTTTTTTAAAAAATAAAAATAAAAACCTCTAAGAATAATTTAACATACAAAGCATAGTAAGTGTTTTAAAAGTATTAGAGATTAGGTGTGGTGGCTCAGGCTTGTAATCCCAGTACTTTAGGAGGCTGAGATGAGAGGATTGCTTGAGGCCAGGAGTTCAAGACCAGCCTGAGCAATATAGCAAGACCCCCGTCTCTGCAAAACCAAAAAAAAAAATCTTTTTTTTAATTAGCTGGGCAGGGTGGCACATGCCTATAGTCCCAGCTCCTTGGGAGGCTGAGCTAGGAGGAACACTTGAGCCCAGGAGTTTGAGAGTGCAGTGAGTTGTGATCGTACCATTGCACTCCAGCCTAGGTGACAGAGTGAGACCCTATCTCAAAAAAAGTATTAGAAGTAAAGCAAATTAGGTCGGGCACAGTGGCTCATGCCTGTAATCCCAGGACTTTGGGAGGCCGAGGCGGGCGGATCACCTGAGGTCAGGAGTTCGAGGCCAGCCTGGCCAACATGGTGAAACCTCATCTTTACTAAAAATACAAAAATTAGCTGGGTGTTGTGGCACATGCCTGTAATCCCAGCTACTCAGGAGCCTGAGGCAGGAGAATCCCTTGAACCTGGGAGGTAGAGGTTGCAGTGAGCGGAGATTGAGATTGCACCACTGCACTCCAGCCTGGGCGACAGAGCAAGATGCTGTCTCCAAAAAAAAAAAAAAAAAAAAGTAAATTAGAATTTGATTTAAAGAAGGATTTTAGAATGAAGACAGTTGTTTTCTAGACCAGTGACACATTAAATATTGATGTAACTAAATGTGTCATTAAAGTAAATCCCTGTCTTTTGATGTGTGCTGGTTATGAGGACAAGCTCTAGATATAGATGATTTGAGTTCATATTCTCACTCTTGGCTTTTGCTAGTTTTATATTGAAAGCACTTTTTAGGTTCCTTGGAGGTTTTGCCATTTCTAGCTTGTCTTTATAAATCTCATAATGAATAGAATAATTCTTTTGAGTGATAGGAGTTTGAGAAATTTTGCATTGCGATTCTAATTTATTTAGATTTACTGTATGGAAACTTATCTTTTCTTTTATTCTTGAAAGGTGTGCCATTATTTGATGGTTCGTGTCATTTCATGGATCCACAAACTATACAGTCTATCCAGCAGTGCTATTTGCTTCTTAGCAATCTTAATATAGTCTTGAGCTGTTTTGCATCAGAAGCCCGAGAGATCACTGAGAGAGGTACGCTCTTTGTTTTATCAAATGAGTGTTTTATTAAATTTTACTTCTTGACTAAGAGAAACGAATAACATTTCCCATGTCTTAGATGGATCACTATGTAAAGAGGACTTTATTTCTCCAGTGCTAGGGTTTTTGTTTGTTTCTTTTTTTTTTTTTTTTTTGAGACGGAGTCTCGCTCAGTCGCCCAGGCTGGAGTGCAGTGGCGCGATCTCGGCTCACTGCAAGCTCCGCCTCCCGGGTTCACGCCATTCTCCTGCCTCAGCCTCCCGAGTAGCTGGGACTACAGGCGCCCGCTACCACGCCCGGCTAATTTTTTGTATTTTTAGTAGAGACGGGGTTTCACCGTGTTAGCCAGGATGGTCTCGATCTCCTGACCTTGTGATCCGCCCGCCTCGGCCTCCCAAAGTGCTGGGATTACAGGCGTGAGCCACCGCGCCCGGCCTGTTTCTTTGTTTTAATGAAAAGCTACAGAATGTTGTTAGACATGCCATAAGCCCATGCTTAAATAAGCTTGGGAAATTCTGAAGTTAATGATTATTAAGATTAATGTATTTGCAGTAAAGTTTCAAATTAAGTTATATGTATTTTTTTATTCAAAGAACTCATTATAATTTTTTTCTGTTTTGCAATTTCAAAACAAAAACAAGCCAATTTCATTTAAATGCCTGTTTTGAACAATCTTTATTAGTGATACTATTCTAGTTTGTATTAATGAGTAAATTTGAGTTCTGGAGTTAGCTAAATGAAAGTGTAGCTGAGGTGAAAGTGTATTTACCTAAAATGTCTATTTTAGGGAGTGACTGACTTATTTTAGCATTTTGGAGATTTGCTTGACATCATTTTGGACCAAAGTAAACTAGATACAAAGATGAATTAGTTCAAGAGAGATACATATATCTTGAACAAATATGTATATGTAAAATATATATTTACAAATTATGTAAATTACCAAGTGATTAATTTTGAAAACTGTGGAGCATCTTGATTTTTTTGTAAGTAAACAACTGATGTTAACTCTTCTTTACAGGACTGATAGACTTAAGCAATAAGTTTGTGGTTTCCCACCTCATCTGTCAGTATGCACAAGTGGTTCTTTGGTTCTCTCATTCTGGGCTTTTACCAGAAGGCATAGGTAAAATATTTACTTAATCTATAAGTATTAATTAAAACATTCTGAATCTTTATAATTTTGTTATTGTATTCTAATGCTTTAGGTTTCTTTTCTTCCACCTCACTTATTTTTCTCCTTAATTTAATTTATGCTTAACCTTCTTTTCTTACATTTTTCCTTACTTTGTATCTTCATCCTATGCCTGACACACAGTGCTCATACATGTTTATTGGATTGAATAACATTTAGAAGGAAAGCAAATTTGAGAAAACATAGCTCCTGAAAATGAGTTCAGCAATATTACTAGCTATTATTTAGATTCATAGAACTATAGTTTCTATAACTCAGTTTTCCTGTTTCCTGGTAATAGTCCTTTTAATATGGTTACTGACTAATATTTCTTCAATTAAATACCCCCTTTTATCTAGTGATTTATGCCAGTACCAACAATTAGAGAATTTTTGGTATTTGACTTGTGCTATATTTGTTTAGAATATAACTTGCAAAGCCTTCAGCTTCTTGCATTTCCAGGAAGCCATTAGATTTTATTTAGAAGTGCCTCTGCCACTGTACATAATTGTTGATCTTATTTTTTCATAATTCTCTTAGATTTTGATTTGTAGTGAACATTTCTTGCTTTCAAATTATTATTTGTGCCTAAGGAGTAAAGTTATTTAGAACAGTTTCCAAGATTTTAAGCCCCCATCCATGTAGTTAGACTTTCATGACAGATCATTTTCTCACTTGTGCCTCTGTAAATAAAAAGATGTGTAGTAATCTTTTATTACCTAAATATACCCACCCTGTGGGTTAACCAGGGGTTGCTGTAAATATTAAATTACAGTAAAATATTAATATGTATTGTTGAGATATTTTGGGATTATTACCAGCTTTTTTTCCAACTCTTAAAAATCTAGATGATTCTGTGCAGTTGTCAAGGTTATGCTACAACTACCCTGTAATTCAGAACTACTACACCAGTCGTCGACAGAAGTTTGAGCGTTTATCAAGGTATAGTAAAACAATTTTAGAAATTACATCTGTAAGAAGTCAAAGTTTCTCAGAATAGTGTTCATCGTTTTACAAAGTGATTAAATGGGTAGAATTCTCAGTTAAGTATCAGAATTTGCTATTACCATTACTATTTTATTTCTCTCTTTTTTAAAAAAGAATACACGAATAACCTACTTAGTTCCTTTGAAATAAAGAAGTAAAGGTAATAGACAAAGAAAGAGTGGTGTTGAGAGTCTTGACCACACTTCTGGAAATAGTCGTCTTCCTCGAGTTTGCAGTGACAAAATTACAAAGCATATAACATTTAGAGCAGTGCCACAAACGTTGATTCCAGGTTTCTTACACCTGAATCACCTGGGAATCAGTACTTTAAAATCTGTGCCGGCTGTAATTCTGATGCATGGCAATTGTGGGAACCAGTGCTTTAGAATGACCAATTTAGGAGAGTGAACATTAGCTTGGGAGATTGACTAGGCATATTTTAAAATTCTAGATCTGTTATTTCCTAAGTGTATATCCTTGGCAGCTTTGTTATGCTTTCTAATCCTGTTTGTTATATAAGTTATAAAGTCAGTATAAAGCTAAATAAAATAGTATGTGCAGGACATCTAGTGCAGTGCCTGGCTCATTGGACAACCACAAAGAGTAGTAAGTGCTGCTGCTATTCACAATTAGAAAAGGAAATCAGGGGAAAAAAGAAGAGAAAAGAAAAGGAAATAGGGACCATACCTGCACGTTGCATCATAGGCGCTCAGCAATAGATATCCGAGTGAAGGAATCACTGAGGATAAAAGACTAACCCAAGTGATGAAACAGAAACTTTAACTCTCTGTCTTTGAACTTCATTATTTTCACTACGCTGGGCTTTATGGTAGTTTGCTTAATATGGTGAAAAATAGAATGGTCACTGGCTGGATGGACCACATGGGGACCTCACCTTGACTGACTGGCTTGTTGATGACTGAACTTGAGGCAAATTAAGGGCTTATCCGACTAACTCTCCTTGATGTCTGTAGTTCTCATCATGCTAACTAGGGTCAAATTCCCAATTCTCTCCTCTCTCTCTGTTTTTAGAGACAGGGTCTCTGTTGCCCAGGCTGCAGTGCAGTGGCATGTGTATAGCTCACTTTAAACTCCTGGGCTCCAACGATCCTCCTTCCTTATCCTCCTGAGTGGCTAGGACTACAGGTGCACACCACCATGCCCAGCTAGTTTTTATATTTTCTTTAGAACTGGGGTCTTGCTGTATTGCCCAGGCTGGTCTCGAACTCCTGACCTTGAGTTGATCCTCCTGCCTTGGCCTCCCAAATCACTGGGATTACAGACATAAGCCACCATGCCCAGCCTCTTCTCTCTTTGATAGTTGGGATTGTTACTTTTAATATTTTGATGCTGGTTGCTTTGATATTAATTAACAGTGATATTAAATAAGTCTTAATTTTTCCCTGATTGCAGAGGGAAGTGGAATCCCGATTGCTTGATGATTGATGGACTGGTTTCTCAGTTAGGAGAGCGAATTGAGAAGTTGTGGAAACGAGATGAAGGAGGCACAGGAAAATATCCTCCTGCTAGTCTGCATGTAGGTTTGCAGTAATGTGCTATCATTTAGAGTCTACAAAGCTGGGGAGGGAGGAGACATGCTTAGCTGTGTGTCTGGCACAAACTTGGGAAAACAAGAAGCATGAATGAATGAATGACTGTATAAGATCCACTGAAGGTTTTATCCCTTTGTTTTGTAGGCAGTACTTGATATGTACCTATTAGACGGCGTTACTGAAGCAGCCAAACACTCTATTGTATCCTTTTAAGTTTTATCCAGTGTTTCATGTATTATTAAAATTATAAAATTTCAAGAGTAGTGGAAACCTGACATATCTAATTGCAAGGTTGAATTTTGGTTTTGTTTTCTTAAGAAGAGGTGTTAACCCAGGATCTGTTGTTTGGGCTCAGATGGCCTGTGATCAACCTAAAACTATATGAAAAATTTTGTTTTATATTTGTTTTTCTAGGTATAGGGTACTTGGCTTTTATCAGGCACTTAAATGTGTCCAAGACACTCAAAAAGTTAACAACAGTTGCTCTAAAATACTACCACCAAGTGGTCACTATCAATGGCATTAACCTCTGTGCTGGAAATGAATACATTATAAGTTAGCGTGATACTACCTTAGGCATTATTTGAGTCCTATAGTCTTTGTGATAATATTTTTGTGCTAATGTTAGTTACTTAGTCTAAAAATGTATAATTCCATTTATAATTTATAAGCTAGATGATGTTTGATTAAGCTGCCATCTTTTGCTAGATCTTTAGAAATTTGCGTATATCTTTGTTTCTTGTATTTACTGAGCTACTGACTTCATAAAAATACGCTTTATCTCCTTTGTGGTGCTGATAATAAAATACTGAGAATGAATGAAGTTGGTGCGGGACTGGTTGTACCCACATTTACTAAAACTATCTTCTCATTGCTGACTCTCCATGATGGCTTTCTAAACACTAAAAACAGGCATTTCAAGTCTCTTTTAATGCTACATTTTGTTGCTACCTATTGTAAATATATACGTAGGAGGTTTTTGTTGTTGTATTTTATTGTCCTTAATCCGCTTTTTAAAAGACCATTTATTTGCTACTTGATATTATGTATTCCTTTCCCAACAAAACAGACACTCCCATTGAATCTTTCCCAACTGTATTTGCCATTTCTTGGGGCCAAGTTAAACTTATTCAGGGGTTTTGGTTGATAGATCATAATGACTATGAGGTAAGTCTATTCACTTACAGCGTAAACTTTCATGAATTACTAGAATTTTAGAAAATACACATAATTTAAATTTGGTATTAAAAGATAGGATACAGTCTACTTCGAAAAATAGTTGAGGAAGGACCCAGTTTAATCAGTACCTTTACCAAGCACTATTTTAGAAGGCAAGAATATAAACATAATTCAGAACCCCAGGTTTCTTACTGTTTAAAGAAGGAAACTAATAAGTAAGTAATTACGATAGTTCAGATACAGTGATCGTTATATTAGAGAGATGTTTGGGGTGTTGGGGGAACCATGAAAGGCAAGATTTGGCCTTGATATATGAAATTGGTGATGGGAAGATCTTATAAACTAGTGTGATAGGGTCTTAGAGGTATCAGGTTTTTTATAAAGCTTTTATTCTTTAAAATACAGTTATCACTCAGTATCTGTGTGGAATTGGTTCCAGGATCCAGAAACATACCAAAATTTACAGAGGCTCATGTCTCTTATATAAAATGGCATAGTATTTGCATATACCCTATGCACATCCTCTTGTATACCATCGGCCCTCTGTGTCCATGGATTCTACATCCGTGGCTTCAATCAACTATAGATCAGAAATATTCAGGGGAAAAAATTGGGTCTGTACTGAACATGTACAGACATTTTTCTTGTCATTATTCCCTAGACATTACACTATAACAATTATTTACATGGTATTTACATTTCATTGGGTATTTTAAGTCATCTCTAGATCTTGATCTTTAAATCATCTGTAGATTACTTATAATATCTAATATAATGTAAATGCTGTGTGAATAGTTTATTCTGTATTGTTTTTATTTGTATTATGTTTTATCATTATACTGTTATTTTTTATTTTTATTTATTTATTTTGAGATGGAGTCTCGCTCTGTCACCCAGGCTGGAGTGCAGTGGCACGATCTTGTCTCACTGCAGCCTGTGCCTCCTGGGTTCAAGCAATTCTCCTGCCTCAACCTCCCAAGTAGCTGGGACTATAGGTACGCACCACCCTACCTGGCTAATTTTTACATTTTTAGTAGAGACGAGGTTTCACCATGTTGACCATGCTGGTCTTGAACTCCTGACCTCAACTGATCTGCCCACCTCAGCCTCCCAAAGTGCTGGGATTATAGGCATGAGCCACTGCACTTTTTTTGTTTAAACTTACTTTTGTTTGTTTTAGAGACTTGAGTTTTGCCATGTTGCCCAGGCTGGTTTTGAACTCCTGAGCTCAAGCAGTCCGCTTGTCTTGGCCTCCCAAAGTGCGGAGATTACAGGCGTGAGCCACCGTGCCCAGCCTTATTTTTTCAAATGTTTTCTATCTGCACTTAGTTCAGTCTGCAGATATGGATCCTGTAGATACTGAGAGCCAACTCTATATAGCACAGATTAAAGTAGATTTTTTCAGCTTATATTTAAACGAGTCTTATCTGGATTTTTGTGGTTTTTAGTGTTAGGTTTACCTACTTTGTCTAAATGTATAGGATTATATTTATATTTAACATTTTTCATGTTATTTCCAGAGTGGTTTGGATCTTTTGTTTCATCCAGCTACTGCAAAACCTTTGTCATGGCAACATTCAAAGATTATTCAGGCATTCATGAGTCAGGGCGAGCACAGACAAGCCCTCAGATATATTCAGACAATGAAGCCAACAGTGTCCAGTGGTAGCGATGTTATCCTTCACCTCACTGTTTTGCTTTTTAATAGGTAAGTACATCTTTTGAAACTATAAAGTCTTTATCGCATCTGTTAATAAAATGGAATTGATGAGATAGACAATGGCAATATACAATTGGCTGTTAAGTCAGTAAAGTCAGTCCTTTGTATTAGTGGGTTCTGCATCAAATTCAGATTGAAAATACAGTGTTCATGGGATGTAAAACCTGCATATATGGAAGGTCAGCTTTTCATATACATGGGCTCTGCAGGACCAACTTTGAAATTTGAGTATGTGTGGATTTTGGTATCCATGGGGATCCTGGAACCAGTCCCCCAAGGATACTGAGGGACAACTGTATAATATTTTACTTCTGTTGCATTAATATTCTTAATGTTTATTGGTCTTCCAGTGTTAAGAAAAACATACAACACCTTTTATCTAGAATAAGATAAGTACCTTGAATAAAAGGGAGGGGCGCCAAATTGAGATTTTTAGTTATATTTGTTGCCAGTTGACAACATTGACAGTTGTCCTGCCTGGACAGCTGAGGGTTTAGTATGCTGAAAAGGAGTCAGGAATAGAGAGGAAGAATGAAGTGATAGAGTTGACAAATTGAGAATTTGTATTCAGTAATGGTACTCTGATATTTTTGTTAATATTGGTTGTTTGAGTATTGGAATTCTTTGTATTTCAATTTTGTCATTGCATTTGCCCTATTGCATCCTCATAGAAAGAAAATCTTAAGGAAGTGTCTGGTTTCATGTCTTATTACTTCAACCAGATTTGAGCAAGTGATACCTTTGTTTCTTCCTTTTGCAGATTTTAATGTTCTCTAATCAGTGTATTTGTCATTTACATAATAATGATTATTACAGTCTCACCTACATAGTAACTGTGAGAAAGCTAAATGGCAAGATTGGAAGTACAGTGGTATGGTTATTGGGTTTTCTTACGAACTAAGCTGGAGAAATTGCTTGGAGCTGAAATTCCTTACTAGACTTACTTTATACCACTTTTACTGGTTTTATTCAACCCTTTTGATCATTTTTATATTTTTAGAAATTAGTTATTTTACCTCAGCTGTGTTATACATGAACCAATTACCACTTCTGTGTCAGCACTCTGAAAGTTACATTTTCTTGGTTCTCTTTGGTTAAATAGCATGTACTTCTAAGGATAAGAGGGTAAGATCTACAAATTTCAGGCAGAAGAAAAGAAGTTTAATAATAGATTGATTAGACACAGAACCTTAACAGTAATGAATTAGCAAGTGCTTGTTGAAATAATCTGGCTTAGCAAAAATGTTTAGATAGCTTAATCTAGAATCAATACTGAGATTTTTTATGAGATCAAAATTGTAGTTTCAATAAGATTTACTGTAAGAACAAAATAAAGAAGCTAAATGTGATAACTGTTGAATAAATGGGTTAAGAGTTCTAGTACTGGGTTGGAAACCAGCATATAAATTTTTTTTTCATTTGCATGTACCTCTCACTGTTTAGTGATGTTAAAGTGTTGCTACTTAATCACTAATGCTTACGTCAGAAAGGCAGGTGTTGGAACTTTGGAAGAAACATGTTTGGAAGGTTTTTTTCCTCCTTTTGATTCCAGGTGTCCTTCTTTAATTCATCCAGAGCATGTTTCTCTGATTTGCCAGGTTCTAATTTCCTTTACCTTTGCCATATAGTAAACAAACACTAATAAATAGTTTAATTTCTAAACCTTATTTCTCTTAAGTTGGAAAAAGTCTCAATTTTCCAGTCCCCAGAAAACTAGCACATTAAGGCTCCTATACATTAAATACAGAAATAAAAACAACCACTCAAAATGCTATTTGTGAGATAGCTTGTATTCAGATTTAAGAAATGTTTAAAAATAATTACTAGTCCTGTAAATAGAGAATGACTTCAGGGTTGCTAGAAAGTCAGAGAACACTGTTGAAAGTGCAGGTGATAGTTTTTATTGAAACATCTTAGGAGAAAGCTGCTTAAATTTTTGAACTGATAATTTTGCAAAAGGCAGCCATGTTTATTGCCCAGGAGATTATGTAACAGCATACTTTACACTTCATTTTTATCAGAAGGAAGCAAATAACAAGAAAACAAGCTGATTTACAGGGACTTATTCAAGAAAACAAAGTTTCTGAGTATCTCCTGCGGTCATACATAATCACCTAATTTGTTCAAATACCTACATCTCTAGTCCCAGCAGTGTTTAATCAGTATATCCTTGAACCATGGATAGAGGTTACATTTGGGAAATTTGAACTAAAAGTCCGAGAAGTTAAGCTGCATAATAGTCCAACACCCAAATGATTTGATTACATAAAGATAGTTGAAATGGCTGAAAAAGTTTTAATATTTAAACCATCAAACACTAACACTCTCCCCGGACTCACCCTTCTGGCTGTACAGCCTCACTCCTGACCTCAGGAGGTTTTGCCCTGTTTTGAACTATTAATTTATGTTAGTGATATTGTTTATTAATTTGCACCCTTACAAATAATGTTATTGAAACAGCACTTATTGTAGCAAAGATGTTAAGAGCAAAATCTTTGGACTCAAATAGATTTGGATTTAAATCTAAACGATGCCACTTTGTGAAATAGGGTCAAAGGCAGTTCAGTTATCCTCTCTGAGCCTGAGTTTCCTCATTAAGAGCATCTTTGCATTTCTCTAAAACTTCATGCTGGTAGCTTCTCAATTTTATGAGCTATATATACGGACATAGCATCACAACTGTGGCGTGGCTGTTTTACGTGCAAATTAACCATAATGCACCATACAGCAACAGACTTACAAATAAAGGCTTTAGATAATTCAGCTACTAACATTGATTATTCAGTCTTAGGATCATAAATGTACAAGAAAGCCAAAAAATCCTTTTGTATAGGCATAATTTTTCCTCTTTCTTTGTTATGTGGGTTTATTTTGCTGTCCTTTTAACTCAGGTTGGATAATTATTTCATTTTCAGCCTTTTTTCTTTGTAATACAGAAATATAAATCGAATGTCCTACATAGCACCTTGGCAGCATCCCACAGTTTTCATTATGATTCTGTTCTAAGTCTTTTTAAATTTTCATTACGGTTATTTATTTTCCCTATCTATGATTTAGAAGTTTTAAAAATTGTGTTGTTGGTTTCTAAATTGTTTTGTAATCACATAATGTGATCCATGTGGTACCTGACCTTTAAAATTTGCTAAGACTTGCTCTGTTTAACAGTAATAATAGGCCAGGCGTGGTGGCTCACGCCTGTAATCCCAGCACTTTGGGAGGCTGAGGTGGGCGGATCACAAGGTCAGGAGATGGAGACCATCCTGGCTAACACGGTGAAACCCCATCTCTACTAAAAATACAAAAAATTAGCTGGGCGAGGTGGTGCACGCCTGTAGTCCCAGCTACTCGGGAGGCTGAGGCAGGAGAATGGTGTGAACCCAGGAGGCAGAGCTTGCAGTGAGCAGAGATCGTGCCATTGCACTCCAGCCCGGGCGACAGAGCGAGACTCCATCTCAAAAAAAAAACAAAAAAAAAGTAATAATAATAAAGGCCAGGCACGGTGGCTCATGCCTGTAATCCCAGCACTTTGGGAGGCCGAGGTAGGAGGATTACTTGAGCCCAGGACCAGGCCGGGCAACATAGGAGACCCTTCTTCTTTTTTTTTTTTGTTTTTTGTTTTTTGTTTTGTTTTGTTTTTTGTTTTTTTTTTTGAGACGGAGCCTTGCTCTGTCACCCAGGCTGGGGTGCAGTGGTGCAATCTTGGCTCACTGCAACCTCTGCCTCCCAGGTTCAAGCGGTTCTCCTGCCTCAGCCTCCTGAGTAGCTGGGATTACAGGTGCCCGCCATCATGCCCACCTAATTTTTGTATTTTTAGTAGAGACAGGGTTTCACCCATGTTGGTCAGGCTGGTCTTGAACTCCTGACCTCAGGTGATCCGCCCGCCTCGGCCTCCCAAAGTGCTGGGATTACAGGTATGAACCTCCTTGCCCAGCTGACCCTGCTTCTATTTAAAAAAATTTTTTTTGGTAAGACTTGATTTACCCACTGATAAGTACTCAATGTATTCTCCATTTAATAGGTGAAATGTCAAATATATTTGTCCCCATGATCAAGTTTGTTCGTTGCATGGTTTTAATCTTTCTGTGTCCTGAATAATTTTTTTTCCTAGTCTGTTTTGTAAGTTACTAAGTATGCAGAGTTGCTGACGCTAATGGTGGATGTCTCAGTTCCTCACAATATTGCCAGCTTTTTGTATTTTGAATATTAGGTACATAAGAGTTTTAATTTGTTCTTTTTTAAAATGACTTTTAAAATTATTATATGGTAACCTTCTTTATTATGAATACTTGTTAATGTAGGCACACAAATAACCTTTTTTATTTATATCCTGTATGTATATTTCCCCAGTCTTTTTACTTTACTCCAGTCACTAGAAATCAGTGGTTGGTTGTTTACCTCTCTTGAATGTCTTTTTGTATTGTGGTCTCCACCGTGCATTTCATAATGCATATTTATATTTGGTCTAGCATGTTTAGAGAGTTTGCCACAGGATAGGTTTTCAGTCTGTCTTTGCTGTATTGCCAAGAACCCCCATGCATTCCTTATTAAAATGACTTCTATGTCTTTTACTGCCAACATGCTAGCCTAGCCTTTCATAAATTAATTTTCTTACTGTTCTTCCTAGCATCATTATTGTCTTGTGTAGGAAGCAAGAGAATAGTGAGAATTTGGAGACTTTGTTTTAAAACATTTGTTAAATGTTGGCAATGGATTTCTTGAAGTTGAAAGTGTTTTCCTGCTATGGGGGAAACTGGGAAAGAACATTATCATTTGTCATTTGTTGTTAAAAATACTGTCTATACTATTATCAAATTAATACTTGGTAAATCATAAATTAAGTTTATCTTACTCTTGCTAGTTTGTCTGATCAACTGGGTGTAGGTATCAGTTTAAAGTGGAATTTTTTTTTTTTTTTTTTTTTTTTTGAGCTGGAGTCTCACTCTGTCTGCCAGGCTGGATGGAGTGCACTGGCGCGATCTCGGCTCCCTGTAACCTCCACCTCCCGGGTTCAAGTGGTTCTCCTGCCTCAGGCTCCTGAATTGCTGGGATTATAGGCACGTGCCACCATGACCAGCTAATTTTTGTAATTTTAGTAGAGACGGGGTTTTTACCATGTTGGTCAGGCTGGCCTCGAATTCCTGACCTCGTGATCTGCCCGCTTCGGGCTCCCAAAGTGCTGGGATTACAGGCGTGAGCCACCACACCCGGCCTAAAGTGGAAAACTTTAAAAATATATAATGCCTATTATATATTTTATATATATATATAACAAATAACATATTGTTTTTGATAATAAGCTATTTACATGCTTCAGTGTTTAAGAGGTAAGAATGATGACACAGTGAATTCCCAACTGCCTGTTTCCTCTTAGTACCCAGTAGTGTGAATAACTTCTAGTGTATTCTTCCTAAGATCTTCTAAACTAATGTCAACAAATGCCTATATGTCCTCTCCCACTAAACCCTTTTAACAAATAAAAACAGCATACCGTATACCCTTCTGACTGTACACCCTTCTGCAATATACTTTTTTCACTTTAGTTTGGTGCTAATTTTATAATTACATAAAGGATTTGCTTTTTAACTATTGCATAGTAGTTCATTATTTGGATGGCTGTACCATTTTATTTTAAATTAGTTCTCCCTTTTTTTTTTGGCGGGGTTGGGGGAACAGAGTCTCACTTTGTCACCCAGGCTGGAGTTAGTGGAGCGGTTTTGGCTCACTGCAACCTCTGCCTCCTGGGTTCAAGCCGATTTTCCTGCCTCAGTCTCGCAAGTAGCTGGGATTACAGGCATGCACCACCACGCCTTGCTAATTTTTGTATTCTTAGTAGCAACAGGGTTTCGCCATGTTGGCCAGGCTGGTCTCAAACTCCTGACCTCAGATGATTGATCCACCTGTCTCGGTCTCCCAAAATGCTGGGATTACAGGCTTGAGCTGCCACACCTTGCCCTAATTATTAATAGTTCTCTGTAATGAACATTTAGGTTGTTTCAACCTTTAGCCATTTTAAACAATGCTATGATGAGTAACCACATAATGCACATGTGCCAATTTATAGACTAAAATCCTAGGGTGAAAGGGTGTTTGCCCTCGTAATTGTGGTAGTTTAATTTTGACAAGTAGGGCAAATTACCCTCCATCAAGGTTATGACAACTTAATCCTCCTCTCAATTACCGTATGCTATGTCTTTTATCAACACAGTGTACCAGATATTTTTTGTCTCTTCATCTCATAGGTAAAAATGGTAGTTTTAATATGTTTGGTCTCACTATAATAATGGAATGTATCTTTTTTTAAAGAGCTATTTCTTTTGTGACCTGCCTATTAAAATCTTTGGCTTTTTTTCCTGTGTTGTTGGGATTTTTCTTACTGATTTATAGCCGCTTTGTATGCCTTAGGGAAATCAACCTTGTTGTGAGATTTAATAATGAAATGTTCATCTTATCCTCTATTTTTCTTTATACAAAAATGTTCTGCTTTTAACGTTTCTAGATTTTGGTTTAGGGAAAAATGACTATATATCTGTGCACATGAACACACGCAGATGAACACTCTTCTACACCCAAGTTACAATGATTCCACCGTCTAGTAAGAGAAGCACGAGGCAATTTCAGATGTAAATTTTTAGGGAATACCTCTACACATTGTACTTCTTGAGTTGTTGGCCTGTATAAGCCCTGTGGAGTATGTGGAAATACTCTAGTTCCAGAACAACAAAATTAACAGATGGCCCTGATCTGCCAACAGTGGGTACCATTTGCTTCCCCAAGTAACTTTGTATTCACAGAAAGTCTAGGGCAGTGCAATCTTGCCATTTTTTACTCTGCCTTGGAAGTTGTCAGCCTCCAAAAATTTTAACTGCCAGATTGATCATTACCATTCTTAGTGTATATCTTCAGAACTTTTTCTTTTCTACTTAAATAAATATATAAACAAGTTTTATTGGTTAATGTTTTAATTGTCATTTTCATACTGTTTTTAACTTGCTTTTTAAAAAACTAATGATTTTCCAAGTTAATACATATTTTCCTTATATAGGACTACATCGTAATTCATTGTTTCACTGTATTTTTTTTTTTTTTTTTTTTGAGACAGAATCTTGCTCTGTCTGCCAGGCTGGAGTGCAGTAGCATGATCGTAGCTCACTGCAGCCTTGACCTCCTAGGATCAAGCAATCCTCCCACCTTAGCCTACTGAATAGGTGGGACTACAGGCACACACCACCATGCCCGGCTAATTTTTGTATTTTTTTGTAGTTAGGGTCTCACCACGTTGCCCAGGTTGGTCTTGAACTCCTAGGCTCAAGTGATCTGCCCACCCTGGCCTCCCAAAGTGTTGGGATTACAGGCATGAGCCATTATGCCTGGCTCTTACTGTATATTCTTATACTTAATCTTTTGCAATTTTTGCTGGTGTTTCTGTAGACTGTATTCTTTGCATTGGGATCATTGGGTCAAGACCTATATTTAATTATAATTTTTATAGATATGCTCAAGTGAACCTTCAAGATAATCCTGTCGGTGGGGTATGAGTTGAACACTGGCATTAAAAAAAATAAAAATAAATAAATAACAGTAAAAAAATTCTCCTACCTGATTCTGGAAGACTTCTGTGTAAGAAACACTCCTTCACTTAAATGATCTTATGGCCCACAAAGGACGTCTTAGCACCTCTGCATGGTGTCTGAGACTGCCAAATTTAACCCAGGTTCTCCAATCTGATCTTGCTGCAAATCAACCAAAAAACGTCTACTACCAAGCTCTACTCTTCCCTTCCTCATGGACACAGTGTGCTTGTTTCCATCTATAGATCTCAGTCTTTCGCACGCTTCCCACTGAGTGTCACTTCTTAAAAACCTGATGTTCCTCTGTCACACCACACCAACCATTCGGCTCTATCCAGGCCACATTAGTTTTTTGTCATCTTTGAATTTTTGTCTACTTTGCTTTTTTATTATTTTATATCTAAAAAGCAGCATAAAATTCTTTAAACGTGTCATTTTACTGACATTCTTAGCAAGATTATTATGCAGTACTTAGTATTCAACAAATTTTTAAAGTACTTTTCAATTATTTATAAAGATACTTTACAAAGTATCTTTGAAATTCTACATGTAGATTTCTTGTTTTGTACATTTAAATAGCTTTTTCTAAAACTAAACTTTGATAAATACTGCTTTCAGGTGCATGGTTGAAGCCTGGAATTTTTTGCGGCAACATTGCAATAGGTTGAATATAGAGGAGTTACTGAAGCACATGTATGAAGTCTGTCAGGAAATGGGCTTGATGGAAGATTTACTGAAGTTACCATTTACAGACACTGAGCAGGTAATTACTTACCGATGTAAACTTGTCAGAAATTCAAGATAAATTGGTAGTTTACAATCTATTTTGTTCTTTTTAGGAATGTTTAGTGAAATTTTTGCAGTCCAGTGCCAGCGTTCAGAATCATGAATTCCTTTTAGTGCACCATTTGCAGCGTGCCAATTATGTGCCTGCCTTGAAGCTGAACCAAACTCTGAAGATTAATGTTATGGTACGATTAAAGTTGTCTTATTATGGGGGATAAGAGAATAAGGAAAACTGGGGGCTTTTTTGGTTTGTTATATAAGAGCTTACAGTTTGGTAACCACTGTGCCTAGCATTACCTTGAACTTGGAGAATCCTCAGTTCATCTCTGTAACAGAATTGGGAACAGGGTATTACCACATAATTCTTTTATGTATGCCATTTATGTTCTGATGTCTGCCTACAATATTGCCATTTCACTCAGGGAAAACAGGAGGAACATGTAGAGGCCAGCAGTAGGAGTTCCATAGTACAAAGATCATTGTGTGGTAGAGGAAGACGTAGAGGCCAGCAGTAAGGGTTATATAGTACAAAGATCATTGGACTTCAAGGGTCAGACTAATTCTCATTTACTCTGTGTGCTTGGGACACACTCTGAGTCTTGCTTTTATCAACTGTAAAATGATAAAATCTCCTAGTGAGGTTGTTTTGAGGATGCACAGAGATGTGTGTGAAGTAGAATGTTGCCTGACACATATGGATGCTTAATAACCATTGTTTTTATTAATTGTGAAGAATCAAGGCTTGGTAGCGAGATTTGGAATTTATTGATGGGTAAGGATTGATAAAACAACTAGATATGTGGATGAAGTTCTTGGTTTGGAAAAATGGATATGTAGGTAGGGGGAAGATATTTTTGGATATTCATAGTTTTATTTTAAATGGTAAATATAGAATTACAGCACCTAACATTTTGAAGGTTAAATTTTTTACCAATTTTGATGTTTAATAGAATGATCGTGATCCTCGTTTGCGGGAGAGATCACTGGCTCGAAATTCTATATTAGACCAGTATGGAAAAATCCTTCCTAGAGTCCATCGAAAATTAGCCATTGAACGAGCTAAGCCTTATCATCTGTCAACATCATCAGTTTTTCGATTAGGTAAGAATTTCATTGAAGAATATCATAATCTATTGGATCAAAAAAGATACTGAATGATTACTTTTCTGAAACCACCTTAAATTTAGCTACTTTCGCTAACACATACAGGCATGCCTTGGAGATATTGCTGGTTTGGTTCCAGATCACTGCAATGAAGTGACTATCACGAGAAAGCTAGTCCTCTGAAGTTTTGGTTTCCCATTGCATAATGTTTACACTATACTTCTAAGTGTGCAGTAGCATTATTCTTAAAACCAGTGTACATACCTTAATTTTGAAATGCAATATTGCTAAAAAATGCTAAGGATCACCTGAGCCTTCTGTGAGTCGTAATCCTTTTGCTAATAAAGGATCTTGTCTCAATGTTGATGGCTGCTGACTGATCAGCATGGTGATTACTGAAGGTTGAGGTGGCTGTGACAGTTTCTTACGATGACACAGTGAAGTTTGCCATGTCAATTTACTCTTCCTTCCACTAGAGTTTCTCTGTAGCATGTGATACCATTTGATAGCATTTTAGCCATAGAACTTCTTTCAAAATGAGTCACTCCTCTCAAACCCTGCCCCTGCCCTGTCATCTTAAGTTTATGTAATTTTCTAAATGCCTAATGAGTAACAAACTACTCTACAAGAAGGCAGGTTTTGGTCAATCGGACTTTTTATTATTTGGCTTCTAAGTAAGGAGGACAACACCGGGGAGGATTCTCCAAAGCAGTGTCCAGCTGAGGGAAGGTGACAGGAGGGTTTTCTGGAGAGGGGAGAGGTTGTGTCATTGTGTGTAAGGGAGTGTCCAGCTGAGGGAAGGTGACAGGAGGGTTTTATGGAGAGGGGAGAGGTTGTGTCATTGTGTGTAAGGGAGTGTCCAGCTGAGGGAAGGTGACAGGAGGGTTTTATGGAGAGGGGAGAGGTTGTGTCATTGTGTGTAAGGGAGTGTCCAGCTGAGGGAAGGTGACAGGAGGGTTTTATGGAGAGGGGAGAGGTTGTGTCATTGTGTGTAAGGGAGTGTCCAGCTGAGGGAAGGTGACAGGAGGGTTTTATGGAGAGGGGAGAGGTTGTGTCATTGTGTGTAAGGGAGTGTCCAGCTGAGGGAAGGTGACAGGAGGGTTTTATGGAGAGGGGAGAGGTTGTGTCATTGTGTGTAAGGGAGTGTCCAGCTGAGGGAAGGTGACAGGAGGGTTTTATGGAGAGGGGAGAGGTTGTGTCATTGTATGTAAAGGAGTGGTCCCAGTTGTGTAGACTTAGTTACTATGTCAGTATATAGGTCGCATGTCATGGTAAGGAAGTCGTAGCACCTCCTGGGGTGGAGACTTCAGTATGGTGGTAAAGAAAGTTCATTCTGGTTTATCTATAATATAAGTTGTTGGCCTGTCAGGAGATGGTTTTAACAAAGTAGGTGACTAATATTTTACATAGGGTTTAGGAAGAAACTGGCTAAATAGCAGGAGGCTGTAAAACAGGCTGATTGTTGATTAAATTTCTATAATCCTGGGAGACTCTGTCTGTTTACAAATTTTCCCCCTAGAAGTATGTCACTCCTCATTCTTGAGGGCTGAGAGCCGGAGGTCAGGTTTTTTTGTAACTTTTTAATGTTGTTCAGGGATGTGTGTCTGGAGATGTTAAAGGAGTGAAAATTTTTAGATGCTAAATTTAAATATATTTCAGGATCTCTCAGGATAGGTTGTAATGGCTGGTATTGTAGTAAGACCAGCTGTAGTTGAATTTTTTTTAATTTGGAAGATACAAGTTTTATTGAGAGGTTCAAGACGTAGGGATAAGTTAATGTTAAACAGGGTGAAGGGAAGGAATCCAAGGCAACCTGGCAGTGGGTTTTATATTTTTTTGGGTGGCCGTTTCATGGCCACCATGTCAAGTTGGTTAGAAAAATGAGCCACCACCCTTTTTAGTGGTCCTAGCATTCGAGTAAGTGCTCCCCCAGCTAGCTGTTCCCTTCCTTTTATGGGACAGATAAGTCAAAAGGTTTAGCAAGTTAAGCAAGGCTACAGTGGGAGCAGCAGTCACTTTTTGTTTGCTTGGCATGTAGAGGAATACATGCCTCAGACGGACACGTATTTGTCTGAAGATAGAGACATTTAATAGTTAATGTTATTTGGCTTTAGGTGTCATCTTTATGCAAGGGAGACAGAGGCCCACCTCAAAGATGGTCTCAATCTCTTTAGTCAGCTGAAATTTTATCGTAAGTTGTTGGCATGTCTACTTGTATATACTAGAAACTGGAGTTTGGCACCCTTTGTCATGAGTTTTATTTAGTGGGTTGTCTCTAATATTAAAAAAGATTATAAAATACTAAATATTTTTAATATTAAAATATTAATGGTGATTGTGTCAGGACAGGAGTGAGTTGTATTGAGGTGGCAGGTGGCAGTGTCAGAAGCAGCAAGCGGGTACCTCCCTGTTGGGTCAGATCTTACGTCAGCGTAGTAAGTCTGTGTTGGACGGATATCCTAGTGCCTGTATGTATGTTTCACCTATCGTTGAATAGTTTAGTAGGACTTATACAGTAAGTAGTATTTACTATACATGTGTTAGTCAAGGTGACACAGGGAATGTTTTTGTGGAGGGGATAACTGCAGGAAAGGGGAGCTTGCTCCAGTTTTGTGGGGTGAAAGTGAAGTTTGGGGTCACCACAAATTGCATGGCTTGGACAGGCTAGGCTTGTGGGTGTCTCTAGTATATTCAGTATAGGACAGATTCTTTCCCTTTGCTGTGATGCAAGAGAAATCGACTTAGTGTATTGTCTCTAGTATATTTAGTATTGGGACGGATTCTTTCCCTTGGCTATGATGCAGGAGAAATTGACTAGTGTATTGTCTCTAGTATATTTAGTATTGGGACGGATTCTTTCCCTTGGCTATGATGCAGGAGAAATTGACTAGTGTATTGTCTCTAGTATATTTAGTATTGGGACGGATTCTTTCCCTTGGCTATGATGCAGGAGAAATTGACTAGTGTATTGTCTCTAGTATATTTAGTATTGGGACGGATTCTTTCCCTTGGCTATGATGCAGGAGAAATTGACTAGTGTATTGTCTCTAGTATATTTAGTATTGGGACGGATTCTTTCCCTTGGCTATGATGCAGGAGAAATTGACTAGTGTATTGTCTCTAGTATATTTAGTATTGGGACGGATTCTTTCCCTTGGCTATGATGCAGGAGAAATTGACTAGTGTATTGTCTCTAGTATATTTAGTATTGGGACGGATTCTTTCCCTTGGCTATGATGCAGGAGAAATTGACTAGTGTATTGTCTCTAGTATATTTAGTATTGGGACGGATTCTTTCCCTTGGCTATGATGCAGGAGAAATTGACTAGTGAATTGTCTCTAGTATATTTAGTATTGGGACGGATTCTTTCCCTTTGCTGTGATGCAGGAGAAATTGACTAGTGAATTGTCTCTAGTATATTTAGTATTGGGACGGATTCTTTTCCTTTGCTGTGATGCAGGAGAAATTGACTAGTGAATTGTCTCTAGTATATTTAGTATTGGGACGGATTCTTTTCCTTTGCTGTGATGCAGGAGAAATTGACTAGTGAATTGTCTCTAGTATATTTAGTATTGGGACGGATTCTTTTCCTTTGCTGTGATGCAGGAGAAATTGACTAGTGTATTGTCTCTAGTATATTTAGTATTGGGACGGATTCTTTTCCTTTGCTGTGATGCAGGAGAAATTGACTAGTGAATTGTCTCTAGTATATTTAGTATTGGGACGGATTCTTTTCCTTTGCTGTGATGCAGGAGAAATTGACTAGTGAATTGTCTCTAGTATATTTAGTATTGGGACGGATTCTTTCCCTTTGCTGTGATGCAGGAGAAATTGACTAGTGAATTGTCTTTCCAGAGACCATCAGCCACAGTAATAAAAGGGACTAAACAGCACAGGGAGAAAGAGTCTATTTTTTTATATGGTGATTTATCACCGGTTAAGATTTTTTTCTTTTACAGAAGAGTAATGAGTATAGAGAGTTCTATAAGGGAGAAAGTTTGAATATATCAAGAGTATGGCAAGGGCACATTTACTTAACATGTAATATCCCTTCCCCAGAAGAGAAGCTTGAGATCAGAGACTGGCTTATAGGAATAAGTCGAACCTAGTAGCGCCTGATCTGAGGGCTCTGGTGCAGGATTCACTCAGGAATGATGGCTTTTAGGGTCTGAGCCCCTGAAACTTAGGAGAAGAGTGAGTGCTTAATAATACATGGTCCAAACAGTTTAGTTGGTCTGGAGGTGATTTGGATTTTTGAGTCTTAAGGTGAACCCGGTCTCTAGGTTAATATGGGTGAAGCTTAACCTCAGTGGGAACTAGAAGTTTGTGGTTTCACATGTTTTAAGAGTTTGTATTTTTAAAAATCTACAGCATGTTTTACTGCCCTCTTGGTCTCGACAGCAGCACACTTCGAAGGTTCAATCATGCCAAGCAAGCTCTTCTATATAGTGATTGGAAAGGGCCAAGTCCCATTCCCTTTCAGCACCCATGATAGTGCGATGGGAAGGAGCTTTAGTCAGTTTTTGAGTTTCCTGGCATAGTTTGGCTAGCGTGATCCTTATGTTTTATTACTATGCTTGACCTTTTTAGATGAATGAGGTTTCTTAAGTTATGTGTAACCTCCTCTATTTAATTTCCAAGGCAGAGGACACCCCCTGAGTAACTTTGTAAATGAAGGCAGTTCTGTTGTCACTCTGGATTGGTCGGAGTAAGCCAGAACCTCAAGATGATGTCTTTGAGTAAAGCTCTGACCACCTCATTTGTCTTTTTGTGTGTGACAAGGGTGTATCCCTTTTATTTAGCCAGTAAAGGTGTCTACACTAGTAGGTACCTGAAGTTTTTGGGTCCTGGGGCATCACTGTAAAGTCTTCTTGTCAGTCTTTTCCTGGCGTGCCACTCCAGCTGGACAGCTTGGGTTAGTGGAGTCACAAGGGAGCCCGATCTGAGTATTATTTTGTACAAATTGGAGACACCTGTTAGATCCTTGATCTGTTTTATCTTTTAGATCAGGTATCTTTAGTAACTAATTGCGTAAGGTTTGTTTTGTTTTGTTATTTACCATAATGTGATGATCTATGACCATATTTAGTTAGAGACCACCCTAGGTTTTTGGGAATCTAGGTTCTTTTTTTTTTTTTTTTTTTTTTTTTTTGTCATTAATAGTTCATCTTTCTGAATCTAAGTGTGGAAAATACCCTTCCCGTTTGGCTTTAACTCCTGAGGTGAACACTGAGGCTGGGACTTGTGGAGTAGGATGTCTGGGATCAGGGTCATTTGTAAAGTTCACATGTTTGTGTTGTCTTTTTAGTAGCTGTGTCTTTAGGTTATTATTATTTTTAATAACCTCAAATTTTTATTTTCTATTTTTTTGTGACCCTGGCAGTAGGCCACTGCTACCCTTTTAGGTAGCTATACTGCTGCCTCTAATAGCTGTAATGTTTTTAATATTATTAACCTCCTTATAGTCTGCAGTCAGGAGGCCTCAAAAAAAAATGCACTGTAGGCATGGATTACAGAGAAAGCATACTTAGAATCTGTGGAGACATGATGGCCTTAGCCTGTCCTGAAGATGAGGCTCATCTAGTCAGGGTTCACAGAGGTAGGCTGTTAGCCTCTTTAACTCCAAGTGAGGACAGCACTGTATACCTTGTTTTTCTGGGCCCCTTTCTGTGATGTTACTCTGATTTACGAAGAAAGGCTTTGTTAACTTGAGAGTTCTGAAAGAGTTTTTTAGGTCCTTTTGACTAGAATACATTTTATCAGTAGTGGTTGAGTATTTGTGTGGGAGCAGTTCCTGGGAGGTGGAAAGAAACATGGCAGGGTTAAGTAAGGATCTGGCACACCTTGATGTGGCTGCCTCTTAATTTAACTTTTTATTGTAACATCCTCCCATCAGTAAGCGAGTGGTGTCTCTGTTTTTAGCGCTCTGGATAACTGAGGACCTAGACCATTAATGTCTGAGTCATGGTTTGTTTTTAAGCTTTTCTCACTAACAGGCAAGTAGTAACCACTGTCCTAAGACATGGGGGCCGTTTGGTGGCCACCATGTCAAGTTGGTTAGAAAAAAATGAGCCACCACCTTTTTTAGTGGTCCTAGCATTTGGGTAAGTGCTCCCCCGGCTAGCTGTTCCCTGCCTTTTATGAGACAGATAAGTCAAAAGGTTTGGCAACTTAAGCAAGGCTACAGTGGGAGCGCAGTCACTTTTTGTTTGCTTGGTTGTTTTTAGTTTTTCGAAGGCTCAGTTGTATTGTTTGTCTTCTTTAAAAGGGTCTGACTCCAGCTCTTGTAGCTTTTTATAAAAAGGCTTTGTTAAAATACCCGAATTGGGAATTTATATGTGACAGAATCCGGCCATTTTCAAGAATTTTTGGTTCTGAGGAGGACGTATTTGATACACAGCCATTTTCCTGTCCTGGGAAGGACACCCCTGTCCCTGAGAAATTAAATAGCCTAGGGCTTTTTTTTTTTTTTTTTTTTTGAGGTTTTATACCCTCTTTTAGCTAGAAAGTTTAGGGTACAGTATTTATACTAGATTCCTCTTTAGAGGAGCTAGTAATTAAAATATTGCTTACATATTATACTTTTCTCTTTTAAATGTAAAATTCCTATAATCCCTGGAGACCCTCTATCTGTTTACACTTTATCATTTCAACACTGTAGATTCTGTCTCAAGAAACCACTTCCTCATTTATTCATGTTTTATCATGAGATTACAGCAATTCATCACATCTTTAGTCTGTTTTTGTTTTTTTAAGAGACAAGGTCTTTGTCTGTCACAGATGCTCTAGTACAGTGGTATAATCAGAGCTCATTGTAGCCTTGACCTTCTGAGCTCAAGTGATCCTCCTGCCTCAGCTTTCCGAGTGGCTGAGACTGCAACCGCGCCTGGGTATTTTTTGTAGAGAGGGCCTCACTATGTCGCCCAGGCTATTCTCAAACTCATGGCCTCAAGTGATCCTCCCACCTTGGCCTCCAAAAGTACTGGGATTACAGGCATGAGCCATCATGCCTGGCCTAGGCTCTGCTTCTCATTCTAGTTCTCTTGCTCTTTCCCCCATATCTGCAGTTGTTTTCTCCACTGAAGTCTTGAAGCCCTCAAAGTTATTCATGAAAGATGGAATCACCTTCTTACAAACTCCTTTTAATGTGCATAGTTTGACTCCTCCCAGGAATTATGAATGTGCTGAATGGCATCTAGAATGGTGAATCCTTTCCAGAAGGTTTTCAAAGGACTTTGTTCGGATCTCTCAGAGGAATCACTATCTGTGACAGCTATAGCTTTATGAAATGTATTTCTAAATTATATCTTGAAAATTGCGATTACTGTGATCCAGGGTTACAGAATGGATGTTGTGTTTTCATGCCTGCTAACAGCATTCGTCTCCCTGTACATCATCAGAGCTCCTGGGTGACCAGGGGCATTATCAGTGAGCAGTAATATTTGAAAAGACTTTTTTTTTTTTCTGAACAGTTCTCAACAGTAGGCTTAAAATATTTGGTAAACCATGCTGTCAACAGATGTGTTTTCATCTAGGCTTTTTCCACTGATAGAAGACAGGCATAGTAGATTTCCCATCATTCATAAGGGCCTTAGGATTTTTGGAATGGTGATTGCCTTTAATTTAAAGTCATCAGCTACATTAACCACTAACAGCAGAGTCACCCTGGCCTTTGAAGCCAGGCATTGACTTCTCCATTCATGTGTTCACTGACGTAGCACTTTTAATTTCCTTCAGGTTCTTTTTTGCATTTACAACTTGGCTAACTGGCATAAGAGGTCTAGCTTTTGATTTAAAGTCCTAGACATGTGACTCCTCCTTTCACATGAACACTTGAGGTGTTTGTAGGGTTATTAGTTGGCTTTGGATATTGTCAGTCTCAAGGAATAAGGGAGGTCCTCAGGGAAAGGGAGAGACACGGGGGAACAGTTAGTCAGTGGAGTAAGTACACGCTGTTGAAAAAATGGTGCCAGTAGACTTGCTGGACACAGGGTTGCCACAGACCTTCAATTTGTTTAAAAAAACAAAACACACGGCCAGGCGCGTTGGCTCACGCCTGTAATCCCAGCACTTTGGGAGGCCAAGGCGTGCGGATCACGAGGTCAGGAGATCGAGACCACCCTGGCTAACATGGTGAAACCCCGTCTCTACTAAAAATAGAAAAAGTTAGCCAGGCGTGGTGGCGGGCGCCTGTAGTCCCAGCTACTCAGCAGGCTGAGGCAGGAGAATGGCATGAACCCGGGAGGCAGAACTTGCAGTGAGCCGAGATCACACCACTGCACTCCAACCTGGGTGACAGAGCGAGACTCCATCTCAAAAAAAAAAAAAACAAAAAACACACACACAGTGAAGCAAAGCACAATAAAATGAGGTAGACCTGTACTCATTCATCACGTGGTACTTTTTTATTGGCTGCTCTGTAACCCAAGAAATGTAAGGCTTTCTTAGAAGATTTGACTGTTTATTTACTAGTGTATGCATAATGAAAGAACTCCTATTTCAGTTGAAGGCACATGTCCAACTTCTAGAAAACACAAAGAATAACTTTTTTTTTTTTTACCACTTACCAAAAGCCCAACTTCCTAAATCCAGCATAGCTATAATGAAACAAAATGTAGGCCAGGCCGGTGGCTCACACCTGTATCCCAGCACTTTGAGAGGCCGAGGCGGGAGGATCACTTGAGGCCCGGAGTTTGAGACCAGTCTGGCCAACATGGTGAAACCCTGTCTCTACTAAAAATACAAAAATTGCCAGGCGCAGTGGCTCACGCCTGTAATCCCAGCACTTTGGGAGGCCAAGGCGGGTGGATCACATGAGGTCAGGAGTTCAAGACCAGCCTGGCCAACATGGTGAAACCCTTTACTTAAAAATACAAAAATTAGCGTGGTGGCACATTCCTGTAGTCCCAGCTACTCGGGAGGCTAAGGCAGGAAAATCACTTGAGTCTGGCAGGCAGAGGTTGCAGTGAGCCAAGATTGTGCCACTGCACTCCAGCCTGGGCTACAGAGCAAGACTCTGTCTCAAAAAAAAAAAAAAAAAAAAAAAAAAATTAGCCGGGCTTGGTGGCCATGCCTGTAATCCCATCTACTTGGGAGGCTGAGGCAGGAGAATCGCTTGAACCCAGGAGGCAGAGGGTGCAGTGAGCCGAGATCATGCCACTGCTCTCCAGCTTGAGTGACACAGCAAGACTGGTCTAAAAGAAAAAAAATTAATTATATATATATAATTAAAATTTTTAGCTACTATTACCACGTAATGTGTGTATGTGTGTGTGTGTGGGGGGGGGTGTAATCATTCTTTCATATGCTTTTATTAAATTCCTGTTTGTTAGAGATGCACTTAATTCCAGCGTTCTTCATTTTACAGTTTCTAGACCCAAACCATTATCAGCAGTTCCAAAGCAAGTTGTAACAGGAACTGTGTTGACAAGATCTGTTTTCATCAACAATGTGTTATCTAAAATTGGAGAAGTTTGGGCAAGCAAAGAACCTATAAATAGCACCACATCTTTCAATAGGTATGTTTTCTTACACGTTTCATAGTCATGCTGCTTGTTAATCTTTACTGGACATCAACAGCGTTCATCAACAATCCACTCTCATTGCCTAAGTTTATTAGTGTATGTAAAAAAGAAAAACTCTTTATGTTGGCTGTGTTTCTGAGAAGAATTTTTAAAAACCTTTAAAAGTGAAATGTTCATTGTTACTTGTAAGCAATGCAGAACTGTACAAAGTAAAAAGAATGAAAACCCTCTGTTCTCCCATCTCATCCACTTGTTATCAGTGCTCCTTGTGATACATCAGAAGTTAAATTTTTATTTTCGTAGTTCTAAAATAGAAGAACCATCTCCTATAGTGTATTCGCTCCCAGCTCCAGAGCTGCCTGAGGCATTTTTTGGAACACCAATTTCAAAAGCATCACAAAAAATTTCTAGGTAAGAGTTTATTAAATCATTCTTAGAGACACAATGTTAGATGATAGTTACAATTGTAATTTTAAATTATCTTTAACATTTTATAGACTTTTAAATTATTAAATGAATATTTTAATGTTTGCTTTTTATTATACTTTGGGCAGCAGTAATTTTAGGAAATTTTACATCAGGTAGTAGTATACTTAAAATTTTTGTTTAATAATTTCAGACTGCTTAGTGGACAGGAGTGAAGTTTGTCTCATGAGCAAACTATTAACTTACTTTCCTTGTTATCTGCTTGTTAGTAGACCTAAATGAAGGTTGTTTTTATACTTAATTACAGATTAATCTTGGGTAGCTCATTGAAGCTTTCTTCTGTTGAACAGTGCCTACTAAAATGTCTTGTGTTGCTTCAGATGCAGCACGTTTACATCTTACCTGTGGTGTTAAGTTGAAGTTTTGTATCCAAGATGAAATTGTGATTGCAAGTATTTACTTACGAGCATTGGTTAGTTGAAAAGTGTTCATAATTATGTACCACAGAGAACAGAGTATGTCTCTTCATGTATTGATTCTTTGTCCTTAATATGCCCAGGATCTTTGGAAATTTTTGATTGTTTTATCAAAGACAAAATTACATTGTTTAAAGTATTTATAATGATTATAAATAATCATTACAAGACTCTGAATTTTTGATGCTAAGAAAAAGATACTTGAGATAAGGTCATACAAACAACTGAGGCCAGAAGTACAGAGTGTAGTAATGGACATATGTTAAACCTTGAAAGGATTTTTCCTTTTTTGGACTAAATTTAGTTAGGTTGTTTCCCTTTATTTACTCTGGTAAGATGGTATTTTAAATGGAAAGAAGATACTTTAAATGAAAGTCGTTATTACCGACATTCTTTTCTTCTACCAATAGTTCGAATTTTTTTTTCTGCAAGTCCCCTTTTCTTGGTCTTTTTGTAATTTAATGGCTCTGAGGTTGCGGGGAGCAATAATAGAAGTTGAAAGGCCTTTGATTAATGGCCTCAGGCCCTTAAAGAAGTATTATGAACATTTTTTAAAGCCAGTGTTAACTCAGATGTAAGAGAGCCAGTTGAGTTTTGAATATTTACCTTCTGTGTTTTTCATGCTGAGTTTGCATTACTGGGTAGACAGTATAGCCTGCAATGAAATAGAGCAGAATAGGTAACATCCGTGGGTACATCATATAGTAAGGCTGAAGTGCTAATTTATGTAATTGATGTTTTATTTTTATGTGATATAGGATGCATTCTTTATATGGATTATGGTAAAAAAAAATTAGCTCTAACAAGTAAAAAGTTACATAAATCAATTTTTAAAATACCACTATAGATTTTTGAAAATAACCTTGCAGATAGTAATGAAATCAGAAAAGGTTAGTTCTGAAAGAATATTTGGTCTCAGGGTTGAAGACCTGAGACCTAATGCAATATTTAACATTTCATTTAGAAAATACCTTAAAAAGATTTCTCTTAGAACCTTTAAACAAAGTCTTGATGATATAGAAGTTTTGCTTTGACTTGGTAGGTAGCTTTTGTTGCACAGTCCTTGCTTTTGAGAAGCATTCATTCATAAATAGGTACCTTAAACATAAATATTAACACAATGCAAAACATTTAACAGTGTTCCTTTGGGATAGCTCAGTATAAAAGTGAGCAAACTGTTTTCCAAGTTTGGATCGAATCCAAGTACAGAATTTAAATGCAAACAAGATAGAGAAAGAAGAGAATCTAGAAGAAAAGAAATGTCTAGCAGCCTGATTGGATATTCTTGGTTTGGTGGAAATCTAAAAGCTGTGTTTGATACAGAGTAACAAGTGGGAAGACATTTAAATATTTCCCCATTATCACCTGTGTTGGTCTACCGCTCAATAGCAAAACTCTCATTTGATAGATAGAATGACAAGGAAGGTACTGCAACTACAAGTTTTTATTTCTGGGCTCCAAAGCATACTCTACTTTTCTGGTTATTCTCAGGTGAGCCACTTTGGCATTTGGGGGAAATAAAAAGGGATTGTTTTTACCACTAGGAAATACAACCATAAGAGAGACTGTTTATTAGGAAATCGAGAAGAGAGTGACCTGTGCAAATGGTCCACCAAAAATTACCACCTGAAAACCCGACTTTTGAGTTTAAATTTATCTGTAAATTAAGCTTTAAAACTTATTTGGATTACACATGCTCAGTACAAGTAATCAGTGGGATCAGTTTTATCATTGGGACTAGGACATTACGGAAAACCTTGTAGTAGAATCTTAAAGTTGTACTTTGTCACCAAACTCATTGACTTGAAAAAATTAACTTTTGGTTGTGGTGGTGGGTGTGGGTTGTCAGTCTAGTCTTTATTGTAATCCGAACCATAAAGGCAAAATGAACCAATATTCATTATATATATTACATGTAGGTGAATGGATATTTTGCATGTTGATGAATTTTAGTAAATGGATTGCCAGGGAAGCCTTGTCCTGTTTTCTTTAGTATTTTAAATCATTGGCAGTTCATCTTCATTTGAAAATAAATGCCAGGCACATAGTAAGAGCTCAGTAAATATAGGTAAAGGGAAAGAGGACGACGCAAAGTCTTTCTGAAAATCAGTTGCTATGTGCAGTTCTCAATTCTGTTTTGCGATGAATAATTTTCTGACTTTCTGAATGCATGGTAGCACTTTGGATTACATTAATATACTTGAGTGTATTTGCATGTGGCTATCATAGTTACCAGTGAATATAGAGGTCTGATTAAATGGGATACTAAATTCTTTTGTTTTTTCAGTATAACTCAATAAATGCGCATTCTGATTACAGACTGCTAGATTTGGTTGTTCAGCCTGTCCCCCGGCCTTCTCAGTGTTCGGAGTTTATTCAGCAAAGCTCCATGAAATCTCCTTTGTACCTAGTATCCGGTTCACTGCCCTCAAGTTCGCAATTAAAAGGATCGCCTCAGGCCATCTCCAGGGCTTCAGAATTACATTTGCTTGAAACTCCTCTTGTAGTTAAGGTTAGTATTTACGCATCTAGCGTTCACAATCAAACTAGATGGCTCTTACTTTTCAAGTAGCAAGGAGAAAAATAAGCAATTTATAACTGATACGCTTGGGGAGTGCTGGGAAATGCTTTAAGCATCCTTTTATGTTTTCACATCTTCTAAAAACCGAGCTAATTAAATTTAGTTAACAATTACATTATTTTCTTAAAGGTAATGTAGGGTTCTGTGTGGTTGTGAATTTGCCTTTGTCCTTTGTAATACTTTCAGGTTCTTGAGTTTGTTTTTATTTCATTTTTATGTGAGCTCCATTTCTGATATCATTATGCTGTTATTTCTTCTATCAAATGCTATTTAGTTCTTTGGTTTATTTGTATTTATTTAAATTCTTTGACAAAACTCTTACTCCTTGCTACTTTGGTTTATCCCTCTTTAAACTGCCTTTTCCCATCTCATAAGTTATTAGCTGAGAAATCACAGCACTCGTGATATCTGCTAGTGGTGGTCTTTTTAAACCTTTCCATTTTTAAAGTTTGTTTTTTTTTTTTAAAAACATACTATCTCCCTAGCCCCTTGACTAATGTTCTGGATTGAAACCCAGAAGCTTTATTTCTCCCTCACCCCTCCCCATTGTCCCTGGGTTCTCTGTTTGGATATCCAGCATTTATAGTGAAGCTAGGGAATCCTTATTTTTCAAGTTGAATAAAAGATACCTCAATAAGTGCTCTTCCTAAAATACTTATTAAAATAAGTTGAAAAGATTAGGTTTCAATAATTTAATATTCAGTGTAGTATTTTTTTCATTTGTCAAAAATAAATCACACTTTGTATTCTCTACAGCTAGGTTCAAATGAAATGAAATTGGAGGAATTTTATACCTGCTGCCAGAATAGTCTAGAAAAAAGAATTGTTATGATCTTGTAACATGTCTAACAGAATTTATTATGATCTAATGGGATTCAGTAATTTGTTTACTAGGCCTTTAGAGGCCAAGTGAAGGAATTATCTCTACTAAATAAATTTACATGCTAATTTCAGATTATTTGTGTTCATTATACGAAATCTTCAGAGGATTCTGATACATAATTTGGTTATTATTGGATTCGTGTGACGAAATTTTTTTTCTGAAACATACTACAGTCAGTCTTACTGTAGTTTTCTGTAATTAGATTTGTATAATTCTATAATTCAAGTAATTTATCTTACTAATTGGCACTTTTTTAGTTGAATTTAAGTTGGAAATAATGCTTTTAGAAAGATGGATGCAGTTTTATGTTTCGTAGACTTACGTATAAAAAGCTCTGGAAGAATTTTGTATTTTCTTTGCAGAAATCTGGAATAAATATTTCTATTGATATGTTTATTGGAGATGAGATGAGAATATAACCACTATTGTGACTCAGTTGACCCCATCTGTTTTTATATAAGCACTTTTTTTTTTTTTTTGAGACGGAGTCTCACTCTGTCGCCCAGGCTGGAGTGCAGTGGCGCAATCTCGGCTCACTGCAAGCTCCACCTCCCGGGTTCATGCCATTCTCCTGCCTCAGCCTCCCAAGTAGCTGGGACTACAGGCGCCCGCCACCCCGCCTGCCTAATTTTTTGTATTTTTAGTAGAGATGGGGTTTCACCGTGTTAGCCAGGATGGTCTCGATCTCCTGACCTGGTGATCCGCCTGCCTCTGCCTCCCAAAGTGCAGGGATTACAGGCATGAGCCACCGCGCCCGGCCTATAAGCGCTTTTAATGGTGTAATTCCATTTGCTCTTTACTATAGAAAGCTAAAAGTTTGGCCATGTCAGTTACTACTTCTGGATTTTCTGAGTTCACTCCTCAGTCCATCCTGAGGTCTACTCTTCGATCAACACCTTTAGCATCTCCCTCTCCATCACCTGGAAGGTCTCCTCAACGACTTAAAGAAACTAGAATTTCATTTGTGGAAGAAGATGTCCACCCAAAATGGATTCCTGGGGTAAGTTTGATAATAATTGGGAGAAAAGACATTTTTAAATAAGAATATATTAGCTCTGACAAGTAAAAAGTTAGATAAATCAAATTTTTAAATACCACTATAGATTTTTGTATATAATCTTGTAGCTAGTAATGAAATAAGAAAAGGTTAGTTCTGAAAGAAACACTAGGGCCATTGGCTAAGCCAAACCCATCATCTTACAGTTAAATAGGACTCGGAAGCACCAAGTAAGTTGGCTGTAGTCAGCTAGATGTATGGTGGTAGAATTGGGAGTAGGATTCAAACCCCCTAATTTTTAGTCCTTCTTTTATGTTTGTTTTTACTTTATATTGTGTTGTTTCTAACTAGTTGTATGTTTTTGAGGGTGTGTCTTGAGGTCCACTGTAGGTTAATAGGAACCTTTCAGTGATGATTATTGGTCATCTGGCCTGTTCTGTGTTGTAGTCTTCTGAAAATACTGGTATATTACCAATTAGGGAAACATTAGCCACCATTAACTTTTACGTACTAGAAGAGAATGGATTTAGAATAAATGAATTTTTATTAAGGAGAGAATTTGGATAAAAACAACAAAGAAAGTATGGGTATGATTGGGATGGGTAGCTTACAACTAGACTTAACTGTGATATTTACTAATTTTTTTCTTTTCAAAATCTTACTTTACAGGCTGCAGATGATAGCAAATTAGAAGTATTTACTACACCTAAAAAATGTGCAGTTCCAGTGGAAACTGAATTGCTGAAGAGCAAAGATAGGACCACATCTTTTTTCCTGAACAGCCCTGAAAAGGAGCATCAAGAAATGGATGTGGGGTCACAAAGTTTAGAGAAACTGGATGTGAGCAAAGGAAACAGCAGTGTTTCAATCACATCCGATGAGACTACCTTAGAGTATCAGGATGCACCGTCACCGGAAGACCTTGAAGAGACTGTTTTCACGGCCTCTAAGCCCAAAAGCTCTTCCACTGCACTAACTGCTAATGTAACTGAACAAACTGAAAAGGATGGAGATAAAGATGTATTTGCATCAGAAGTAACTCCTTCAGACCTACAGAAACAAATGGGTAAGAACTCATTTCTGAATACTCAAAATTGTTATTAATGTCCCTCAATAAAGTTTATAATAGAATTTTTTCCACCATAAGAAAAGCATCATAGCCAGGCACTGTGGCTCATGCTAGTTAATTTCAGCACTTTGGGAGGCTGAGGCTGGAGGATTGCTTGAGCCCAGGAGTTCAAGACCAGCCTGGTCAACATAGCGAGGCCCTGTCTTTACAAAATAGAAATTTAAAAATTAGCCAGGCATGGTGGGAGTGTTCAGAAGTTTGAAACCTCAGTGAGTCATGATTGCACCACTGTACTTTAGCCTGCGTGACAGAGCAAGACCCTATCTCAGAAAGAAAGCATGAGAGTTAAATATTATATGCTCACAGTATACTAGTTCCTAGACATAATGCACAGACCTTACTCCTTCAGCTTAGAAAGTGTGGCTTACATTGTTTCATGAGTAGGTACGAGATTTCAGAGGAGAACTTATGTGTTATATTTTTTATTTGGCCGTGAAATTTAGAAAAGAATAGTAACATTTAAGGAAAGAAATGTAAGATGCCATAGTCTGACTTGAAAGTCCTTCCAGTAGCTATGAGAAATAACTTTACAGAACAAATTATTGCAATTTTTATTTATTTAATTTTTGAGACAGAGTCTCACTCTGTTGCCCAGGCTGGAGTGCAGTGGCGTGATCTCGGCTCACTGCAACCTCCGCCCCCACCACCAGGTTCAAGCAGTTCTTCTGCCTCAGCCTCCAGAGTAGCTGGGACTATAGTCGCCCCCCACCATGACTGGCTAATTTTTGTATTTTTAGTAGAGACGGGGTTTCACCATATTGGCCAGGCTGGTCTCGAACTCCTGACCTCGTGTTCTGCCTGCCTCGGCCTCCCAGAGTGCTGGGATTACAGGCGTGAGCCACCGCGCCCTGCCAAATTATTGCAATTTTTAACTTATCCACCAGTTTTAAGTTTCTATAATTCTCAGAAATTAGGAATTTCATTCTACTCTCTGTCCTCACCTCCAAAATAATCACTGGACAATGAAAATAAATGTTCAGGCTGGGTAAAGTGGCTCACGCCTGTAATACCAGCACTTCAGGAGCCCAGGAGTTCGAGACCAGCCTAGACAACATAGGGAGACCCCATCTCTAAAAAAAATATAAAAAAATTAGCTGGGCATGATAGCATGCACTTGTATTCCTAGCTACTCAGGACACTGAGAGGGGAGGATCGCTTGGACCCAGGAGGTCAAGGTTGGGGATGCAGTGAGCCGTGATTGCGCCATTGAACTCCAGCCCAGGCAAGAGAATGAGACCCTGTCTCAAAAAGAAAAAAAATATTATTTTAGTGATCAAAAAATGTTTTGAGTTCCTAAAGTATGTATTCCTGTTAGCTCCTACTGTGTTTATTCTAGGTGTTGAAGATCAGTGTGAGTCAAGTAGAAATGGCACCTGCTCCCATGTCACACAGAGCATGGTGGACTATACTGACAAACACTTAGAATCCAGTTTGGTTAACAAGAGGGCCAGGGGAACACTACTAAATGGGAGAGACTTCACCTAGAATTGGTGGGTCAGAAAACTGAACCTATTTGTATGTTTCTTACCCTACACACGTTTTTAACAAGGTTATTTAAAGGTAACTCCTAACTCTAAAGCTGTAAAACTACATACTTACATAAAAATCTGCATCTTAAGTAGTTTAAGATGAGAGTCCACTGAAGTTTGGACTATGATATCTTTACTTAGTAAGCACGGGCATTATTAATTACTCTAAGAACTTTAGGACCATGCCCATAAATAGCATATGTCTAGAAATTTACACTGCCTTACTTATTTGAGACAGAGTCTTGCTCTGTCGCCCAGGATGGAGTACAGTGGGGCTATTTCAGCTCCTGCAACCTCTTCTCTTGCCTCAGCCTCCCAAGTAGCTGGATTACAGGCATGCGCCACCGGTCCTGGCCTACATTGCTCTTTTGATGTGCCTTGTTCTACTAACATGTTTAAATGGTAGCTATTAAAAGAATGTTCATAGCATTATCTTCACTGATTATTCTTACAATATTAGGCAGTCTCAAATAGAAATTTGTATTTATTTATTTTTTTTTGAGACAGAGTTTCGCTCTTGTTGCCCAGGCTGGAGTGCAGTGGTGTGATCTCGGCTCACTGCAACCTCTGCCTCCCAGCTTCCAGTGATTCTCCTGCCTCAGCCTCCTGAGTAGCTGGGATTACAGGCACGTGCCACCATGCCCAGCCAATTTTTGTATTATTAGAGGCGGGGTTTCACCATGTTGGCCAGGCTGGTCTCGAACTCCTGACCTCGTGATCTGCCTGCCTCAGCCTCCCAGAGTGCTGGGATTACAGGCATGAGCCTCCGCGCCTGGCCAGAAATCTGTATTGTGTTTGTGGTGGGTGGGGTTTCATACAACACAAACTCTATAGTGAAGCTAGATTTGAATCCTAGCTCAGCTACTTACTGAGTACGCGTCATGAGCTGGGATACGCAGTATAACCTTAGGCTTCAGTTTTCTTATCTACTTTTTTTGAATGTTGAGGATTAAGTAAGTTAATGTCTATAAAACAGTTGCATTAGTGCCTGTTCAGCAAAAAGTGAAAAGCGAGAGGTTAAGGGGGGCTCTTGAGCTAGGTTCAGAGAATTAGAAGAAGAAGGTGTTGGCCGGGTGCAGTGGCTTATGCCTGTAATCCCAGCACTTTGGAAGGCCCAGGTGGGTGGATCACGAGGTCAGGAGATCGAGACCATCCTGGCTAAAACAGTGAAACCCCGTCTCTACTAAAAATACAAAAAATCAGCAGGGCATGGTGGCGGGCATCTGTAGTCCCAGCTACTCGGGGGGCTGAGGCAGGAGAATGGCATGAACCTGGGAGGCAGAGCTTGCAGTGAGCCAAGATAGCGCCACTGCACTCCAGCCTGGGCGACACAGCAAGACTCCGTCTCAAAAAAAAAAAAAAAGAAGAAGAAAGTGTTAGCAGTCTGATAACACAGCAGCAAACCTAAAAGAACAAAAAAGCAGACCCAACAACTTTTTAAAAAGTAATAATGCAAGACTATCAGTAATCACTAAATATTTAGCATAAATAATATTCTTATTTGTATGACTTATAGGCAATTTAGAAGATGCAGAAACAAAGGATCTCTTAGTTGCAGCAGAGGCATTTTCAGAATTGAATCACTTAAGCCCGGTTCAAGGAACTGAAGCTTCTCTTTGTGCACCATCAGTCTATGAAGGGTAAGTTAATGGAGAGAAATTCAAATACTTTTAGAAAGAAGTTTAATGAAATTGTGAACCAGAAGTAAAATATTCTGTGCATGTTAGATTTCACTTAGATCTTTAACATCTCCATTTTGGTAATGTTGGCTGTTTTAAAAGAAGTTTAGTTGTACAGTTATATGTCATTTAGTAGTTACTATAAAGTTTCGGAAATATACAGAGACACGGTAAATTGAGGCAGAACTCTGGTGATTCTGTTTTTGTTGAAGACCAAGATTTCGCTCACAGCTGTGCATACCTCCATGCCCTCTGCTTTCCAGTGGTTTCAGGATGATCAAGCACAAGACTCTCGTAGGTAGACACAGTAGAGCACAGGGGAGATGACAGACAGTTTTATTTCCTTCCATTTGTTCAATACATGACTCTAAGTTTGTGTTTTTTAACGACCATTTGAAACATACTCCCAAATAATTTTCATTGACACTTTACCAGATGACGTATTCAAAGTATGGTCAAGCAGATTGGTGAGAGTGTCAGTTTATGTTCTACCACAAGATAAACAGCCTGCCTTGGAATATAGATAAGTGCACTGCCTCCTTTACGGAAAGTCAGCTGTACTAATCAGTATGATTAGTGAAGCAATTGATTCACCTTCTGGCAAGAGGTCCTTGTCTCATTGCAAGACTGACACAGATTGCATGTCCGCACTTTTGAATAACACCGTTGTAGAGGATACAAAAAAGGGACAGCTTCAGTTATCAAGTAGTAGTAAGGGTGATTCAGTAAAATTAACCGACACAAAATATAACTTACAACATTATAAATGGTTCGTTACTTTATACATAATGAAAGGGACTTACCAGACCACCTATACAATTCAGTATCATGATAGTCACCCCTTGTACCTTGAACTAAATCACATGCTTTACGCCTGAGAAATCTAGATTAGCTGGAATTTTTGCCAGGCCTGCATGGAAAAAGTAGAAGCCAGTATGAAAGGATTATCCAAATTATTTTTTCATTGTAATGTTTTTTGAATTTTAATGAAAACTAATGTTATTTATTGCAATGGCTTTCATGGATAATTGCAAAGCAAAGAGCAGTCGCATGAGAAGGAATCACATGAGAGTTACCAGTGAGAACCCGGGTGCATATTCACTATCTTGGCTAACTAGTTCCTTTTAAAATATAAGCTTATTTGATATTTTGTGGTGATGTATCACTGTTACTTTTATGGTAAAATCTATAAATGTTTCAAATACCTTTTTATTGAATTTACTTTCAAATACTATTTGTTGTAATTTTCAAAATTAGCATGCTTTAATTGGGTTTTGAGAAAGGTCAGATTAGAATATTAAAGGAACACTGTCATCATATTCCAGGATTTATTTTCATGTGGATTAATACAGGTTTCATTGGTCTCTTATTCTGAGCCATTTATCATACTTTTTCTAGGTAGCATTAAAATATTGAACCTTGCCTCTACTGAGTTCATAGAAAATATTCCAGAATACTTGACAGACTTATTTGAAGACTGGCCACAGATTATTAAAAATTGGCTTAAATATAATGTATACTGACAGGCATTTTAAAATCATTTCATTTCTACTTTAAGGCCATGCCATTGTTGCCAAAAGAGTAAAACATTAGAAAATGGGTAAAACAAGTACAGCATTGTTTCTGAATTCACTTTTAAATTTTATGTTATTGTTCAGAATGAGCTTGAGTTGTATTGAATTCTCTGAACCTCAGTTTACATCACCAAAATGACAGGTTAGGTGGTAGGACTAAAGCAGGTTAAAGCAGATGGGATCTTCTTACACACTAAGGTATGTATTTCTTTTTCTAAAGGAAAATCTTCACCCAGAAGTCACCAGTGTTGGACGAAGGATTAACATCTGTTGAAACCTACACCTCTGCAATTAGAGCAAATGACAATAAATGTATGTATAATTTTGACTTCAGGATTATTCCATTTTTGTGTTTTGATTGAAGAGTTTTCTGTTCTTAGAACAAAATAATCTATTGTGTTATTCAGATTTTTCCTCCTCAGTTATTCCTCTCTCTGGTCAGCTTTCCTGGTGTAGAAGTATTCTAAGGAGATACATAAGCTGTCAGACAGTGGGTTGCTTGTAAGGCATTCTGTGGCTCTAATATTCAAAGTCTTAGATTACTAGTCCACAGCCAAATGCATCCCTGCTGTTTGTTTGATCTTCTTGGACTCAGAAGAGTTATTTCGTGTTTGTGATAACTTAAGGCCAAGGTTGACTTTTCATTATTAGAAAATAATCACAAATGACTGAATATTCTCCAGGGAAATTAACAAATATATGGAATTTTTTTTTAATCCAATGAGCATTTTTGTGAAGGCCTATTCTCAGTTAGGCCCTGGCTATACAGAGATGAGGAAGATAGGATTTTCTTAAGGAGCTTACAGTTGGATTCAGGGGAAGCAGACACCTTGAATGTCTATGCCCAGAATTGGTCTGATCATCTTGTGTCTATTAACTCATTTAATCCTCACAGCACTATACTATGACATAGTTGTTATCTGACTCTAGAGCCCATGCTCTCAACTGTTATGCCTTTGTTCCTGGTACATTATGAATGGGGTATAGGGCAAGCTTCAGCAGACTAGTTTTTGTCCCATGATTAAGGTAATACATGATTATGGAGTAATCCAGAGAGAATTGTCTAACATGTAAAGTAAAAAGCCGATCACCCATTTTAGGGGTCCATAATTAACCATTTAAAGTGTCTTTCCCGAATTTTTGTTTTCTGTGCCCATTTCCCCCGATATGTTGGAAGAGGAGACAAGACGGTGCCTGAAGGGTGCAGGGGGCTGAACCCGAATGTGTGGGTTCCTAACCCAGTTCTGCACTTAAGGGCTGTGTCTCTATTTTTTTTGTTGGTAAAATATTAATAGTTTTAAATGGGAATATTAATAAGACCCATTTCCTAGAGTTGTCAGGATTAAGCCCCTTGCATGTAAAGTGTTTTGTGTAGCGCTTGGTACCTGAAGTTTAGTAAATGTTAGCTGTTAGAAATGATCATTATCAAAAAAGCAACTTTCTTTTCTCATGTAATATATTTAAGACATTTTTTCTGTCAGGAATATAGATTAATCCTGTTCTTTTTAACAGCTCTAATAGTGTTTTGTAGTGTAGATGTTACATGCTTAACTAATTGCTTATTGCTGAACATTTGGGCCAATCACCATTTTGGGGTTTGTTTTGCTGTTTCTGCAGTGAATATTCTTGTGCACATTACATTCTATGTCAGTATTTCTTTTGGGTAGATTCCTAACCATGGACTTGTTGGGTCCAGAAGTATGTACAGATTTTTTTTTTTTTTGAAACAGAGTCTCGCTCTGTCACCCAGGCTAGAGTGCAGTGGCGCAATCTCGGCTCACTGCAAGCTCCGCCTCCCAGGTTCACGCTATTCTCCTGCCTCAGTCTCCCGAGTAGCTGGGACTACAGGTGCCCGCCACCACGCCTGGCTAATTTTTTGTATTTTTAGTGGAGACAGGGTTTCACCGTGTTAGCCAGGGTGGTCTCGATCTCCTGACCTCATGATCCACCTGCCTTGGCCTCCCAAAGTGCTAGGATTACAGGTGTGAGCCACTGTGCCCAGCCAGATTTTTAATATTTTATTGTTGTATCCAATAAAGTTTGTATACTACTTTTATGTATTTGATGAGAAGCCTGTAAAGTGTTTTTTCATCGTCCTCTTTTTGCCAAACAGGAAAACATTTTTCATTTTGTTTTATTAGTATCCACATGTTAGGGATAATAGCCCCATTTTCCATTGAAAGTGTAGAAATATTTTTTCCTAGTTCATCTTTTATTTTTGTGCTTTTTTATTGATGTTTTGTTGTTGTTAAACACTAAAGGATTTTAAAGTAGTAGAGTACATTTGTACCTATTTGAATGCTTTCTGCCAAAAGAGATTCATTCTTTATCCTAGTTGTATCAAAGCCCAGATTGCATGTTCCTCATGTAATTCTGTAATTACTCTACAAGGATAGCTGGTTGTCTGGTAGTCACCTGGTGAATACAGTTTCAGATTAATAAGGAACAAGCACCTGAACTTCCTTGAAGCAGTTGGTCGTCATATTAAAAGTTTCCTGATATCGTTGATCAGTTATCATTTTTAAATGTGAAATTTATCTTTTTCTGTTTTATCTCTGTGGAAAGGTGTGTATTGTTTAAGAAGTTGCAGACTTTCTGGCATTGTGATAGTTTATTAATATACTATTCAAGTGCAGTGTAGCCTTTTCCTTTCTGTTTGCTTCCTTGTGTGTGGATTTATTTTTCAGTTTAAATGTAAAAAAATTCACTCATTTTTCTTTCAGCTATGGCTGATGTCCTTGGTGATGGTGGAAACTCCTCGCTCACTATCTCTGAAGGTCCTATTGTCTCTGAGCGCAGGCTTAACCAGGAAGTAGCGCTGAACTTAAAAGAAGATCATGAAGTAGAAGTTGGTGTACTAAAAGAAAGTGTTGACTTACCAGAAGAAAAGCTTCCAATTTCTGACAGCCCTCCTGATACTCAAGAAATTCATGTAAAAAAAATTAATTTTTTACTTCTTTGTCAGTCTTTCAGTTTTGGTTTAGTTGTTTCAAGACACAGTAGTTCAAATCTAACACGTTCATTTATTGGACTGCTATATAAAAACTTACTTATTTATAAAAATATGGGTTCAAAAAATAAGTGTATAAATATTTTGTGGAATATAAAAACACATCCTTTAATAAATCAACCTTGGAGGTGGGTGCTGTGGCAGGTGCCCATAGTCCCAGCTACTTGGGAGTTTGAGGAGGGAGGATCCTTGAGCCCAAGAGTTTGAGACCAGCCTGGGCAACATAACAAAATCCTGTCTCAGGAAAAAATAAATAAATAAATAAACTGGTTTTCATGAAAGCCAAAAGGAAGTGTTAAAGAAGCCATAGTTTTATCAAGTTAATTTTTGCTGATCTGGTTCAAATGAAAGGTTTTTTTAGTCATAAGATCATATATTTGAAAATATATGGATACAGTTAAACAGGATTAGCACCCCCGCCCCATGCATCCTTGTGGGAGAATGATAGTCAACTGGCTGGTGTTGAACATCTGTACACTCTGAAAATAACTTTTTGCTACTTAATAAGACTTACAGTTTTTTTAAAAAAAAAATTCTATTATACCAAATCTTTTATTACCAGCAGGCAACTTTTATGTAATAAATTTTAAGATAAAAAACCAACTCTTCTAATTATTTATAGAAATTTGTTTAGGATTTGGGAAGTTTCTTAACTCATAAAAATGTCATCGTTATCCATACTCATCTTAATGAGTATTCCCACTGCCAAATAGATGAGTAAAGTTCCAGTTCTTTTAGTTGGGAAGCTAATAAGAGTTGTGGGTATGGTGTAAGTGGGAATCCTAATTTCTAGGTTATTTCCAGTCTGTCATCTCACTGAATGTTTGGGGAGTGGGAAAATGTCATTGTCTAGGTGGGTGGTAATGTTCTACCTTCTTGGTCAGGAGATCTCTCTGTTACTTTCTACCTCCTCCTTTTTCTCCCCTTCCCTTACCAAAAGGTAATTGCAAGGACCATTCCTTCTTCCACCAAACCCTTGCAGGAGAGGTACTGAACTTGAAAGCCTTAGGAATTTCATGGTTTATGCAGCCCCAGCAAAGGGAAGAGGATTGAGTCTAGCCCAAGGGAGCTTATGTAGGTGAATTGTTCTTCAACCTTATGGGGATCGTGCTATTTAGAAAAGTGTGGATAGTTAGGTAATTTGGGGAATACCATTAAAACACAGTTTGGGGGTTGTTTCTGTTTTTTCCGGTTAATTTTTTTTCTTGGGTGAGAATAGAATAAGTCCTTAAATGTTTTCAGAACTGTTAGCATCATAATTTTCAAGCTTTTGTTGACTGTCTTTTTAGCTAGGGAAATGTAGAATTTCTAGTTAAATTTCAGTCATAATCTCAAAATGTAGTTATTTTGACTGAATGAGAAAGTCTGATTGCTTAAAGGGATAATTTTGTAAAGTAAACCCATAAGTATATGCCATATTAAATATAATTTATGTTTTAAAAGGCACACAGCCAAGGGTCATCAAAAACCTGTGTGCTTCAAGTTAAAACATGTATTAAAATTCTTTAACCAGTCTCTTATCTTTAATTCATTTAGGTGATTGAACAAGAAAAGCTTGAAGCTCAAGATTCAGGAGAAGAGGCTAGGAATCTTTCATTTAATGAGTTATATCCCTCTGGAACACTTAAGCTTCAGTACAATTTTGATACTATTGACCAACAGTTTTGTGACTTAGCTGATAACAAAGACACTGCTGAATGTGACATTGCTGAAGTAGATGGGGAACTTTTTGTGGCTCAAAGCAACTTTACCTTGATATTGGAAGGTGAAGAAGGAGAAGTTGAGCCAGGTGATTTTGCATCATCTGATGTGTTACCTAAAGCAGCTAACACAGCAACTGAAGAAAAACTTGTATGCAGTGGGGAAAATGATAATCATGGACAAGTTGCAAATTTGCCATCTGCCGTAACTAGTGACCAAAAGTCCCAAAAAGTAGACACTTTACCATATGTGCCTGAACCTATTAAAGTAGCAATTGCAGAAAATTTACTAGATGTAATTAAAGACACAAGAAGTAAAGAAATTACTTCAGATACAATGGAACAGTCCATTCATGAAACAATACCTTTAGTGAGCCAAAACATAATGTGTCCCACTAAATTAGTCAAATCTGCATTTAAGACTGCTCAGGAAACAAGCACAATGACTATGAATGTCAGCCAGGTTGATGACGTGGTTTCCTCCAAAACTCGTACGAGAGGTCAACGTATCCAAAACGTGAATGTCAAATCAGCACAACAGGAAGCATCAGCAGATGTTGCTACTCCTAAGATGCCAGGGCAGTCAGTCAGGAAGAAAACTAGGAAGGCAAAAGAAATTTCTGAAGCTTCTGAAAACATCTATTCTGATGTCAGAGGACTATCTCAGAACCAGCAAATACCTCAAACTTCTGGTACGCCTAGGAGAGGAAGGAGAAAGAGAGAAGTTAATCAGGACGTACTAGAAAACAGCAGTTCTGTGGAACAAGAATTACAGATCACTACAGGTAGGGGATCAAAAAGGTTAAAGTCATCTCAGCTGTTGGAACCAGCAGTTGAAGAAACTACTAAAAAAGAAGTTAAGGTTTCATCTGTTACAAAAAGGACTCCTAGAAGAATTAAAAGAGCTGTAGAAAATCAGGAAAGTGTTGAAATTATAAATGATCTAAAAGTTAGTACGGTCACAAGTCCTAGCAGAACGATCAGAAAATTGAGAAGTACTAATTTAGATGCTTCTGAAAATACAGGAAATAAGCAAGATGATAAATCCAGTGACAAGCAGCTGCCTATTAAACATATTAGAAGGGTCAGAGGGAGAGAAGTTAGTCCATCAGATGTGAGAGAAGACTCCAACCTTGAGTCATCTCAGTTGACTGTTCAAGCAGAATTTGATATGTCTGCCATACCTAGAAAACGTGGTAGACCAAGAAAAATCAATCCATCTGAAGATGTAGGATCTAAGGCTGTTAAGGAAGAGAGTAGCCCCAAGAAGAAAGAAGCTCCCAGCATTAAAAGGAGATCTACAAGAAATACCCCAGCTAAAAGTGAAAATGTTGATGTTGGAAAACCAGCTTTAGGAAAATCCATTTTAGTGCCAAACGAGGAACTTTCGATGGTGATGAGCTCTAAGAAAAAACTTACAAAAAAGACTGAAAGTCAAAGCCAAAAACGTTCATTGCACTCAGTATCAGAAGAACGCACAGATGAAATGACACATAAAGAAACAAATGAGCAGGAAGAAAGATTGCTCGCCACAGCTTCCTTCACTAAATCATCCCGCAGCAGCAGGACTCGGTCTAGCAAGGCCATCTTGTTGCCGGACCTTTCTGAACCGAACAATGAGCCTTTATTTTCTCCAGCATCAGAAGTTCCAAGGAAAGCAAAAGGTACTTTTCTTTCTCTGCAAAACAGTTTTTCATCTCAGTCACTCTTCAACTTAAAATTTGGTTATTTGTCCTAAAAATGGTTTTATAGGGAATTTTTCCCCTTCCCCCCTCAAACCAAAATTGATCTTTTAGTAGTAAAGTTTAAAGATTTCATGTTTCAAAGTTTGAGTTCAGTTATTCAGTATGGTTAACATGACTTAAACCCTGTAACTCACGTAACAGATTTATTTTTTAGAATAGTGTAATTTCTCTTCTGTGAGTTTTATAAATTATAAGTGACTTTTAATTAAGTTTCTTCCAAAATAGAGTCAATATTTTTAATCTCCCATGTACTGCTGCATTTGGCTCACACCCCAGTGATATCCACAACCCGAAATTGTTTTGAAGGGAAACACCAGTAGCTTTTTACTAAGATACAGAAATTATTTCAATTCATATTCACTATTGCCCACAAACTGGCGCATCTACATGCCCTCATCTTCAGTGAGGCCATCCTTCATTGTCACGAGCTAAGGACTGTATTTGGTTGGTGTAGGTCAGAGCTTCTCAACAGGGGTGATCTCTCCCCAAAGGGAGCACATATATGCATTAAGAATACAAACAGATATACAATGTATCTGCAGTAATAAAATTTTAATAAGGGGTGCTTTAAACATGTCTAAAAAGTTAAGACACTGGTGTGGCTGAATAGATCCATCAGAGTAACTCTCTGTAAAAGTGTTAATGGTTAGGTAAACAAAATGTAGGGGTTTTTTTGTGTTTTTTGTTTGTTTGTTTTGAGGTAGAGTCTCACTCTGTCGCCCAGGCTGGAGCACAATGGCATGATCTCGGCTCACTGCAACATGTGCCCCCTGGGTTCAAGCGATTCCCCTACCTCAGCCTCCCTAGTAGCTGGGATTACAGGCCTGGCTAATTTTTTGTATTTGTAGAGACAGCATTTCGCCATGTTGGCCAGGCTGATCTTGAACTCCTGACCTCAAGTGATCCACCCGCCCCAGCCTCCCAAAGTGTTGGGATTACAGGCGTGAGCCACCACACCCAGCCATGTAGTTGACTATTTAAGTTACAGTTTAATATTTGAATTTCAGCAAAGCAGTTCAGGACCTTATAAATAAAGTAGATGACTTGGCCGGGCACGGTGGCTCACGCCTGTAATCCCAGCACTTTGGGGGGCCGAGGCGGGTGGATCACGAGATCAGGAGATCGAGACCATCCTGGCTAACACTACTAAAAAAAAATACAAAGAAATTAGCCGGGCGTGGTGGCGGGCGCCTGTAGTCCCAGCTACTCGGGAGACTGAGGCAGGAGAATGGTGTGAACCTGGGAGGCAGAGCTTGCAGTGATCCAAGATTGTGCCACTGTATTCCAGCCCGGGGGGCCAAATAATTAATAATAATAATAAATAAAGTAGATGACTTGTTGTACTGATACAGTTTGAGCCCAGGAAAATGACTCTCCCCATAACAATTGATCATTTGTCCTAAAAATGATTTGTAGCTATAGGGGATCCTCCTCTCCTCTCGTCACTCAGAAAATTTTTAATTGGATCTTCGATTTTGGTAGTATAACTTAATTTCTTCACAGTGTTAGAAAAGTGTGGTTAGACCTATGTTTTGCATGGAGGAGAATGAAATGACAGAATGTGTGATATTTTAGCCAACTTTTTTTAAGTTCATTTTATTAAGGTTTTATTAAAAAGTTAAAATGAAAAACATTTTATTGGCAGGGAGTGGCAGGAAGTCATTCACATAACTTATACACTCCTCAGGACCTGGAGGAATATAGTAACCACCAAAAGTGAGAGTTATTTTGTTAGAGCTTAGCAAACATCTCAGTAATTCTGATTTTTGTCATCTTTACCTCTCTTTCATTTCTGTACCTACTAATTTTAACTTTTTTCTGTTAAACTAAAAATACCTGCAACAACATGGCCAAAAAAACCCCATCTCTACAAAAAGTACAAAAATTAGCCAGACCTGATGGCATGGGCTTGTGGTCCCAGCTACTTGGGAGGCTGAGGCAGGAGGATCACTTGAGCCTGAGAGTTTGAGGCTGCAGTGAGCCATGATCGTGTGCCCCTGCACTCCAGCCTGGGCAACAGAGCAAGACCACGTCTCAAAACAAAAACAATACATGCCTACTTACTGAAAACTCTAAAATAGAAGTATATAATCCAGCCATCAAAAGAATCACCATTCACATTTTCCTGTATATCGTTCCAGATACATATGTATGGTTGGTTTTTAAAAACCTGCAGTTTATGTACGTGCATATATTCTGCTTTTGTCCCCCTACTTATGTCATGAGCATTTTCAGTTCCTTTTTTTTTTTTTTTTTTTTTTTTGAGATGGAGTTTGGCTGTTGTTACCCTGGCTGGAGTGCAATGGTGCCATCTTGGCTCACTGCAACCTCCGCCTCCTGAGTTCAAACAATTCTCCTGCCTCAGCCTCCCCAGTAGCTGGGATTACAGGTGCCTGCCACCACGCCTGGGTCATTTTTTTGTATTTTTAGTAGAGACAGGGTTTCGCCATGTTGGCCAAGCTAGTCTCAAACTCCTGACCTCAGATAATCCACCCGCCTTGGCCTCCCAAAGTGCTGGGATTATAGGCATGAGCCACTGTGCCCAGCCTTCAGTTAATCTTAAATATTCTTCAAAATCCAACCAGCCTGGGCAACTTAGTGGGACCCCATCTCTACAAAAGAAAAATTTTTAATGATTTGGGCATATGGTGGCTGCACCTGTAGTCCCAGCTACTTGGGAGGCTGAGGTGTGAGGATGGCTTGAGCCCGGGAGGTTGAGGTTGCAGTGAGCCATCACACCACTGTGCTCCAGACCAGGTGACAGATTGAGATCCTGTCACCTCCCCACCCCCATCCCCCCAAAAAATATATATATGTATATGTATATATATTTCAAAATCTTAAACGTAATATTTCTTTTTTTTTCATATTGGCATTTCATCTCACAAATGTGCCACAGATTGTTTAAACCCTCTTCTGTTGGGTATTTGAATTGCTTTCAGATTTTTTAATATTAAAAATAGGCACCTTCTAGAATGAGATGATGGGATTGGAAGGGATAAGAAACTTGGGATTGAGATCTCTCATTTCTGCCACTTACTAGCTGGGCAGAAAATCATTTAACCTTTATGAGCCTTGTTTCCTCCTCCTAGAATGAATGTGGTAGTGCATACCTTACAGGGGTTCCTATGAGTATTCACTCCTTTAACAAAGCAATGACCACTCTAGGACATAGCTTCCTGTCTTCCTCTGCCCTTTATACTGTTACCATACTTTCTGTCCCTTGTGCCTATTTATATTCTAAACTTCGTTTTTACATAGGGATGCAGGTGCCGAGAAGACTGGGTATAGGTATACTATATGATTGGAAGGCTAGAGGTGGTCCTTTATTTTATTGAAACATAGCGAAGAAATTATCTTAGAATTTTGTGTTTTACTAAATGAATATGAAACTTCACATTTCATACAGCAAATATTAAGAAGGGCCTGCTATATACCTAAGGCCATACTAGATACATGACATTCATATATCGTTTGATTCCCACTTCAACCCAGTAAAGTGTAGGTACTTTTACTTCCTTCTATCCTCATTGAGGAAACTGAAGTTCATTGAGACTGTGCACTCACATCACCCAGGGAATAAGATGTGTTGTTCTAGAGCTACTACTGCTACTACTGGCTGGTAAGAGCCAATTGTTAAATATCCAAGAACTTGTAACCCAGCCATGGTTTGCATTGGCCACAGGAGGCACATTTATACCTTAGAAATCAGCAAATGCTGCAAATCAGAGCTGTCTTTGAATTTCCAGAGTCATTTGCTAGGACACAGTTGGGTTTGAACCTAGGTCTTTTGAACTCCTTAATCCTCAAAACAAGAGATGGGTAAAGAATTGACATACACTCAAGAAAGTCTCATCTGTGCTATAATAGAAGCACATGGAAAAAATGGTGGAGGCTATTTTTGCATGTGATAGTATATTTTTGTATTTCCTTATATATTTGAAATGGAGTAGGAAAGCTTAGGTGAAGATTATGAAAAGTGAAATAAATTGTTTTTTCAGGTAGCCTAGAAGAGAGTTATAGAATGTATAATTTTCGTAGAAATATTTTTGTTCATCTGTTTCTTGAAGCCAAGAGAGAGACCACCAGTAGACCTAGCCATTGCCATTTCTGCCATTTACAAGCTGGGAGCAGAGATATATTTCTGATATCTGATATCAACTCTATTTTTCTTTTTTTTAAGAATCATATGCTTATATATACACCTACTGTGTACCCACAAAAACATTTTTATATATACACCTACTGTGTACCCACAGAAAACATTTTTATATGTACACCTACTGTGTACCCACAAAAAACATTTTTTTAAAGAATCATGCTTGAAAAGCAGAATTTGATAGAACTCTTGACTATCCCAGTAGCTGAAATAACATGAACTGTGATTTTATTTCAAGGGTTTGTAAATGATATTCTTGAAATAACAAATGCAAACATCTGTAGAGCACTTACCACCTACCCTGCCACACATTGTTCTGCTTCTTTCATCCTCAGAACAACTTTGAGATAGATGCTATTATTAACCCTATTTTATAGAAACTGATGCACAGACAGCTTTAAGTTACTTGATTCTGGTCTCACAGTAAGTCCAGAAGCTGGGATTTACTCCGGCAGACTGGTTAAACTGAACTGTGCTCGTCTGTAATTATATTGATAATTGCTTTTAATATGGGGGCCCTATAGTTTAAAAAAAAAAGTCTGTGTGGTAAATGCTTTTAATTCCTTATTTTAAACCAATTGTTGTTTAAACCATTTTTATTTTTCTATGGAATATCTTCCTGTTAGCTTTTCACTCTGTTACCCAGGCTGGAGTGCAGTGGCACAATCATGGCTCACTGTAGCCTCAGCTTCCCAGGCTCAGGTGATCCTCCTGCCTCAGCCTCCCACGTAGCTGACACCACAGGCGTGCACCACCACATTGGCTAATCTTTTAAAAATTTTTTGTAGAGACAGGGCTCTCACTTTGTTGATCAGGCTAGTCTTGAACTCCTGGCCTTAAGCCGTCCTCCTACCTCAGCCTCCCAAAGTGCTGGAATTACAATTGTGAGCCACTGCACCTGGCACTTTCTCCTTTTGTGGAGATGAACTTTTCTGTTCCTTTGGCTGGAACAAGTAGTTCAAAATGAGGTGGCTAGAAAGAGTTTCTCTTTTTTGAAAATAAAAAACCTACTTTGTAAATAATGTCTCTGCAATAGCAGTAGTTATGGCACAGACTAGCTCAGGTTACATATAGGATTAATGCTTTCCCTCCCCAGAATGCTTGAGGAGCAGTACGGATTAAAAGAAATAGACTAAACAGTTCTGTACCTGCTTTCATGGCCTGTCTTTATACTGTAGCACTTTTTAGTTTGAAGCATTCAATAGTCCTACACATTTGGCTTACCCAAATGATGCTGGGATTTTTCTGTCGTTTCTCTGCCAACATGGATACTTAGGTTGCAATACTAATGGTTTCCAGGTTTGGGGACGTTTGCATCTTTCTAAAATACATAATTTGTTCCAGGTTTTTTATTGTGTTTATATATATGCACACATATATAAAGATACAGATACAGTTTTTTCAACTTTTTTTAGCTAAAAAAATAGAGGTTCCTGCACAGCTGAAAGAATTAGTTTCGGATTTATCTTCTCAGTTTGTCATCTCACCTCCTGCTTTAAGGAGCAGACAAAAAAACACATCCAATAAGAACAAGCTTGAAGATGAACTGGTAAGAAATGCATGATTTTATTTGTATGTTTGTTAAAACATACTTTTTTTTTAACAAATGTTTTAATAAAATTATTTAAATTTTAATGATTTTAAATTTTGTTTATTATTTAAATAAATGTCTTAAAGATAACAGTCATGCATACCAAAAGCCAAAAATGGTCGTATCCGCCCCTTTGGAGGCCTCCTACCTTTAAGACACATCTGTGCTATGCTACTGATCATATTTTACCAGCAGTTACAGTTTAAATTACCTGTTTTTCTAGTGTCCATCAGAATTACCTGGGTGTTTTTTAAAGAAATAGTTGAGGGATTGAGTGCGAGTCCCTTAAGTTTATAAATGTTAATTCACAAGCATTTATTGAATTATCTGCCATGAGTCTGCTACTCTGCAAGGGCAAATTACACAAGAATAATTCAGGCAAATTCCTTGTCTGTCAGGCACCTACAGTTCAACTGAGATACACAGTTTCATTGAAGAGATGAAAACAATTACTTCAAATACTTTATAGACCGAGGTTAGAGGAGACAGGCATTCCTCCCCACAGAGTAAATGGCAGACGCAAAGGCTCAGAGCATGGCAATGGCAGGCAGATGAGGAGTGTTCATTGTCAATAGCCATGTGTGTATTACAGGTAGTCTCTATGAAAGATGAAATGTGGGTAGGAAACAATAGTCTCTGGTTGTCTACTTCTTAGAAAGTGAGAGCCTGGATATGGACAAAGGGAGTGGGTACAGAAGGGCAGTAGACAGTGGAAACATTCAAAAATAAAACTGATCATAACTTGGAGATTAGTTGAATTGTAGGAATGAGGAATAAAGAACAGGCCTACATAACTAAGGTTTCTACTAAAAGGTATGAGAAAAGGAGTCAATTTTGCATTTGGCGAGTTTGAATTCATCAGCAGTGTTTGGCTATAGTATTCCTTGTCTCAGGATAGAAGTTTTAAAATTGGATTCATGTTTAATACTTAACCTTTTAAAATGTTTAACCCATAGAAAGATGATGCACAATCAGTAGAAACCGTGGGAAAGCCAAAAGCGAAACGAATCAGGACGTCAAAAACAAAACAAGCAAGCAAGTATGACTTTCTGTTCTGTTCTTGATTGATTGATTGATTGAGACAGTCTCGCTCTGTCCCCACCCTACTATCCTCCTTTTATTATTTTATTTTATTTTTATTTATTTTTTTTGAGACAGAGTCTCGGTCTGTCGCCAAGGCTGGAGTGCAGTGGTGTGATTTCGGCTCACTGCAACCTCTGCCTCCCAGGTTCAGGTGATTCTCACGCCTCAGCCTCCCAAGTAGCTGGGACTACAGGTGCCCACCACCACACCTGGCTAATTTTTGTATTTTTAGTAGAGACAGCATTTTATCATGTTGGCCAGGCTGGTCTCAAACTCCTGGTCTCAAGTGATCCGCCTGCCTTGGCCTCCCATAGTGCTTGGATGACAGGTGTGAGCCACTGCGCCCAGCCTTGTTCTGTAATTTTTATCCATTTGTTTCTCAAAATTAGATTTGAGAAGACCCTTAATTTTACGAAAAGGAAATGAAGCTCATCAGAAAAGATTCTTGGGCATTTACAAGCACTGGCTCCCTGGCATTGTTAGATTTCACTGCTGAAGGTGGATTTCTTTATATATTAATAGCATGAAAGCCCAGTCCTTTTAAAAGGAACATGGGAGGTCGGGCGTGGTGGCTCACGCCTGTAATCCCAGCACTTTGGGAGGCCGAGGTGAGTGGATCACGAGTCAGGAGTTCAAGACCAGCCTGGCCAAGATGGTGAAACCCTGTCTCTACTGAAAAAAAAAAAAAAAATTAGCTGGGCGTGGTGGTGGGTGCCTGTAGTCCCAGCTACTCCGGAGGCTGAGGCAGAATCACTTGAACCCAGGAGGCAGAGGTTGCAGTGAGCCAAGATCACGCCACTGCACTCCAGCCTGGGTGACAGACCGAGACTCTGTCTCAAAAAAATAGATAAATAAAAATAAAATAAAATAATAAAAGGAGGATGGTAGGGTGGGGGCAGTTTAGTTCCCAATGGATATTTCTGGTTTTTGCAGAAAAAGTAGGAAAGGGAAGTGGGATGGTTTACCTCTTTGTCAGGAAAGTTAGGTAACTATTAGTAAAAAACAATTATACACTTTAAAATCCTGCAGTTATTTTACAGAAAGCACTAAAACTGCATGCATGGGAAGATCACTCCATTTCAGATGTATTTGTTACACAGTATCTTGTTTATGCTGTGCTTAGTAGGCATGGTTGAATTCAATAAAAGCACACGTCAATGCATTTTATTTAAGACACTATGGCTAATACCACTGTTTACATATAAACTGGCGTATCTATGTGAGAAACTGAAGTTTGTGAAATTCTGTGCATCTTTGCTAATTGCTGTGTTTGATCATTGACATTTCTGACATGCCACATGGGCCTGCGGGGCTGTCATCCCCTGGGCTGACAACTGTTCCCCTTAATGAAACCTGAACTCTGCTTCTGATTAGCTTCACTTCAGTTCTCTTGAAACCATTACATCTTTTATAAAATGAAAGCACTAAGCAGTCCCTAAGGTTTTTCTCAACATGTTGGGAAGCCAGTTTTATTTTATAGCATAATGTGTTTATTCTTACTTGATCACATCTTTTTTTTCAGAAACACAGAAAAAGAAAGTGCTTGGTCACCTCCTCCCATAGAAATTCGGCTGATTTCCCCCTTGGCTAGCCCAGCTGACGGAGTCAAGAGCAAACCAAGAAAAACTACAGAAGTGACAGGAACAGGTCTTGGAAGGAACAGAAAGAAACTGTCTTCCTATCCAAAGCAAATTTTACGCAGAAAAATGCTGTAATTTCTTGGGAAGTTTTTAATGTACACCTATTTGTAAAGTCATCAGAATAGTGTGGATTATTAAATATCTAGTTTGGAAGAAAATAATTTATATAAATTATTGTAAATTTTTATGTAAACAGAAGGTCTTCAATAAGTAAAGTAACTCCATATGGAGTGATTGTTTCAGTCCAGGCAATTTTTCTATTTTATATTAAGACTTCATACATTTATATATGTAAATATGGCTTATTAATGGAATGTCAAATAAAATGTATACTTCACAGTCGTTTGTGTCTTGGATTTTTGAAAGGGAGGGGATATCTGTTTAAATAGTTTTATATGCTCATTGGTCTCATTTTCTCTATAATTAAAATACTAGACCAGTCTTAAAATGGGGATGATTGAAGTATTGATATTTCTTTTTACAGTTACTATTTTATAATTTATGCACTTTGATTCTGTGATTCAGATTTCTAATCATAAAATGTATTTTTTTGTTTTTGGCTGTTACTATGTTAAAATTGAATTATGGGCATGTAATTTTGCCATCTTTGTAGTTTCACAAATTTTGTGTAATCTACCTCAAATGAATAATCCAAGTATTGGTTAACTATAATGTTGGCATCTCTTATTCGGCAAGCTTAAAGGCTCTTTAAAGTCTTAATTCGTCAAAGACTAATCCAGGTTAGATTGACCGGTTCACTGCTCACTTGCAACCTTATCAAAGGGTTTGACAAAGGGAAATGTAAAATAAATCTGTTTATGGCTATTGAGTGCATCTTGTATGTGCCTAATATTGATAGGATGAGATGTCTGAACAAATTTTTATAATATTGCTGTGAAGGAGCTTGCTACTGAACCACAGAAATCCCTTAATATTCAGGTTTTAAAACTGGCAAATTCTCACAGGACCTCAGGCACAGATTATTGAGGTTGGGAGAGAGTGAGTAGATGTAGAAAAGGAGAAAAACAACACACGCCCTGTTCTCTACAGTACAACTGTGTGCAATTAAGCAATGATGGTACTTGATGTAGGCTCTAACACTCATCAATAAATAAGTGTTGTAAAATAATTTATAACAGGTAATCGATAGTGTGTAATGAATGGACTATTAATTGATTATCTAGAAACGAACTGCTTTCGTGGGCTAAGCTTTTAATATTTTAATGTGAAGCATATGCAGTGTGCTTTCTGCATTTATTTTTCTACCAAATAATACAGATAATGAGAAATTGGTGAAAATGCCTACGCCAAGTGTTGACAGTGTGAAAGTAGCAGTGCGAGTGCGGCCTTTTAGTCAGGTTAGTGATGGATGTTACGCTGCCTTGTTGAAAATTTCACTGACTTTGATTTTATTACTTTTTTAATGATAGTTATCAAACTTGTATTTAAGCTGCTTGTCATTTATGGAATATTGAACTTATTTAAATGAACTTGTTAAATGAATAAAGAGCTAAACATAATTCAGTAAACAATTCTATTCCTTTGCACAAGTAGCACTATAAACATGGATGCAACGTATGTCAAGTTAATACTTTTTTAAACCAATGCAATTTGGTGAATATAGATGTGTGGTACCTGTTTTTAATAAATGTACTTTTCCCCCCCTCTGTGAATGTAGATCATAAGCAAACAAATTGCCTGTTCTAAATGAACTTTACATATATTTTAAATGAATGTATGTACTTACGTATAAATGTCTTTATATAGCTTGAATAAAAACACTGCTCATTAAAATGTGTTGCTACAACATTTTAGGATAGCGCATGAATGATATTCTCGGACCTTGTAGCAACCATGTATCCGATGATCAAAGCATTGGTTAAACTAAGGTGCTTAGTATCACAGTAGTAAGGTAAACAATGTACTCAGAGAGATACTTAGTATCATAGTAAGGTAAATGATATACTCAGAAAGATACTTAGTATCATAGTAGTAAGGTAAACAATGTACTCAAAGAGAGATACTTAGTATCATAGTAAGGTAAATGATATACTCAGAAAGATACTTAGTATCATAGTAAGGTAAACAATGTACTCAAAGAGAGATACTTAGTATCATAGTAAGGTAAATGATATACTCAGAAAGATACTTAGTATAGTAGTAAGGTAAACAATGTACTCAGATACTTAGTATCATAGTAAGGTAAATGATACACTCAGAAAGATACTTAGTATCATAGTAGTAAGGTAAACAATGTACTCAGATACTATCATAGTAAGGTAAACAAGATACTCAGATACTTAGTATCATAGTAGTAAGGGAAACAATACTCAGATACTTAGTATCATAGTAGTAAGGGAAACAATATACTCAGATCAAGTATAGTTAATTCTGCCTGGATAGATCTTGAAGGCTTCCTAGATGTAGACAGAAGCATTTGAGAGGACTATAAAGGCTTTGTCAAAGGTCGATTAAGACTTGCTTGACAGAACAACATGCAAAGACCTGGTCCTGAATGGGCTACAATGGATTGACCTTATATGAGGTCTTCCCCCCGCCCCGCCCCGCCCACTTCTACACCTTGCTGCTTTTACCATTATCAATATTACTTTGTACATCTTCAGTTGGTATCAGTTCTGTCTGTCCTGTGCCTCTGTATTCATCTATATTGTGGAAAGTATTTCAACAGCTGGGCACAGCTATGTAATTATGTAACTCCAGTTACATGTATAAGTAGGTAACTTTAAGTGTAGCTGCTATTTAAGGCTTCTAAAGTAGCATGGCTTCTAAGGCAACTGATCAAAAAATGCCAAAGAATGAATTTGTGACCAGTACATTAACTACTTTGGCCCAACCAGACCTTCAACAACAATGCAAATGGTTATTCCTGTGATCATTTTCACCGGCCTCTGATATTGCCAGGATGAGTAACTGCAAATAAGGATTTGTAGGGTTAGGCACTAAAACAGTCATGTATTTACAGAACCTTTAGGTTCCCTTTACAAAAAGATTGCATTTTATTCAAGTTCACCAGCAAAGTTGCCAGACTAGAATAGTCTAAGCAAGGAGTAAGAAGGATGGATTCGGGAGATAGCTTGAAGGTACAGTGAGTGCTTGCTCTGTACCCACAGGGGCTATGTTCTAAGGCCCCCAGTGAATTCCTGAAACCACAGGTAGAACCTAACCCTATATATACACTACATGTTTTCTTGTACGTACATATCTATGATACTGTATAAATGAGTCACAGACTCTCGTACTTCGGGGCATGATTAAGTCACATAAGGGCACAAGCAGTGCGGTGCCACCACGCTCATCTGGTAACCAAGATGGTTCCTAAGCGGCTCTACATGGATATGCTAGATAAGGATGATTCACGTCCAGGCAGGACAGTGGGATGGCGTGAGATTTTCACACGCTTCTCAGACTGGTGGCACAATTTAAAACACAAGTTGTTTATTTCTGGAATTTTCCATTTCGTATTTTCATATTCTGGTTGACTGCTGGTAACAAACCACAGAAAGCGAAACTGCAGACAAGGGGGGACCACTGTAGACAGTTACAGATCATCCTGCCTAGACAACTGCAGTACCTCCTACATGAACTTGCCACCCCCAATCCATTCTTTACCTAGCAGCAAGAGAAAAATACTAGTATCATGGAGCTCTCTGCTCAAAACCTTTCAGTTTATTAAAAATAAAGTTTTGCAGTTTACAGGGCCTAGGTGACCTGGACACTGCCTAATTTTCTAACTCCATATCTAGTGCCTATGTTCATTGTGGGATCAGAGAACCTACTTTATGGCACTTTCATGATAAGAAGCAATATATTGGTGGGTACAGTGGCTCACACCTGTAATCCCAGCACTTTGGGAGGCTGAGTTCAAGACCAGCCTGGCCAACATGGTGAAACCCCATCTCTACTAAAAATACAAAAATTAGCCAGGTATGGTCACGCACGCTTGTAGTCCCAGCTACTTGGGAGGCTGAGACACGAGAATTGCTTTAATCTAGGAGGCAGAGGCTGCAGTGAACCAAGATCACACCACCGCACTCCAGCCTGGGCAACAGAGTGAGACTCTGTCTCAAAAATAAAAATAAAACAATATATTCTCAGACTGTGTATTCTCTGGGCCTCAGTTTATCTGTAAAATGGGCTCGACACTTCACAAGATTGCTATTGTAACAGAGGAAATATGTCTATTGCAGAGCACAGTGCCTGACAACTATTTTAGCTGCTATGTTTTTCACCATAATCTCTTTTAAACAACTTTGAGGTAATACAATTCAAAGGTTTTAAATATGTGCAACAATCACCACAGTAAATTTCAGAACATTTCATCACCTAAGAATTTCTGCACCTTTTAGTTACCCTACTTCCCATCCCTAAGCAACCACTAATGTGCTCTGCAGATTTCCTTTCCTGGGCAAAAGTTTCCCGTGAGTGGAATCATATATAGTCTTTTGTGACTGGCTTCTTCCACACAGCGTGTTTTCAAGGTCCACCCATGTTGCAGCATATATTAAAACGTCATTCTCTATGGCTGGTGAATATTCAGTATTCTATTTTGTGTATACACAAAGTTTTGTTCATCAGTGGAAGGACACTTCAGTTGGTTCTGCATTTTGCCTATTATTAATGACTGCTACACACATTTGTGTACAAGTTTTTGTGTGGGCATGTTTTCATTTCTCTTGGTTATATACCTCAGCATTGAATTGCTGAGCCATATGGTAACTATGTTTCATCATTTGAGATATTCCCAGATTGTCCTCCAAAGCAGCTGTGCCAACGTATATTCCCAACAGCGGTACATGAGGGCTCCACGTTGTTCACCTCCTTGCCAACAATTGTTATCTGACTTTCCAATTACAGTCATCCTAGCTGATGTGAAGTGGCCTGTCGTGGCTGTGATTTACATTTCTCTAGTGACTAATGATATCAAGCATCTTTTTAGGGGTATTTGTGTATCTTCCTGGAGAAGTATCAATTCAGATTCTTTGCTCATTTTTTAAACTGGATCATCTTTATTATTGAGCTGATCTTTATAGATTATGAATATGAATCCTTATCAGATACATGATTTGCAAATTTTCCTCCCATTCTGTGGATTGTATTTTTCACATTCTCAGTGTTCTTTGAAGCAGAAACATTTTAAATGTTGGCAATTTTCTTGCTTTGCTTTAGATGTCATATCTAAGAATCCCTTGTCCAATCCAAGGCCATGCAGATTTACTCCTGTTCTCCTAAGGCTTTTATAGTTTTAGCTCTTACGTTTAGGCTTTTAATTCGAGATAATTTTGTATATAGTAAGAGTTCAATTTTTTTTTTTTTTTTTTTTTTTTAAGAGACAGAGCCTCACTGTGTCACCCAGGCTGGGGGGCAGTGGTGTGATCAAAGCTCGCTGTAACCTCAAACTCCTGGGCTCAGGTACTCCCCGTACTTCAGCCTCCAAAATAGCCAGGGCTATAGGTATGTGCCACTATGCCCAACTTTTTTTTCTTTTTTTAATCGAGATAGGGTCTCACTATGTTGCCAGGCTGGTCTCAAACTCCTGGCCTCAAGCTATCCCCCTACCTCAGGCTCCCAAAGAGTTGAGATTACAGGCATGAGCTACTGCATCCAGCCAATTTCATTCTTTCTCACATAGCTATCCCATTCTCCCAGTATCATTTCTTAAAAAGGCTCTTCTTTTCCCCATTGGATGGTTCTAGCAGCCTTGTTGAAAAATCAGCTGACCATAGATGTCAGGGTTTATTTTTGGACTCAATTCTATTAATTTGTATGTCTGTCCTTGTCAATACCACACTGCCTTCATTACTGTTGGTTTGTATTAAGTTGTGAAATCAGGAAGTGTGAATTCTACTTTTTTCTTCATTTTCAAGATTGTTTTAGCTACTATGGGTCCTTTGCAATCCATATGAATTTTAGAAGCAGCTCATCATGGCCAGGCATGGTGGCTCACGCCTGTAATCCCAACAGTTTGGGAGGCCAAGACGGGTGGATCACCTGAGGTCAAGAGTTCGAGACCAGCCTGATCAACATGGTGAAACCCTGTCTCTAAGAAAAATACAAAAATTAGCCAGGCATGGTGGTGGGCGCCTGTAATCCCAGCTATTCAGGAGGCTGGGGCAGGAGAATTGCCTGAACCCGGGAGGCAGAGGTTGCAGTGAGCTGAGACTGTGCCACTGCACTCTAGCCTGGGTGACAGAGTGAGACTCCGTCTCCAGAAAAAAAAAAAAAAAAAAAAAATTAGCTCAGCATTTTCTACAAAGAAGTCAGGTGGGTTCTCCTAGGGATTGCACTGGATCTGTATGTTACTTTGGTGAATACTGCCTTCCAAATGACCTTAAGTCTTCTGATCCACGAACATAGGATGTTTTTTCAGTCTCTGGTTTCTTAGTTTCTTTCAACAAAGTCATATAGTGGGCCCGGCGCAGTGGCTCACGCCTGTAATCCCAGCACTTTCGGAGGCTGAGGCGGGCGGATCACGAGGTCAGGAGATCGAGACCATCCTGGCTAACACGGTGAAACTCCGTCTCTACTAAAAATTCAAAAAATTAGCCAGGCGTGGTGGTGGGTGCCTGTAGTCCCAGCTGCTCAGGAGGCTGAGGCAGGAGAATGGTGTGAACCCCGGAGGTGGAGCTTGCAGTGAGCTGAGATCACGCCACTGCACTCCCAGCCTGGGCGACAGGGTGAGACTGTCTCACAAAAAAAAAAAAAAAAGTCATATCGATTTCAGAGTATGGTTTGTACTTCTTTCATTAAATGTATTCCTATTTTATCATTATTTATTTATTTATTTTTGAGACAGTTTTTCACTCTTGTTGCCCAGGCTAGAGTGCTGTGGCACAATCTCAGCTCACTGCAACCTCCACCTCCCAGGTTCAAGCGATTCTCCTGCTTCAGCCTCCCAAGTAGCTGGGATTACAGGCGCCCTCCACCATGCCCGGCTAATTTTTTTGTTTGTATTTTTAATAGAGACAGGGTTTCACCATGTTGGCCAGGCTGGTCTCGAACCCCTGACCTCAGGTGGTCCACCCACCTTGGCCTCCCAAAGTGCTGGGATTACAGGCGTGAGCCACTGCACCCGGCCTTATATTTTTATTTTTGTGGGTACCCACAAAATTATGTAACTGCCTTACAGTTAAAGGGGGGCACGCCAAACCATGCAGAGCCACATGGGGAAGTACCAAGGACAGGCAAAACAAAGGAGAGAGCAGGACTTAGAGCCTTTGCCGTAGTTTCTGCAGGAAGGAATGGGCAAGGCAGAGGAGACAAGTTTGACAAGTTTAGGATTGGATAGTATGAATAATTTTGATGGACTCTGACCTTTAAGAGTGGTCTTTAGTTGTTTAGTACCTGGCCTTGGGGGTGATTTAGAGCAGGGGAAGTACTGGCTTGGTGTATAGGAGTTAGATAGAGGAGGTAGTTGGGGATACGGGCTTTGATTGGTTGGTTTGCACATGAAAGGCAAGTTGTTTGCTATCTCTAAGAATCTGATAGCCTTGGTGAGCTGCAGGACGTCAAACCATCATAAAGTATAGATCTCCATAGGATGCCATAGTGAATAGTGCTATGTTTTCCTGAGGAGATATAAGACTTAGCTACTCGGCCGGGCGCGGTGGCTCACGCCTGTAATCCCAGCACTTTGGGAGGCCGAGATGGGCGGATCACAAGGTCAGGAGATCAAGACCATCCTGGCTAACAAGATGAAACCTCATCTCTACCAAAAATACAAAAAAATTAGCTGGGCATGGTGGTGAGTGCCTGTAGTCCCAGCTACTTGGGAGGCTGAGACAGGAGAATGGCGTGAACCCGGGAGGCGGAGCTTGCAGTGAGCCGAGGTCATGCCACTGCACTCCAGTCTGGGTGACAGAGCGAGACTCAGTCTCAAAAAAAAAAAAAAAAAAAAAAAAAGACAGCTACTCATAATTATGACATAATCATGATTGGTAATGTGGGGAAGCAAATGTCTCAAAGCTTCTATACATATGTATATATTTTTTCACATATACAGAAAATTTTAAAATACGATTAATACAATAATTTCCGTTGTTGAACCAACTTTGAAGCCCTAGGATAAATTCCATTTGGTCGTGGTATGCAATTCTTTTTATACGTTGCTGGATTTAGTTTCATAGTATTTTGTTGAGGATTTTTGCATGCATAGTCATAAGAGATAATGGTTTGTAATTGTGTTTTTTCTTTTTGAGACGCAGTCTCACTCTGTCACCCGGGCTGGAGTGCAGTGGCACAGCGTCAGCTCACTGCAACCTCCACCTCCTGGGTTCAAGCAATTCTCATGCCTCAGCTTCTTGAGTAGCTGGGATTACAGGCACCCACCACCACGCCCGGCTAATTTTTGTATTTTTAGTGGAGACACAGTTTCACCATGTTGGTCAGGCTGGTCTCAAACTCCTGACCTCATGATCCGCCTTCCTCAGCCTCCCAAAGTGCTAGGATTACACGTGTGAGCCACCGTGCCCGGCATGTAGTTTTTTGTTTGTTTTTGTTTTTCTGAGACAGAGTCTCACTCTGTCGCCCAGGCTGGAGTGCAGTGGCGCAATCTTGGCTCACTACAAGCTCTGCCTCCTGGGTTCAGGCCATTCTCCTGCCTCAGCCTCCCAAGTAACTGGGACTAAAGGCACCTGCCACCATGCCTGGCTAATTTTTTCTATTTTTGGTAGAGATGGGGTTTCACCATGTTAGCCAGGATGGTCTCGATCTCCTGACCTCGTGATCCACCCGCCTCGGCCTCCCACAGTGCTGGGATTACAGGCGTGAGTCACCGCGCCCGGCCAGCATTTCTACTTCTATGTCTTCCCTTGTTCTGGGTCTATTTAGATTTTTTTCTTGAGTCAATTTCTGTTATTTCTGCCTTTGTAGGAATTTATTTCATCTAAGTTATCTAATTTGTTGGTATTTATTTGTTCAAAGTATTCCTTTACAATCCTTTCTTTAATCATAGTTTTCTTTCATTCTGTGAATATATTCATAATGACTACTTTAAAAGTATTTTTCTGATAAATCCTGCATCTGCTCACTCTGTTTTTGTTACCTGTTTCTTCCTCAGTGTATGGATCATACTTTCCTGTTACTTTGCGTGCCTCCTAATTTTTTCTTAGAAACTGGACATTGTAGATATATCGTAGCAGCTCCTAGCTCTGCGTCTCCTCTGTGGCTTGTTACTTTCATTTGCCAGTTTGTTTAGTGACTGGCTGAATTATTTTAGTAAAGTCTATTATGTCCTCCAGCCCCCACCCTTGTTCCTTAGGGAAGCACAGTTTTGGGTCTGCCCCAGTCACACTGGGAGAACAATGGTTTTGGTAGGGCCCCCTTCCTGTCTTTCCTTGCCCATGCCCAGCTGTTAAACTTCACTATTTGCTGGCTGATTATTGTTTTCAACAATGTCCTGGGGTATAAATTGCTTTACAAATGAATCCGATCAAATTCTGCTTCCTTTGAAGGGAATCGTTTCTAAAACCAGTGTTTGATATTTTTCACCTTCCAACTATCTTATTCTCCAGTTCATCCCCGCTAATTGGAGGGCATACACTTTTACTTGTATTTGACTCTTTTCTCAGTTGTCTTTCATCACAACCTCCACCATTCTCGAGGGCATCCTTAGGCTTGAACTTCCCCAATCTGTTACAAATGAAGTCAGTTCCTTTAGGAAGAGATGTTAGGCACCGTGGGTTGTATGGCCTAATTATCCCCCAGGCAAAATCTCTAAGCCAGAGCTCTGGAATTGGATGTGTGAACAATAGTCAATTGCTCTTCAGATGACACACCTGCTCTAGGAGCTGAGTCCTCAGTGGAGGTGGGGTCCTAGCCTAAGGTCCTCTCAGCTTGTCTCTCCTGGTGTTGAACCCTTTCAGGACCCAGGGCAAAAGTGGTAAGTACTCCAGTAAGCTCAGCATGCTGCAACCAAAATAGAGCCTCCATTCCTCGAGTGAGAGCTGGGTGTCAAAGGGAGACCCCCAATTAACCTGACACTTGGCCTCACTAACAGGTAGAGAGAGGCAGAATGAGAAATGCTAATATCTGGATCTTCCTGGGAAGAAAGTCCTCCAGCTGCGATCTGGAGCAGAGACAGAATCCTGTGTTACTGGCTCTAGCTGTCCAGAGTGGAATCTCCACCTTCCTGAGCTGGCAGGGAAAGGAAAGGAATGATCTTGCTTCAAATACCACAAACTCTTTTCTTACAAAATTTTAGTACATTTTCTTGAATAGATGTTTTTTGTTTTTTTTTTCTTTTTGAGACAGTCTCACTCTGTCGCCCAGGCTGGAGTGCCATGGTGCAATCTCAGCTCACTACAGCCTCCACCTCCCAAGTTCAAGCGATTCTTATGCCGTAGCCTCCTGAGTAGCTGGGATTACAGGCACCTACCACCACACCCAGATAATTTTTGTATTTTTAGTAGAGACGGGGTTTCACCATGTTGGCCAGGCTGGTCTCAAACTCCTGACCTCAAGTCATCTGCCCGCCTTAGCCTCCCAAAGTGCTGGGACTACAGGTGTGAGCCCCTGCACCCGGCCATGAATAGATGTTTCTTCATGTGCTGTTTGTCCTTAGGACCATTAAAAAGAGTTTTTTTCTTCATTTTCATTTTTTGATGGATAATTTTTCACTAGTTTTACTGGGGAGTTCACCAGTTATGCAGGAAGTCAGTCTCTCCACTACTGTAGTTATTATTATTAGTATACCTGGGTGTTAGAGAGCCAGCTCTTCTCAGAAAGTTAATGTGACTAGAGACAAGCCTTTCAAAAATTCCGAGGGAGTACAGGAACAACTGCTTGTCATAATAGCTGCTAAAAGTAACACAATTAGAGAACAAACTGAGGGAAGGGTAAGTTCTTGGCTTAATTTCTTGCTAGGTATAAAGACTTGCAAAACAATGAACTTGCATAACAAAGAGAAACTGGAATGATTGACTCTGAATTTGTAATTTGACTGTAGAGAGAGAAGAATTCTGGGAGCAAATGTGTGATTTCCATGCATTCTGGAACTACCACCACTACACAGGACCCTAAGAATCCAGAGCATGTGAAGACATTTACTTTTGACCTGGCATATTGGTCTCACAATGGATTTCAAAGGGATAAGGATGGTGTCCTTATTTCAGCTGATCCTAGTCATAAATTTGCAGGCCAGGTAAGTTGCTTTAAAACACAGCTTCAATGCCAGTTTTTTGTTGTTTTGTTTTTGATGATGTGTTCACAGTGTGAAAGTACAATAATTTTATGCAAGCATAAATATATGCTTCCATATGAGAATTTCACTTTAAATTTACTCCTTTTCTATGCTGAACATGAGGTCCAAAAATACAGCTATTGCCTAAGTAATTTTTAGATACTCAAATTCATTTGCCAATGTATTGACACACTGAAAAAGGTATGACAGTCAAGTCAATTATATTTTGCTTCCTTGAGATAAGCAAAATAAGCAAACTGTATGAGGCACTTAGCATCTGAGAACTTCTGTTTTAATGAGCATTTATCATATGCCATGCACTGTTCTGCCTGAAAGTTGCTCACGATTTGGTTTGGGGAGACAGGAAAAAAGTACACTCAGATGTTGCAGGCTCTGTGATAAGATGTATGGGATACAGTGGGGTACAAAGGTGAGGTGGTCATTCAATCTAGACAGGATATTTGGTGAATGGTTTAATAAAGGGTATGATGTTTAGGCTGAATTTTGACAGACAAGGAGAAACGGTCAGAAAAAGTTATGGGGAGGAAATGAACAGAGCCTCAGTGACATGTGGGACAGTCTTACTCTACATGTAATTGGAGTCACAGAAAGAATGGGAGGGGTGTGTGTGCAAAAAGTCCTTGAAGGAATGATGGCTGAAATTTTCCCGAATTTGATGGAAACTATAAACCCACAGGTCTAAGAAGAGCAATAAGTCCTAAGTAGAATAAGGAAAATCACAGTAATTCTCATTTTCATTAAATTGCTCTAATCCAGTGATAAAATCTTAAAACAAGTGAGAAAAGATGGAGGAACAACAAGAATGACCACAGATATATTGTCAGAACTATGCGAGCTAGAACACAATGGAGAGACGTACGAGCTGAAAGCAATTCTCAACCTTGGGCAGGAGCAGTGGTTCATGCCTGTAATCCCAGCACTTTGAAAGGCCGAGGCAGGTAGATCGTTTGAAGTCAGGAGTTCAAGACTAGCCTGGCCAACATGGTGAAACCCCATCTCTCCTAAAAATACAAAACAAAACTAGCTGGGCATGGTGGCACATGCCTGTTATCCCAGCTACTAGGGAGGCTGAGGCAGGAGAGTCACTTGAACCCAGGAGGTGGAGGTTGCAGTGAGCTGAGATCACACCACTGCGCTCTAGCCTGGGTGACAGAATGAGACTCCATCTCAAAAAAAAAAAAAAAAAAGAAAAGAAATTCTCAACCTAGAACACTGTGCCCAAGAAAATTTTTTTCTAATTTTGAATCTTTCAGAAAGATCACTGATTGTCAAAGCAAGAATAATAAATTCTGTTGGGATTCAAAACAAATACAGAAATAAAATATGACTACACCAAAAAAAAGAGACAGCTACCAGAAGTATATTGTTTGAAGGTTTTGCATTATAGAGGAAGTAATATAATATTTGAAAATAAAATATTTTAAAGAAATCTATTGTGACCCTAGAGCACAGGGTTTGTTTTATTACAAACACAGGGTGATGTTTTATTAACATCAGTTAATAAAAACATTAAAAATCCATTACTAGTAAACATACATAATATAAAAATATTTTTATGAAAAGTCATTTTCTTTTTTTATTATTTATTGATTTATTTATTTTGAGATGGAGTCTCGCTCTGTCACCCAGGCTGGAGTGCAGTGGCGCAGTCTCGGCTCACTGCAACTTCTGCCTCCCAGGTTCAAGCAATTCTCCTGCCTCAGCCTCCCAAGTAGCTGGAATTACAGGTGCGTGCCACCACACCCGGCTAATTTTTGTATTTTAGTAGAGATGGGATTTCACCATGTTGGCCAGGCTGGTCTCGAACTCCTGACCTCAAGTCATCCGCCCGCCTCAGCTCCCAAAGGAGCTGGGATTACAGGTGTGAGCCATCACGCCCGATCTATTTTTATTTTTCTTTAGAGATGAGCTCTTGCCCTGTTGCCCAGCCTGGTCTCGAACTCCTAGGCTCAAATGATCCTTCTGTCTCTGCCTCCCAAAGTGCTGGGATCTTAAGTGTGAAACACCATGCCAGGCCAAAAAATAGTACTCGAGCCGACACTGAAGAGAATGGCACTGCTTTCCATTTTTTGAAATCTCTGTAATGTCTGACTTCATGAAAGAGCTTGATTCTCTGCCCTGCATGTCATCTATAAAATCACGTTACATAGCCTCTGGCAAACCCCACTGCACACGTTACTCCACTCTATGCTCAGGAGAGGATGAGAATGAAAAAAGCAAACATTAGTCCGATCACAAAAGGAAGTGTCACTTTACAAACACCCAGAAAAGACCTCACAGATCCTGGAATGCATTGTGTGAACTGATGCCCTAGAGCAATCAATACAAAATAAATAAATAAAACAAGTATAACTAACTAATGAGTCAAGCGTGGGGAAACGGAACTATAAAACATTCTTTACCCCTCTTATCCTGCCATGTTTGGGATTTAGACACAGAGGAGATGGGATAAGTAGAATACAAATAGCAAGACAGTAGATTTAATGCCAATAATTTATATCGATTATTATATAAAATATAAATAGTCTAAACATGAGCAATTAAAAAGCAAAGATCATCAGATAAGATAGAAAAAGCAGGATCCAACTATATCTGTCTACAAAATGTGTGTGTGGGTTGGGGGTAGTTTAAGTGCTTCTGTATCACAGGATTTTTAAAAACCTGGTTTACATATTTAAAAAAAAAGCATGCAAACACTAACAAAAAAAAAAAACTAGAGGCTACATTTACATCACATTGCATAGGCTTCAGAACAAGAAATATTTAATAATGAGGAAAGAGTTCATTAAGGAGACATAGCCAGCCTGAATGGGTATGTACCTAAAAAATGAGCTTTAAAGTAAACAAAGCAAAAATAGAAACAGAAAAATAGACAAATCTACAACTGTATTTAGTGATTTCAACACTCCTAGCTATCTCAGTAATTGACAAAACTGTCATATTATAGAAGAGCAGAATAATATCAACCTAATTCACAATTATATCATAAAACATGTCAACCACTTCCCACCCAACCACAGCACACACATTCTTTCTTTGTAAGTACACACAGAACATTCATCATGATAGACAGTATTTCAGATCATAAAACTCGCCTCAATAAATGTGAGTGTAAGAGGACTGAAATTGGCTGGGCATGGTGGTGTGTGGCTATAATCCTAGCACCTTGGGAGGCCAAGACAGGTGGATCGCCGGAGCCCAGGAGTTTGAGACCAGCCTGGATAACATGACGAAAAACCGTCTCTGCTAAAAATACAAACAATTAGCTGGGCATGGTGGTGCGCGCCTGTGGTCCCAGCTACTTTGGAAGCTGAGGTGGGAGGATCACTCGAGCCCAGGAAATCAAGGCTGCAGTGAGCCGTGATTGCACCACTGCACTCCAGCCTGGGCAATAAGAGTGAGATCCTGTCTCAAAAAAAAAAAAAAAAAAAAAAAAAAAGATTGAAATCATATGAAGTATGTTTTCTGACCACACTGGAGTTAAACTAGAAGAAAAATATTTGGGAAATTCACAAGCATTTGGAAAATAGCAGACTTCTAAATAATCCATTGGTTAAAGAAAAAACCACTAGGGAAATTAGAAAACATTTTTTTTTAACTGAATGAAAATCAAAACACTACTTACAAGGAAGAGGCCAGAGAAACAGTATTACAAAAAATAAAAAATAAGTTTAAAAAAATGTTTAAAAGACAAAAAAAAAGGCAACTCAAGACACCTGTCAAAATGTGTAGAACAAGCATGGAGTATGCAGTCAGGATAGACAAATATATACACACACACACACATACACACACACCTATACACACACAAATATACACACACAGATACACATACACAAATATACACACACATATACACACAAATATACACAGATACACACACATATACACACAAATATACACACAGATACACAAACATATACACAAATATACACACATATACACACAAATATACACACACAGATACACACATACACACAAATATACACACAGATACACACATATACACAAATATACACACACAGATAACACACATATACACACAGATACACAAATATACACACACACATACACACAGATACACATATACACACATACATATACACACAAATATACACACACATATACACACATACACACACATACATACACACAAATACACATACACATTACACATGCACACATATACACACGTACACACACATACACACGCATACACACATATACACATAAACACACACAGAATACATATGCACACACATACACGCATACACATATACACACATACACATAAACACACACATACATGTATACAGACACACATACACAGACATACATATACATATATACAAATATACATATACACACACAAATACACACACCCATAAACACACATACACACACATATACACACATATATTTTCTTATGTGGGACGCATCTAAATGGAGCTGGGGGAGGTTTTCCAGCAGTCAAGCTTACATTAGAGAATCATCATCTCAACTTGGCATTATAATCTTCCAGTTAAGAATTTAAAAAGAGAGCAAATTAAACATAAAACAAGCAGCAGAAGAAAAAAGATAAAAGTGATAATTAATGAAACGAAAAACAGTAAAACAATAGAGAAAAAACACTGAAACCTAAAGCTGGTTCTTTGAAAACATCCATAAAATTGATAAGCCAAATACCAAGAGCATAAGTGATCCCAGGGACATTAAAAGACTGAGAAGACTGGGTGGGCCACAACTGCAATCCCAGCACTTTGGGAGGCTGAGGCTGGAGACTGCTTGAGGCCAGGAGCTTGAGGCCAGCCTGGGCAAATCTCCCTTTTTTAAAAAGAGTGATTAAAAATATTTTGAACAACTTAATGCCAATACATTCAACAACAAATGGACACAAGCTACTGAAGTTCATGCAAAGAAATAGATGACTCAAATAGTCCTGTATCTATTAAATAAATTGAATTTGTAACTAAAAACCTCACAAAGAAACTCCATTTCCAGGTATCTTTGCTGGTGAATTCTACCAAAGAAAGAAAAAAAAAAAAAATGCAGATCATAGTAAACACTCCCATTTCATTTTACAAAGCCAGTATTCCAACAAGAGCAGCCAAAGATATTACAAAAACACTATAGACCATTATCTTTCATGAACACAGACAAAAATTATTATCCAAGTTTCAGCAAACACAATCGAATCATATATTGGGTGGGCCTTAATATATTACTGTCACTATCAATCAAGCCCAATCACTATCAAGTGGGCCCTTTCCTGGGAATGTAAAATTGTTTTAACATTTAAAGTTCATGATCTAGAATAGAATATAGGAGAAAAAATATGATCGGCTGCAAAAAGAATGACAAAATTTAACCCTCAATCATAAAATTCTCAACAAACTTGAAATGAGAGGAAGTTTCCTAGAAATAGAACTTGCCTGGAAAGCAGCTTCCATCATGTTTGATGGTGAAGCAGGTGTTCTCCATAGGACGGCAGGCAAGCCAAGGGTGTCTATTCCCGTCACTGCTCTACAACATTCACTACAAGTTCTAGCCAGGGCAAAGACCATTGGTAGGAAATAAGAAATATGCTGATTGAGAAGAAGTAGGCTGGGCAGGTGGCTCACGCCTTTGGGAGGCCAAGGCAGGAGGATCACTTGAGGTCAGGAGTTCAAGACCAGCAGCCTGACCAACATGGTGAAACCCTGTCTCTACCAAAAAATACAAAAATTAGCCGGGCATGGTGGTGCACGCCTGCAATCCCAGCTACTTAGGAGGCTGAGGTAGGAGAATCACTTGAGCTGGGGAAGCAGAGGCTGCAGCAATCTGAGATCACACCACTTCACTCCAGCCTGGACAAGTGTGAGACCTTGCCTCAAAAAATAAAAGAAAAAGAAGGCTGGGCACGATGGCTCATGCCTGTAATCCCAGCACTTTGGGAGGCCGAGGCAGATGGATCACCTGAGGTCAGGAGTTCAAGACCAGCCTGGCCAACATGATGAAACCTGTCTCTACTAAAATTACAAAAAAAAAAAAAAAAAATTAGCTGGGCTTGGTGGTGGGTGCCTGTAATCCCAGCTACTTGGGAGGCTAAGGTAAGAGAATCACTTGAGCCCAGGAGGAAGAGGTTACAGTAAGCTGGGATTGCATCACTGCATTCCAGCCTGGGCGACAGAGGGAGACTCCGTCTCAAAAAAAAAAAAAAAAAAAAAAAGAAAGGAAAAGAAAGAAAAAAGAAAAAGAAGTGAAACTATTTGCAGATGACATGAATCCTGCTGAGGCAGAAGGATCACTTGAGGCCAGGAGTCCAAGACCCCAGTGGGCTATAATTGCACCTGTGAATGGCACCTGCAGTCCAGCTTGGGCCACATGGTGAGACCTTATATCCAAAAATAAAATAAAAAATAAAAATCCTAAGTGCTCTACAAAACAAAAAAGCTACTACAGTTAATAACTGTGTTTAGAAAAGTCAATATACAGAAAGCAATAGTATTTCTCTAAACTATAATAGCGATGAACAATTGGGAAATGAAATTTTTAAATATGAACAATAGTATCAAAAACATGAAACACTTTAACGATAAATTTAGCAAAATATGTGCAAAAACTGAGCACTGAACACTATAAAACATTACTGAAAGGAAGACTTAAATAAATAAGAAGACAATATTATTCAGAAGTCAAATTGATCAACAAATTCAAAGCAATCCCAATCAAAACCCCAGCAGGCATTTTTGGTAGAAATTGATACGCTATTTCAATAATTTACATGGAATTGTAAAAAGGACTCAGAATGGCCAAAATTATTTTGAAAGAGAATGAAGTTGGAGAAAGTAAAACCCACCGCAAAGCTACAGTAATCAAGATAGCGTGGTATTGGTTGTTTATTATTTATTTATTTTTGAGAGGGAGTTTCCCTCTTGTAGCCCAGGCTGGAGTGCAATGGCGTGATCTCAGCTCGCTGCAACTTCAGCCTCCAGGGTTCAAGCGATTCTCCTGCCTCAGCCTCCCGAGTAGCTGGGATTACAGGCACGTGTCGCCATGCCTGGCTAATTTTTGTATTTTTAGTAGAGATGGGGTTTCCTCATGTTGACCAGGCTGGTCTCGAACTCCTGACCTCAGGTGATCTGTCTGCCTCAGCCTCCCAAAGTGCTGGGTTACAGGTATGAGCCAGCACACCTGGCCTGGTATTGGTTTAAAGATAGACATATGGATCAATGGAACAGAATAGAGTGTCCAGAAATAGACCCTCATACATATCATCAACTGATTCTCTACAAAGGTGCTGTAATGGGTTGAATAGTGACCCCCCAAAATTCACGTCCATCTAGAACTTCAGAATGGGACCCTACGTGCAAACAGCATCTTGGCAGATGAGCCCTAAGTCCAATCCTTATAGGGAGGAGGAAATGTGGACACTCAGACATGGGGAACCATGTGGCAGAGGACACCAAGTGGAGCGAAGCCGCAGCGAGGGGAGGAGCCCTGAGCACCACCGGGAGCCACCAGAAGCTAGGGAGAGGCAAGGGAGGCTTCTCCTCTAGAGGCTTCTGAGGCAGCGTGGCCATGCCAACACCTGGGGTTTGTTTTGTTTTTTGAGACAGAGTCTCCCTCTGTTGCCCAGGCTGGAGTACAGTGGTGCAATCTCGGCTCACTGCAACCTCCGCCTCCCAGGTCCAAGTGATTCTCCTGCCTCGGCCTCCTGAGTAGCAGAGATTATAGGCACCTGCCACCACACCTGGCTAATTTTTTGTATTTTTAGTAGAGATGGGGGTTTCACCATGCTGGCCAGTCTGGTTTCGAACTCCTGACCTCAGGTGATCCACCACCTTGGCCTGCCAAAATGCTGGGATTACAGGCATGAGCCACCGCGCCTGGTCCGTATTACTTGTTTAAAGTTTTCAATCCATAAAAATTAAGCACACACACAAAATGTTTTCCGAAATCTCCAATAGCACTGAGAAAACAAAACAGCAAAACTGGTTACTTTTACTTGGTAGGCATGTGTTAGGTTTAGCACACAGCTTCTACAGTAGAGTCAACATCTGTTAACTAATATATTTCTTCTGGTAAAAGTACAGTCACAGTGTTCTGGGAAACCACTGGTGAGACTCCACATTTTAAAGTCTAGAGCTCCCCTAACCCTTTTGGTGGAATAATTTTTATCCCTTTCTCAAATATTACATGAACGTTGGTTATTGTCTATTGTCCTCTTGTAAATCACACTATGTTGGTATGTGCATTTTCCCCAGAAACATGAAGTAAATTATACAAATGTATATATTGTAACAAATGGAATAATGCTTAGTGCTTTACCATTGCTATTAGAGAGTAGGAAGAAATATACACTTTGAAACAGCCTCAAATAAGGTAACTATTGCGGTCTATGGTCACAGCCCAGATGATAAAAGGAGGCAGACCACATCCCCTCTCTTTCAGCAACTGTGGGCACAAACATTTCTATGTTAACTTAAAAAAGGGGGACGCACGTGTGTGTGTCTGTGTGTGTGTGTGTGTTCCAGAACCACTGGAAAAATAGAAAAAGAGGAGCTCACTAGCAGAGGACTAAAATCAGTGTGGCTCTATCGTGATGTTATTGTTTGAGTCAACGAATAAAGTAGTAGAAAATGCTTTGACTGGCTTCTGTGCCTTGACATTTTTGTCTAATTGCTTAATTTTAAAGACCTGGCCCGTGTTTTGGCAAGGCTATGAACTATGCAATTTCATGACCAACGGGGATTAGCTAGTTCAGGATGTATCCGATGTGATCCATGAATGTAAATGATTAGTGTTTTCCAAATTGACAAATCCCTTTCAGTTTCACTCCACCTGTTCTAAGCCAGCATCTGAGCTGCATTTCAAGCAGGTCATATGGTATGAATCGAGGTGGGATTTATGAAAGTCAGGATACTTATTCAGATTTAAGAGGACTCAGAAAGTAGGGAAGAGGAAATCTGCACGCCACTGGCCTGTGCTGAACATGCCACCTGTCATCTTTCCAGAGAGACGTCTTCCATGACCTTGGCAGGGGAGTTCTGGACAGTGCTTGGCAAGGCTATAATGCAACTCTCCTAGCCTATGGCCAAACTGGCTCTGGGAAAAGCTATTCCATGATTGGGTTTGGTGCAAACAGGGTATAATTCCAACTGTGTGTGAGGAGCTCTTTCAAGCAATTGAGAACCAGGGGAGAAATCAAGAACACCAGGTACGTATTCTTGAATCCTTTCTTTAAGGGATTGGATTTTTTCATTCTGGACCCCTTCCCCAAATGGAAGTTCTCAGCATCTCTATTTTAGGATAATGTTTGTTTTTTATACCAAAATGTTTATATGATTACAAAATCATGTTGCAGCTAAATAAGATGTTGGATTTTTCTGGTTATATGGAGGCAAATCCAAGGAAACTCACTCTGGTGTAATATTCTAGAAGCAGACATCTTAATTGCTAACACTAACAAGGGATTATTATTGGATATTGTTATTTGGTTTATAAAACAAAACCTTAGCCGACTGACATCTGTGGCTCCCTTTGCCACCCTCTTCTGCCAAGGCTGTGGCTCTATTCTAGTCTTAATCAACTTGTTTTTATTTCTGAAGGATATTACTTCGTTTTTAAGTTGTTTTTTTACACAGAGCATAGCCTCTTACTCGCCCTAGCATATGAGACCCAAGACCAAATTTTAGATTCACTGAACGCTGGTGACATTTTCAAGATGGAGTGTACCATTAACATAATTAGCTTTAAAACACAACAGGAAAATGTCAGCAAATGCCTGTAAGCATAGTTCATGGTTCTGCTTTCTTAAAATGGTAGGACTGTTTAAGCTGGTGTTATGAAAACGCAGTAGAGCATTATTTTTTATCTTATTTTTCTGATGTTAATGGTAACATGTTCAAGTTAGAGAATTTTATATTTATAATATCACCTAACTACCATTAACATTTCAGTACCTTTCTAATATTTATTCATTTAGATTTTTATATTTATATTTTGTAGAGACTGGGGTCTTGCTATGTTGCCCAGGCTGGTCTCAAACTCCTGACCTCAAGCTATCCCTCCTCCTTGGCCTCCTAAAGCTCTCGGATTACAGACATGAGCCACTGTGCCCAGACTCTAATTTTTAATTCAAATATTTTCAAAGGCATACAAGTCTAGTTTAAAACCCCAAATAGCCAAGAGAAAGAATATGTCCACACAAAAACTCGCACGTGAATTTTCCACGGCAGCATATTTATAACAGGCCACGAAGTGGAAACAGCCCAAACACCCATCCACTGATGAACAGTTGAATAAAATTGGTCTATCCTTACAATGGATGATTCAGCCTTAAAAAGGAATGAAATTCTAACACATTACAATGTGGACAAACCTTGGACGTGTCATTCTAAGTAAAAGAAGCCAGAGAAAAAAGACCACACACTGTATGATTCCATTTGAATGAAGTTTCCAGGAGAAGCAAATCTATACAGATAGAAAAGAAATTGGCAGCTGCCTTGGGCTGGATGTTGTGGGGAGGGGAGGGGAGGGGAGGGGAGGGGAGGGGAGGGGAGGGGACAAGGTAGAGAAAGGGGAGTAACAGTTTTCTTTTGTCAGTAAACAAAATATTCTAAATTTAGGTTGTTGACAGTTTCACAGCTCTATGAATATACTAAAAACCATCGCATGGAACATTTTAAGTTGGTGAATTATATGGTATGTGAGTTATATCTCAATTAAGCTGTCAAACTTCAAATTGTTCTGAAAGGCTTATAATGGAAACCACCAGTCTCCTGCCCATCCTTTCCCCTTTCCCTCTATTCTCCAGTTACTTTCTTCAACCTTTTCACTGTTTGCCCTGGTAGCCATCTCCATATTTAAAAATAATGTTGGTTTGTCTCTTCTGCAAAAGCAATTCTGGACACTATGTACTGTCTTCCCATCGTGGTAGAAGAGAATTTAACTCGGCCACACCAATGGCCCCAGCCACAACACATCCCCCTCACATACTTCCCAACCACAGTACACTCCCCCCATACTCCCCTTAACCACAACACATTCCCCCCATACTCCCCAACCACAGTACACTCCCCCCATACTCCCCAACCACAGTACGCTCCCCCCATACTCCCCAACCACAGTACGCTCCCAATACTCCCCAACCACAGTACGTTCCCCCCAATACTCCCCAACCACAGTACGTTCCCCCCCATACTCCCCAACCACAGTACGTTCCCAATACTCCCCGACCACAGTACCTTCCCCCCAATACTCCCCAACCACAGTACGTTCCCCCCCATACTCCCCAACCACAGTACGTTCCCAATACTCCCCGACCACAGTACGTTCCCCCCATACTCCCCAACCACAGTACGTTCCCTCCCATACTCCCCAACCACAGTACGTTCCCCCCATACTCCCTTAACCACAACACATTCCCCCCATACTCCCCAACCACAGTACGTTCCCCCCATACTCCCCGACCACAGTACGTTCCCCCACATACTCCCCAACCACAATATGTTCCCCCCATACCCCCCAACCACAGTACGTTCCCCCCCATACTCCACAACCACAATACGTTCCCCCCATATACTCCCTACATTTAGGACAATGCTTATTATAACATTTGGTTAAATCAATAATTGTTAACATCTTATTATTTTTTCTTAACAGTTTCTGCCTCAGGATTTAATTGTTAACATTTTAACTGCACAAGTATTGTTCACTGCTGCAGCAGATAATGCATACATCCTTTCCACATTTTATTTTTCTTGGAATTTTTAATTGCCGTTTTAAGTAGGTTTACTTTTCTATAAATCTTTCTAAGTGCTCCAAATCACTGTCACATGCCTATTGACAAATCTCCATACACTCAAACGTACTGGTACCGTGATTTTTGGGGTCTCCCTCAGCAGGAGTCCTCAATTCTCCTACTACAATTTTATTAATTCTATTGACACAATTTGGGGTACTGTTTCTACAGGGCTACCTCAACACTGTCATTCTGGAACTTGACTTCAACCTTCATCTTCGTTGGCTCCCCTGACTCCTGGATCCAATGTATTCTTCTTTCTTGATTTACTCTTTTTTTGCTGCAATTTCCTCAGAAAAGGTGCATCCAGAGTACTTTTTTGTTTATCCTTTGCACAACTGAAAATATCTTTTCGTACCTCCACACGTGATTGACATTTACCAGGAATGGAATTCTGAGAATATTGAAGGTCTCCATTATATTTTAAGTTCTAGTGTTGCAGCTGGGAAGTCGGCTACCATTCTGACCCCCAGTTCTTTGTATGCAACCTTTTTTGACAGTCAGTTTATCTCTTGCAGCCTTCAGGGTCTTCTCATTATCCTTGATGTTCTGATGTCTTAATGATTCTTTTTTCATTTATCATGCTGGACACTTGGTAGACCTTTTTCAATCTGGAGATTCCTGTCCTTCAGTTCTGGGAAACTTTTCTTATATTATTTATTATTTCATCTCCTGTATTTCTTGTTTTCTCTTTCTGAAATTCCTACTAATTGGATTTTGGGCCTCTTGCACTAATGTTCTAATTTTATGATCTTTTACAACCTATCTTGTATTTCTCGGTCTTTTCTAAAAGAGATGGAGCCTCACTCTGTTGCCCAGGCTTGTCTTGAACTCCTGAGCTCAAGGGATCCTCCTGGCATCAGCCTGTCAAGTAGCTGGAATTCCAAGTGTCAGCCACCACTGGTCTTTTTTATTCTGCATTCTAGAAGATTCCCTTAATGATATTATAACTCTCCTGCATTTTTATTTCGGCTGTCATTCATAAATTTAATTTACAAGCACTTTCTTTTATTCTCCAGCTGTTCTTTTAAGTAAAATGCTCTTTTTTTCCATGGGTATAATTATCATTCTTTCTTTGAGGCTATTACTTCTAGGGCTTTAAAAAATATTTCTATGCTGAGCACGGTGGCTCATGCCTGTAATCCCAGCACTTTGAGAGGACGAGGGGGGCATATCACTTGAGGCCAGGAGTTCAAGACCCGCCTGAGCAAGACGACAAAATCCCGCCTCTACTAAAAATACGAAAGTTGGCTGGGCGTGGTGGCGTGATCCTGTAGTCCCAGCCACTCGGGAGGCTGAGGCAGGAGAATGGCTTGAGCCCAGCGGTTGAGGCTACAGTGAACTGAGGTCATACCACTGCATTTCCAGCCTGGGCGACAGCAGAAGCTTGTCTTAAAAAAAAGAAAAGAAAAGAAAAGAAAGAAAAAAACATTGCCTTTTACTCTCTCGGTCTGTTTTCCGAGTTCCTTCTTTCTACTGGTTTGCTTTGACCCCTCTCTCATATTGGAGGCTTTCTCTGTCTGCTAATGCTTGGCCCTTTGCTCATTTTTAAACATGAGACACTCTTACATGGATATATTACACATAGAAAATAAAAATAAAAAACATGAAACACACAGAAGCTAACAGGAAGCTCTGTGGCTGCACGGCCTGACAAGCAAGACTTACTGCGGGGTGACTCACAGGCAAGCCAGCTTTTTCTTGGGGGAGGTGGGAAAACGCCAGTACTTGAGGCCTTTGCTCTCGACTAGAGCCATTCGGAGTCCCCTAGTCCTGCTTAAGAGGTGCGAGCTTGGCTAGCAGGAGTCCAAGAGCATGGGAGGGTGGAGACCAGTCTCTCTACATGTGTTCAGGTTGGGGCGTGAACATGAAAGAACCGCCTTTCTCTGTCCCCAGTCGAGACCAAAACACGTATACTACTGTTTTGTATCTTTTTGTTGTTGTTTTGAGATGGAGCCTCACTCTGTCGCCCAGGCTGGAGTGCAGTGGCACGATCTCAGCTCATTGCAACCTCTGCCTCCCAGGTTCAAGTGACTCTCCTGCCTCAGCCTCCCAAGCAGCTGGGACTGCAAGCACCCGCCACCCTGCCTGGCTAATTTTTGTGTTTTTAGTGGAGGCGGGGTTTCACCATGTTGGCCAGGCTGGTCTCGAACTTCTGATCTCAGGTGATCCGCCGGCCTCGGCCTCCCAAAGTCCTGGGATTACAGGCTGAGCCATCGCGCCCAGCCTATATCTGTTTTTAATTATAGTAAGAACTTCCTCCATATCATTATTTGAGAACCTCACATTGCACATTGAAACAGAGCTTTGCTTTATTTAGTATCAGCTTTTTCCCCATTATTCAACATTTATGTTATTTCCCTATCACTTCTCTGCCCCCAAAATAACTGTTTTGAGAGAATATTTACTTTGTATGCTCTTCTCCATACAGGTTATATTCAGTATGCTAGAAATTTACAATGAACAGGTAATAGACATGTTTCTGACATGCAAATCTGGGTGACTCTGCAGCTCAGTGAACCTCTGGGACTCAAGGTCACCTGTCCTGCCTGTAAACTCTGGCCCGGCCTCGACCGCCCAGCCCCACCTACCTCTCCAACTTCATCAACGTCCCCTTCTCTTCACACACGGAACCGTTCCTCCTTTCCAGATCACGTTCCCCTTTCTCACATCTATCCTTTCTCTGCCTGGAGCACCGTTTCTGCCTTCTCTGTCCTTAAAGACACCACTAAACTTAAGATCCAGCTCAAGGTCAGCACCTCGCCCTGCATGACACTGTACAGGGACTGGCAAACTTTACCCGAGGAGGGCCGGGTAGTCAATAGTTCAGGCTTTGGGGGCCACACTGTGCCTGCTGCAGGCACTCAACTCTGCTGTCATAGTTCAAGAGAAGCCGTAGACGAGACACGAGAAGGTGCAACTGACTGTGTATCAAAGAAACTTTACTTATAGACACTAAATTTGAATGTTACATCATTTTCATATGTCACAAAATAGTACATTTGTTTCAGCCATTTAAAAACATGAAAAATACTCAGAGCTCAAGGGTCAAAAGCAGGCGGTGGGCTGAATTCGGCTCACAGGCTGTGGTTCACCAGCTCCTGAAGAGTCGGAAGAGGATGGTTTCCAAGCCCAGCTCTCCTGTTGACCAGCCGTGTGACTTTGGAAACTCATTTCATCTCAGAGCTCAGTTCGCATTTGCATAAGGAGAATTTAAAATAAGACGCTACATCTGAAGATGTACTCAATTTTTAAATGTCTAACATTGCCTATCCAAAGCTGGATCTTCAGCATTTTTTTTCATTCTGCCCTTTCCCCTTGCACTTATTACATTGTACTGTAAAATTTTATTTACATAGCTGTATGTGATTTCCAAATAATGATTTCCTTTTGAATACTGTTTCATCTGCAAGACTTATGCAATATTCAGTCTAGAATGGGTGCTTCCTAGATGTTTGCTGAATGGATAAATTGACAAATGTGCCTGTAATTGTAGATTTCTTATGGTCAGAGGCCACATGCTAATAGTTTCAGTGGAACCCCAGAAACTATCCAAAGCCCTGGACCTCAGTCCCTTTACCACCAAAGCCCTGGACCTCACTCCCTTTACCACCGAAGCCCTGGACCTCAGTCCCTTTACCACCAAAGCCCTGGACCTCACTCCCTTTACTACCAAAGCCCTGGACCTCACTCCCTTTACTACCAAAGCCCCGGACCTCACTCCCTTTACCACCAAAGCCCTGGACCTCACTCCCTTTACTACCAAAGCCTTGGACCTCAGTCCCTTTACTACCAAAGCCCTGGACCTCACTCCCTTTACCACCAAAGCCCTGGACCTCACTCCCTTTACTACCAAAGCCCTGGACCTCAGACCCTTTACTACCGGGTTCTCATGGGGAAGAACGGGGGGAAGGACATCTTATCATGGTCCACCTGCTGACACCCACTCATGATGATAATCTCTCTGGAATTCTGCTTCCTTATCTCTGAGTAAGAGAATCGGGGCTGGGCGTGGTGGCTCACGCCTGTAATCCCAGCACTTCGAGAGGCCAAGGCAGGCGGATCATGAGGTCAGGAGATCGAGACCATCCTGGCTAACATGGTGAAACCCTATCTCTACTAAAAATACAAAAAATTAGCCGGGCGTGGTGGTGGGCGCCTGTAGTCGCAGCTACTCGGGAGGCTGAGACAGGAGAATGGCGTGAACCCGGGAGGCGGAGCTTGCAGTGAGCTGAGATGGCGACACTGCACTCCAGCCTGGGTGACAGAGCGAGACTCTATCTCAAAAAAAAAAAAAAAAAAAAGAAGGAAAGAAAAGCAGAGAATGGGAATCGGGCATCCTAAGTTTCACTCGCGCCTGTGTGAAGAGACCACCAAGCAGGCTTTGTGTGAGCAACAAGGCTGTTTATTTCACCTGGGTGCAGGCGAGCTGAGTCTGAAAAGAGAATCAGCAAAGGGAGACAGGGGTGGGGCTGTTCTGTAGGATTTGGGGAGGTCGTGGAAAATTACAGTCAAAGGGGGTTGTTCTCTGGCTGGCAGGAGTGGGGGTCACAAGGTGCTCAGTGGGGGAGCTTTTGAGCCAGGATGAGACAGGAGAAGGAATTTCACAAGGTAATGTCACCAGTTAAGGCAGGAACAGGCCATTTTCACTTCTTTTGTGATTCTTCAGTTACTTCAGGCCATCTGGATGTATACGTGCAGGTCACAGGGGATATGATGGCTGAGCTTGGGCTCAGAGGCCTCAATCTTAGATCCTTTTCAGACCTCCTTTTTCCATCAGTTCTTTCAGCAGTCAATTAAATAAGGTCTGTTAAATATCCTTCATGTTTTAGACAGAATGCTAGACTCTGAGGATGAATAAAACCTAACACTTGATTCCTGCCCTGGAGCAGCTTAGTGGAGGATGCAACACTCACTGCAGAAAGTGACACAAAGTTACGTGTGCGCAGGAGCGGCCCCGAGGCCGAGGCCTGGAAGCGGGGATAGAGCTAATACCACCAGGACTGTTCCGTGTTGTTCGCAGAGGAGTTAGGCTGGGCCTTGAAACAGGGTCATGAGTTTGGTGAGGCAAAGAAGCGAGGGTGCAAGGTGCAAATAGAAATAGCAGCACTTCAGGCAGCAGGATGGGTATTTTAAATCATTAACACGTGAGAGTTAGCATTTGTGGGTCAGGTGAGTGCCCTGTGTCGGGGGAGGGGGTATGTGGCCGCTGAGGGGAGGGGGAGCATCCGGGGATGAAGCCAAAGATGGCTGCCAAGAAGGAAAGTGCTTTAATGAGCAGGCAATGGAGAACCAAGCAAGGCTTCCAAACGGGGGAGTAAAATAATCAGATCAGTGTTTTAGGTATTTCTCCAGGGGCAGAGTGAAGCTGTACTTGAAGGAGTACCAGACAGGGCAGAGCAGGGGTTAGGAGGCTCTCCATAGCCCAGGTGAGGGACAAGGTTGTGGTGATCTTTTTTTCCCTTTCTTTCCTTTTTGAAACAAGGTCTCTGTTGCTCAGGCTGGAGTACAGTGGCACGATCATAACTCACTGTAACCTTAAACTCCTGGGCTTGAGTGATCCTTCTACCTCAGCCTCCAAGTAGCTGGAGCTACAGGTGCACACTACCATGCCCAGCTAATTAAAAAAAAACAACAACAATTTGTGGAGACAGGGTGTCACTGTGTTGCCCAGGCTGGCCTCGAACTCCTGGCCTCAGGTAATCTTCCTGCCTTGGCCTCCCAAAGGATTACAGGCAGGAGCCACCGCACCCGGCCCATTGTCACTCTTGATCTCCAGGCATAACTTGGAGGGTCCTGCTGCCAGCAGCAAGTCCCTGTACTTCATTCCATCCAGATAAACCTACTTGCCTTTTTTCTAATAAGCCTTATTCAGTCATATCTTCAGTCTGAGATGCCACTTCCTATCATTTCTATCACTCAGGGGAAATTACAGAAAGGCTTCCTAGCTAAGGCAGCAGTTGTCCCCATTTTGATGTTTTATCTCCGGCACCTTATGTCTGTTATCCTAATTTTGCTTCCCCCAAACTTCAATCTGCGATCTTGGCTGGACTCTAGGAATTAAAGCCACAGACGCTCGAGCTTGGGGAGAGCTTAGAGATCATTTAATCTGTCCTCCTAGAAGGAGAACACTGGGAATGTCAGAGACTCTCCAAAGGTCTCACATGTTGGAGGCAGAACCGGGACTAAGAAGCCGGGTCTGATTCTCAGTCCGGGTTGCTCTGCACCACGTAACACAGACTGCACCGACTCTGCCGGGACCCCAGCATGACTCTACTTGGCCTTCTCAGCATGGCTTTTTTGAGAGCAACAGGACATGGGAATTCTCCTAAGGCCCTGGTGTAAGCATCATCACACAAACCTCCCATAATAAAATCCAAAGAATTACCCAGATTTTCTGGTTTGGTTAGGATGTTGCAAATACGGGGGTTTTGTTTTTGTTTGTTTGAGACGGAGTCTCACTGTGTCACCCAGGCTGGAGTGCAGTGGCATGATCTCAGCTCACTGCAATCTCCACCCTCCCGGGTTCAAGTGATTCTCCTGCCTCAGCCTCCTGAGTAGCTGGGACTACAGGTGCCCGCCAACATGCCCTGCTAATTTGTTTTGTATTTTTAGTAGAGATGGGGTTTCACCATCTTGGCCAGGCCGGTCTCGAACTCCTGACCTCAAATGATCCATCAGCCTCAGCCTCCCAAAGTGCTGGGACTACAGGTGTGAGCCACCGTGCCTGGCCACAAATACTGTTGAGACTGAATAAGTTTCCCTTGGAAGTAGAGATCTCAGGGCAGTGGTATTTGTTGTGCCATGACTTAACCTAGGCAGAATGTGTCTTCTGCGTATATTAGGTACTTTGAACATTACTAACTTCTAATTATTTTTATTATTTATTACTGTTCTCAGTAAAGTAAGACTTCATTACTTTGTAATACAGAATTTAGAAAGAGGCCATGGTGGTTTATTTTTCTATTATCTGCAAAGGAGTTGCTAATGAAATAGAGTTAACGAGATTGCTAGGAGAATATTTATGTTAATAAGAGAACAATGCGTTCAAGTGTAAAAACGTCAGAAGCACCTATTTATAGACAGACCGCTGTGGATACCTACTCACATGCCTCATCACACTGCAAAGACAGCTTCCCCGGCCCCCCGGTGCAGTGAACTAAGTGTCAGGTGTTAGCCCAGCTCCAGTTGCACTGTGCATGCAATGAGCATCGTGCGTGCTCTGCGTCAGGAACTGTGAGGATCCACTGGTAAAAAGACACCCACCCTTAGGGAACTCAGTCTGGTTGGAGTGGTCTAGATATATACCTGACAACAATAAAACTGTATTTCTAAAAGATAATATATATATATTTTTTACTTAAAAAGAAAAGCCAGCCAGGTGCGGTGGCTCACACCTGTAATCCCAGCACTTTGGGAGGCAGAGGTAGGCAGATCACCTGAGGTCAGGAGTTTGAGACCAGCCTGGCCCACATGGTGAAACCCTGTCTCTACTGAAAATACAAAAAGTAGCCAGGCATGATGGTGCATGCCTATAACCCGAGCTACTTGGGAGGCTGAGGCAGGAGAATCACTTGAACCAGGGAGGCGGAGGTTGCGGTGAGCTGAGATCATGCCACTGCACTCCAGCCTGGGCAACAAAAGCAAAACTCTGTCTTGGGGAAAAAAAAAAAAAAAAGCATGCGTCTGATTTCACTAATTACAGCAGTCTTCCTATCCTTTTGCTTGCAATTTCCCTATTTCTTACTTCGCTAAATTATGAAATACCTACAGAAATTTATCCATTCATCCAATAACTATTATTGAGCATCTATATAGGCAGAGATACAGCAGTGAAGTAAACAACAATCCCTGCCTCCCTGAAGTTTATATTATTTGTTCTATTTTCTATAGATAAGAGATTTATTGTCCAGAACCAAAAAACCTGGTGGGCTTAGAGTAAGGGAAGATCAACAGCTGGGATTTTACGTGGAAGGCCTGAAGTCGGTGCCCTGTGAGAACTATGCCCAAATTGAAAGGCTGATGGAACAAGGAACAAAAATAAGGACCACAGCTTCCACCAACATGAATGCCGCCAGCAGCAGCTGGTCTCACTTGGTCATCACCATCCAGTTCAAGCAGGTGAGAGCTGAGTGGACGCCACTGTCCCGATCTCCAGACAAGGCCACTCTGCAGAAGGCTACCCCTGGTATAATGGGCTGGTGGGATCTCCACACAAGGCCGCTCTGTGAAAGGCTCCCCCTGCGGAAGGCTCCTCCTGGTGGGATCTCCACACAAGGCTGCTCTGCGGAAGGCTCCCCCTGCGGGAGGCTCCCCCTGGTGGGATCTCCACACAAGGCTGCTCTGCAGAAGGCTCCCCCTGCGGAAGGCTCCCCTTGATGGGATCTCCACACAAGGCTGCTCCGTGGAAGGTTCCCCCTGGCATAATGGGCTGGTGGGTATTATAGGATCCTGCAGATTTGACCTATGGATGAAGGTGGCTTTTCCAACCACAGCATATAGAGCCAGAAACAGGAAAAGGGGATGTGTGTGCCCTTCTCCTGCCTCCCTCCCACTTCAATGGTCACACCCCACCCAGCCTAAGTGAGCCTACCAGAGGCCCAAAGTGCCCACAGGAGTAAGAGCTGTTTTCCCTCAAGTATATTCCGGTGCTTGGAGGAATAAGCTTTGATCTCAGTTTGATCAAGGAGCAAATTGTGAAGGTATGAGAGTGTCTCCATGGTTTATCCTGGAGAACTGTATCAGCAGCACATCTGTACATTACCACCATGAGACCAGCCTTCAGACCCACGAGCCTGAGGACCACCAGGTACTGAAGTACCCTTTCCATGTGTGGATGCACCAAGTTTTTTGTTTTTTTTTGAAACGGAGTTTTGCTCTTGTTGCCCAGGCTGGAGTGCAATGGCACGATCTCGGCTCACTGCAACCTCTGCCTCCCAGGTTCAAGCAATTCTCCTGCTTCAGCCTCCCAAGTAGCTGGGACTACAGGCATGCACCACCATGCCTGGCTAATTTTGTACTTTTAGTAGAGACGGGGTTTCTCCATGTTGGTCAGGCTGGTCTTGAATTCCCGACCTCAGGTGATCTGCCCACCTCGGCCTCCCAAAGTGCTGGGATTACAGGCGTGGGCCACCGCGCCTGGCCGCACCAAGATACGTTCTTTGGAACCAAGCAATGCATATAGCATTCCACTAACTAGAATCTTTGATCAACTAGAGCACACTTTGATTCTCCATACCAGTACCTTGGTGGACATCAGAGAGTGATCGCTACAGTGCCACCAATTTGATCTAGAAATGGCTATTCACAAATCCTGGGTCAATGTTACATGTAGCTATGATCCTACCACCTCTGTCCCATAAGTCATAGTACCAGTAATAGAACAGTAATCAATGAAAAGAATCCCGTTCTATGCAGGAATAAGGGGAAAACACGGGACTGTGTTGAAGTCTGGATGCCTCTGTTCACCAGCTCTAAGACTTTGGGAAATAGCCTCTGAGCCTCAGTTTCCTCTTCTGTAAGACGAGACGAGACACTGTCCTTGCAGTAACGTCAGGAAGCTTGAATAAGATAGTGCATTTTAAGGAACTTTGTAAACTTTTAAGTACTAGTCACTTGATTTCACAATGTTAGTACAATTCATCAACTTTATATATGGTTTGTCCTGCTGGTTTTTTAACTTGATATTTTAGAGGCAAGTGAAGAAATAGCTAGGAAAAAAGGAGTGAAGAGAGAAGAGAGCTAGCACCGTACTCTGTTTATTGGGGTCAGTAGTGATATTAACACCTGATATTGTATGCCAGGCATGTGCTAGAACCATTACGTCTACGATCTTTAACCCTCATAACATCTCAGGAATGTGTTTCTATCACTGGTTTACCACTGTGAAAGTTGAAACTCTGAAAAGGTAAGTCATTTGTGCATAGTCATGGAGCCAGCAAAGGAATCCGTAGGATTCTGAAGTAGGTGTTCTTTCCACATGACCACACAGTCCTGAACATCTACTTATTTTGCAGATTTCATAGTTTTATATTTTAAGAATGTATTGATCGTAGAAATAATGGAGCACTAATTGGTATCTACTGTCTTATTGGAAAGGAGATTTACAGAATTGGGAAGAGGAGACAGACATTTTATTGTAAACGTCATCGTAGAGAATGGCATTTTATGTTGCAGATTTTATATTTTTTCAGTCTGAAAAACAATGAAAAGAACTACTTAAGGCCAGGCACGGTGGCTCATGCCTGTAATCCCAGCACTTTGGGAGGCTGAGGGGGGGTGGATTGCTTGAGATCAGGAGTTCGAGACCAGCCTGGACAATATGGTGAAACCCTATCTCTACTAAGGATACAAAAATTAGCCGGGTGTGGTGGCAGGCACCTGTAGTCCCAGCTATGCAGGAGGCTGAGGCAGGAGAATCACTTGAACCTGGGAGGCGGAGGTTGCAGTGTGCCAAGATCATGCCACTGCACTCCAGCCTGGGAGACATAGTGAGACTCCGTCTCAAAAAAAAAAAAAAAAAAAGGCCACTTAACATGTCAAGGGGAGTGCCCACCCATGCAGCCTGCCACGTCCCTAATACTGTGGCATCACCTGTGACGCTTTTCTCCAGGTTTTCCTAGACAGAGATCTCACCAAACAATCCAGTATTAATTTGGTGGACCTGGCAGGAAGTGAGAGGCAGAAATCTTCAGGATCTGAAGGAGACAGACTGAGGGAAGGATCACGCGTTAACTTAAGTTTAACCAATTTGGGAAGTGTTATCAGGTAAATAATCAGTGGACAGGTATTTGTGTTATAAAAACAACCTCAGGTATGAAAAACTGGATTAATGATAACCCTTGGTTCATGATCTGCTGGCATCACTGGCTCATGCCTGGGCTGCCTATATTTATTTTTAACCAATTACTTTAATTTCAATAGAGTAACACTAATAAAACTTCCATCCAACTCAAGAACTAGCTGGTGTTCCTCTCCTATGCTCCCCTTGGAGGTAACCATCATCTTGAATTTTATGTTCTCTCCCCCTCAGCTACCTCCTTCCTGGTTTTATCACATGTGAATATTATTGTTTAGTAGCTCTCATTTTTGAACTTTATAAAAAGGAAATTCCATTTTGTCTTCTGGAACTTCTTAAAATTTTCTCATTCAGGTATAAACTACAGTAAAGTACATAAATCCTACACATTCAGCACAATAAGTTTGTATAGATGTATATACCTCCATAATTATCATCCAGATCAGAATATAACACATTTCCAAAACCCACCCAGCTCTTCATACTCCCTCCCAGTTGACACTCCCACCAGAAGAAATGAACCTTTGTCATTATAGATTAGATATGCCTAATTGTAGTGATTTTCGTATAAATGCAATCATTTATATGAGGTCACGGCTTAACCTTCTGGCTTCTTTCACCAAGGATTGTGTCTATGATATTAATCAAAGTTGTTTCATGTACCAATTATTATTTTCATTGTTATGCAATATATCAGTGTATGAATATATCATAATTTATTTATCCATTCTCCAACTGATGGGCATTTAGCTTATTTCCAGGTTTGGGCTGTTTTAAAGTTGCTGTGAACGTTTTTATATGTGTATTTTGGGGAAAATAGTTACTCATTTTTCTTGGGTATGTAGGCAGGAGTAGAACTGCGAGGACTTGCTTTTAGACTCGACACTATTAACAATATCTATCCACACTATGTTATACCTAGAGTGAGTTTTCCATTCTTTCACTGAACATTGCCTATGAGATTCTTCCATGTTGTTGCATGTAGCAATCATTGTTTTTCATTGTTGCATAGCATTCCATAGTGGGAATGTGCCACAATTTATTCATTCTCGATTGGCATTTTGATTGTCCCCACTTTGTTTTTTGCTATTATAAGTAGTGCTATTATGAACATTCCTGTGCAAATCATTGGGTATTAACACAGTCATGCACCACTTAACAATGGGGATATCGGCTGGGCGGGGTGGCTCACGCCTGTAATCCCAGCACTTCGGGAGGCTGAGGCAGGTGGATCACCTGAGGTCGGGAGTTCGAGACCAGCCTGACCAACCTGGAGAAGCTCTGTCTTTACTAAAAATACAAAATTAGCCAGGCGTGGTGGTACATGCCTATAATCCCAGCAACTCGGGAGGCTGACGCAGGAGAATCACTTGAACCCCGTAGGTGGAGGTTGCAGTGAGCCGAGATCACGCCATTGCACTCCAGCCTGGGTGACAAGAGTGAAACACAGTCTCAAAAAAACAAAACACAACAAAACAAACAAACAACAACAACAAAAACAATGGCAATATGGAGGCCAAGGTGGGCAGATTACTTGAGCCAAGGAAGTTGAGACCACCATGGGTAATGCGGCGAAATCCCGGCTCTACAAAAAATTTAAAAATTAGCCAGATGTGGTAGTGCCTGCCTGTAGTCCGTTATTCAGGAGGCTGAGGTGGGAGGATCACTTGAGTCCAGGAGGCAGAGGTTGCAGTGAGCTGTGATTATGCCACTGCACTCCAGGCTGGGTGACACAGTGAGGCCCTGGCTCAAAACAAAACAAAACAAACAAAAAACCAATGGGAATTTGTTCTCAGAAATGCATCAGTAGGCGGTTTTGTTGTGTAAACATCATAGAGTGCACTTACGCAAACCTAGACAGCGTTGCCTACAGAGCACCAAGGCTATTTGTGGTAAAAGATTGCTCCCAGCTGAGCTTATACCACAGTGTAGCATGTAACTGTGCTGAATCCCACAGGCACCTGTAACATAACAGTAAGTACTTGTGTATCTAAACGTAGAAAAGATACAGTAAAAATATGGTATTTTCATCATGGCTGTGTATACAGCCTGTCGTTGACCAACACATGGTTATGGGATGTATGACTGTATTGAAGTTTGAGTATAGACAATAACTAAAATTGTTGGGTTAGAAGGTGTATGAATACCCAATTTGGAAAGATGTTAACAAACTTTTCCAAAATAGTTGGACCAATTTACATTCCCAGCAGCAATGTATTAGATATCGGATTGATCTACATCTTTTCTAAGACTTGATGTTATCAGATTTCTTTATATTTACCAATTAAATTGGTGCAAATAAATCTTACTATGGTCTTGATATTCCTGGTTACTGACGAGTTTAAGCATCTTTATGTGTTTCTTAGCAATATATTTCCTCCTGCGATGCCTGTTACTTTTTTCTATTATTCTCTTGAGTTATTGCCTTTGTATTGACTTGTAGGCATTCTTTACGTATTTATTATTCTTTTCTCAAGTAAACGTATTGTAAGTATCTCTCCCAGTTAGTAGCTTGTCTTTCCACTTTAAGGTTTTGTTGATGAGCAGAAGTTATGATTATGGTTTATGCTTTGCATTTGTTTCCTGTTTAAGAAAATTAGAGTTAGAAAGGTAACCACCTATATTACATTAAGTTCCTATGGTCCGGAGTTGATTTCTGTGTTTGATGTAAGGTAGGCATCCTTTTCATCCTTTTTCCTTATAGATTACCAATCTTTCCAGTTTCATTTGTTGAGTAGTCCCTCCTTCCCCCAGTGGTCGTCTATATGCTTTTCGCTTTTTTTTTTTTTTTTTTTTTTTGAGACAGAGTCTTGCTCTGTCACCCAGACTGGAGTGCAGTGGTGTGAACTCCATTCACTACAACCTCTGCCTTCAAGGCTCAACCGATCTTCCCGCCTCGGCCTTCTGAGTAGCTGGGATTAGAGCGTGCACCACCATGCCCAGCTAATTTTTGTAGCTTTTGTAGAGATGGGGTTTCACCACGTTGCCCAGGTTGATCTCGAACTCCTGGGCTCAAGTGATTCTCCCTCCTCGGCCGGCCAAAGTGCTGGGATTACAGGTGTGAGCCACTGTGCCCGGCTAATATATACTTAACTCTGTTTCTTGGCTCTTAAATCTGTGGTCAAAGTCTAAATGTAATAAATCCTCCTGGATAATACAAGACTCTTCATCCTACATATGTCATTGTTATGTATTTCTTTCTTATGTATTTCAATTCCATTCTTCCTTCACCCAAAAGACATTATCACTGTTTTACACAGTGTTCATTCACATTTATCTTTTTTTAAATGTATTCATTCTTGTACCTCAGAGCTGCTATCCAAGATCAGTTTCCTTCTGGTTGAAGTGTATTATTCAGGGTTTCCTTTAGTGATAATCTGCTGGTGGCAATCTGTTTTTGTTAGGTTGAAATATCTTTATTTTTACCTCATTTATTTTTTTGAGACAGGGTCTCACTCTGTCACCCAAGCTGGAGTGCAGTGGTACAATCACAGCTCACTCCAGCCTCTACCTCACCAGGCTCAAGCAATCCTCTCACCTCAGCCTCCCAAGTAGCTGGGACCACAGGCGTGTTCCACCACATCCAGATAATTTTTGTATTTTTTTGTAGAGACAGGGTTTATCCACGGTGCCCAGGCTGGTCTTGAACTCCTAAGCTCAAGCTGTGCTCCCGTCTTGGTCTCCCAAAGTGCTGGGATTACAAATGTGAGCCTCCGCAGCCAGCCGGCTCATTCTTAAAAAGACATTTTTGCTGGGTATGGAATTTTAGATGGGTAGTAGTTTCTTTCCACACAGAAAGAATTCTATTGTCAACTGGTTGTCTAACTGCTTTTTCTTGAAGATAATCTGTCTTTTTTCCCCAGCTGCTTTTAAGCTTTTCTCTTTGTTTTTGGTGTTCTCCAGTTTCACTATGTTGTTGCATCCGAGTGTAAACCTATTTCTTTTCCTCCTCTTTGGAAGCCCTTGGCCTTCAAGACTTTATGGAGTAGTGATTTTTTTTTTTTTTTTTTTTTTTTGGTGACGGAGTCCCTGCCCAGGCTGGAGTGCAATGGCACAATCTTGGCTCACTGCAACCTCCGCCTCCTGGATTCAAAGGATTCTCCTGCCTCAGCCTCCCGAGTAGCTGGGACTACAGGTACGCACCACCATGCCCGGCTAATTTTTTTGTATTTTTAGTAGAGACGGGGTTTCATCATGTTGGCCAGGCTGGTCTTGAACTCCTGACCACAAGTGATCTGCCCACCTCAGCCTCCCGAAGTGCTAGGATTACAGGCTGAGCCACCGTGCCCGTCCTGTTTGTGGTTATAATTTCTCACGGGTGGGATTTCCCTGCACTCTTCCCCGCTGTCTTCAGTGCCAACACTGCTTTCTTTGTGGCCCCTGGAGCAGGGCAGGGGCTTCTCACTCACCCCTATCCTGAGGCTGTGGTCAGACGAGGTCCTAACTTTATGGGATCTTAAGGCAGCATGAGAGAGAGAGGCAAGAAAAGACCCTAAAACTACCCCCCAAGCCTATCTGCACACTGCCAGGCCTGGCACCTCCTTCCTTGAATTGCAGCTCATTCTCTACACACAAACTATGGTAGCCTGCAGGCTCTTCGTGTTTTCCTCGCAGGTGTGGGTGTGTTTGTTCCTCAGACCTGGGCTTCCTTCTCTAGGTTATGGCTTCTCTAGGGTTGATTTCGGAGGAGTCAGGCCCGTGGTTAGCTAGCTTACTCCAGCATCGATGACAGAAGGCATCTCTACTATTGGATATGATCGTCAGGCTTATGGGGCCAAAGAGGGGATGTGGGAGCCATTTCCAACTCATCCCAAGGGAGGTAGATTTCTTCTTGAGGCATTCTTTTTCTGTCTTGAATCTTCTTTTTCTTTCAGTGTTCTGGCTGACGCAGCTATGGGGAAGAAGGTCTTGCACATTCCATACAGAGATTCTGTTCTGACCAAACTGCTCCAGTCAGCTCTGGGTGGGAACAGCAGAACCGCTTTGGTAAAATAGCTTTCTTACAACATTTCACACGGATTCTGCTATTATAGTTGTTGTTGTTGCTGTTGTGATTAAATTATTCCCAATACACCTGTCATATAACACAGGACTTTGCAGTGACCTAGCCTAGCAATTTTTTTTTTTTTTTTTTTTAGACGGAGTCTTGCTGTGTCGCCCAGGCTGGAGTGCAGTGGCGCAGTCTCGGCTCACTGCAAGCTCCGCCTCCCAGGTTCAAGCGATTTTCCTGCCACAGCCTCCCGAGTAGCTGGGGCTACAGACGCATGCACCTGGCTATTTTTTTTTCTTTTTAGTAGAGACGGGTTTTCACTGTGTTGGCCAGGCTTGAACTCCTGATCTCAGATGATCCACCTGCCTCGGCCTCTCAAAGTTCTGGGATTACAGGCATGAGCCACTGCACCTGGCCTTGTTTGGTTTCCCCCTCAGGACTAACAAATGATGACCTACCATTATCTTGTAACTTCTGGTACTCTAGTACAATGTTCAAACAATGTTTCTGTATTACTAATTTTTAAATTTATTCTTTTCTGTAGTTTAAGTTCTCTACAAGGAATATATGTTACTTTTATTATCAGGAAAAAAACTAGTACCATTAAAAAAAAAAAAACAACTAGCAATGTCATGTTATTCTAAGTTAGCAGTCATCCCCGGCAAGGCTGGAAATCAGTGTGACTGTGTGTTCACCCTGGAGAGCAGCTGCACCGCGTTATCTCAGCAAAGGCTCTGGAATCCCATTATCGAATGTTTGCCAAGTGGGTACAGTGTGGAATGTGTTAAAATCAGGACTCTGCTCTTCTGCTTCAGCTGCAGGGAGGGACAAAATGGGGTGAACTCTGCCCCCAGCCTGGCGCTGGCCTCCACTCTGCTGTCCTGCTTAGGAGAGAAATGCTCCCTGTCGGGACCAGTTCCATGCATTTCTCTCCAAAATCCACAGTAAAACACAACCTTACTCTTTATCACTCAATCCTGACCATTTTCAATACTTCATTTTAAAGTTTTTCTGGTTGTCAGTTACCTGTGGGCCTCAACGGGACATCTCCCCAAAAACCTGGGACACAAGAAGGCCTGTAAGATGCTCTTTGAACGTTAACCTACAACATTCAATCTAGCGGGTCTCAGCAGATGTGTGCCAAGCCACCGAGACGCCCAGACCTGCAAGACTTGACAGGGGCTGCCTGAGGGCAGTGCAGTGCTTTCACAAAGGAGCGTGCTTGGGAGAGGCCGAGGGTGGGTATCCATCATCTCAGGAACCCACAAACTTTAACAAAGGAGCAGGCTGGGGAGAGGCAGAGGGTGGCATCCATTATCTCAAGAAGCAAAGAGAACAGAGGACCTGCAAGGCCGACAGCCAAGCTCTCCAGTCTCTATGGCGCCAATCCCAGTTTTAACACAAATGTCTTACAGCCTTAATTTTTAGTGGTGATAAAAATCCACCTGAAAATATTGCCATGATGATTAAATGAGATGGCGTAAGTGAACAAGCTTTAAAAGCTGTGAAGTTAGACAAATGTAAATAATTACTTCCCGGGCTCCCAGAGCTCTGGGTCCCGGGCCTCCCAGCCCACAGAGGATGTGCTGCCACATGGCAGCTGCCACAGCCACCCTCAGCCACCCTCCCCAGCCATCCTCAGTGACCTGCCCACCCAATCATCACTAAGTTTGCTTCTGAGTTGAAAACTTTTCTGAATTCTGGAACAATCAATCCAAAGTCAAGGCCAGGCACTATGGCTCATACCTGTAATCCCAACAATTTGGGAGACTGAGGTGGGCATATCCCTTGAGCCCAGGAGTTCAACGCCAGCCTGGGCAACACAGAGAGACCCTGTCTCTACAAAAAACACAAAAATTAGCCGAGTGTGGTGGTGCATGCCTGTAGTCCCAGCTACTCTGGAGGCTGAGGCAGGAGGACCACCTGAGCCCAAGAAGTCAAGGCTGTGAGCCATGATTGCTCCACCACACTCCAGCCAGGGTGACAGAGTGAGACCCTGTCTCAAAAAAATATAAGTATAAATAAAGTCAACAGCCAGACTTGAAACCATACAAGTGGCTGTCACAAAACGAGCAAGGTCTCTGTGAGACTAACATTCAACCGTCACTCAGGCCCCTGAGGGAGTCCACGGAGGACTCAGTCCCGAGGGCGGTCAGTCTCACAGCTGGCAGCACAGGTATGAGTTAGGCAGGGGTGGGTTCGAGCCCTAGTTCAGCAAGTGGCCTCAGGCATTCCTCTAAGCCACCATTTCTAAACTGTAAATTTGGAACAATATCATAAATTACAAGATGCCAAACTGCCCTGTGAATACGAGCTGCTTTAATAACAATAAACTCCTCTATAAGTAACAAAGTCTGAAAGGGCTGTTTTCACAGATCGCAGCCGTAAGTCCAGCTGACATCTGCTATGAGGAAACTCTATCAACATTAAGATATGCGGAAAGGTACGTCTGTGAATATTTATCATCCATGGTGATTCTACGTTCTAAATCTAGCAAAGTCTGTCAGTGCTCTTAGACTGCAGGGGTTGCCATTGGGAAGGGGGTCCAGGAGGAAAACAAAACGACCTGAGAGAGAGGAATGAAAGGAACTAAAACATGAGGGAAAGAATGGAGACCCGGAGCCTCAGGGCAGGGCTGTGTCACTGGGTCCTGGATGGGAGCAGAACTGGGGCCTCAGGGATGGGGGCGGCACGGATGCTGGTCCTGATGTGATTGGTTTGATCTGTCCCTGTATTTTCCTGCCGAATAGCACGGCTATTCACAGCTTTCTCCTTTTGTCACACAGGGCATGGTGCCAGGCAAGGGGATTTTTGTGCTAATGACAAATGAAGATGAGCTCTGTAAGCGACAGCTCCTCGGTCAGAGCCACTCGCTGGGCAGCCCTGCAGCCCCTGCACAGACCAGCTCTCCACACTGTGAGTTACCGCACTTCCCAGGGTCCACTCTGCACACTGCAGTCTGTGGAGGTGGCCTAATGGCCGCAGGAGTCACCAGGGAGGGAGGGGCTGTCACTGCCAGGTTCCTTCCCACCCACCTGGCTGGGAGACAGGTCCACTTGGTCAGCACTACGGGAGGCTGTCACCAAGCCGAGTTCCTGCTTCTCGGCCTCTGCAGCTCATTCCAAGTCTGCTCTCCTGAACCTTCTAAGAAAGGGAGGTGTGGGGAGAGGAGAGTCTGTGGCCATGGTAGGACCGTCCCCACATGCTGCCTACCCCTCCTTAGGTGAAGGCCGGCCTTGGGAATCCACCAGCCCAGCTCCCCACCGAGTCCGGGCAGGAGACTGGGACTGTCAGGCCTGGTTCTGGACAGCTGGAGTTGGCATGTGAGGTGAAACTTACTTGCCAGCCCTGATATGTCATTCACCAAGTCTATGGGCTTAGAGGTCAGACAGAGTCTGGCCCTAGCAGCTGTGACCACGGGCAAGAAATAGAACCTCTCCCCTATCACCTGTTACACTGAGCCAGCATTCCTCACTCACAGCGCTGCGGAGAGGACCGCAGGAGGTCATGTGTGAACTGTGCCTAGCAGAGTTCTGCCTGGTGTGTGAATGAGGCTTGGGAACTGTGGTTACGACTGTGCCACCCAGGAGCTGCCTCCCGTTCTGGTCTTTTCTCTGGCCCTCTTCTCAGCACAGCCACACTTGCATGTTGGTGACAAATGTCTTCCTTCTCATTCCTCACTGCACAGCCTCGGTATTGTGGCACACCATGAGGCATTTTCTTCCAGCATCTGACACAAGCTCAGGTTTTATGTTTATTTTCTGAGATAGGGTGTCACCCTGTCACCCAGCTTGGGGTACAGTGGCACAATCATGGCTCATGGCATCCTCAACCTCCCAGACTCAAGTGATCCTCCCTCCTCGGCCTCCCAAAGTACCAGGATTACAGGTGTGAGCCACCATGCCCTGCCCAAGCTCAGAGCTTTAGATCGAATTTTGCCTTAAGCAGTATCCAGAACGTTTGTTTTCTCCCTGCTTATCAGATGCAAATCTGTTGCTCCCAGTTTTTACACAAGAGACCATGTGATACAGAGGAAAGAGAAAATGGTGCCCATGGCCCGTGGGACTTGTAAACTCTGATTCCATCTCCCCTGTGTAAAACGAAAGGGGTACAGTTACCAGATTTAGCAAATAAAAATACAAGGTGCTTGGTTACATTGAAATTTCAGAGAACAAGGCATGTTTTACTGTATATCCCATGCAATATTTGGGGGCATCTGTTTTCTCTGACGACATCGGAAGGAGTGACCTAGAACACCTCTGAGGCTCCTCCTAGCCCGGCGCAGGCGCAGAGCTGAGCCTCCGGACAGCCTCCAGGCCAGGAGTTAATTTCAGCAGCCACAGGGATTGGGCAGGTTCTTAGGTTAACCAAGTCAGCCCAATTGGCTGACTGTGTTCAGGTCCCAGGACACGTCAGGGGCTGAGGTCCGGCCTGGCTGAGCTGCACGTGTTTATTTGAACTGTGCAGGCGATTCAAGTCACTTTGGTCTTAATGGTTGAATGGAACCAGACCTGGTGCGGAATCTCAAGTCATCTGGGGGGGAGGGGGGTGGGGGGAGACCTGAGTGTGCCCTGGGGGTGCTGCTGCTCCAGCAAGGGGCTCCAAGCCTAAGAGTGTGTCCATCTTTGCACATGAAAGGGCTTAAAAGATCCGGAACAAAGCAGTGGTCAACACCTGGACACTGATGAGAAAGTCAAGGGCGGAGAACAGCAAGCTGCTGCCCTGATGCAGAAACTCCATAATGTCAGGTAAACCGAGTCAGGGGCCGATGCCCTGAGCAACGGGGGGGTCTGACCTGGCCGAAGCCTGGGGCCGGGGGTGGAGAGAGCACCTGGATTTGAATCTGAGGGGTGGCTGGGGCACAGTGGGGAGCACTGGGGCTTTGTCCAGGATATTGTGGTTCCATCCTTTTAAAAAAAAACTTTGAGATAAACATAGACTCACTTGCAGTTGTGAGGAACAATAGCCCTGCATTTTAAGATGGTCATCTTACTCTCATTTTTTTTTTCTTTTTTTGAGACAGAGTCTCGCTCTGTCGCCCAGGCTGGAGTGTAGTGGCACAGTCTTGGCTCACTGCAACCTCCACCTCCCAGGTTCACGCCATTCTCCTGCCTCAGCCTCCCGAGTAGCTGGGATTACAGGCGCCCGCCACCACGCCTGGCTAATTTTTTGTATTTTTAGTAGAGACAGGGTTTCACCGTGTTAGCCAGGATGGTCTCGATCTTCTGACCTCGTGATCCACCCGCCTCGGCCTCCCAAAGTGCTGGGATTACAGGCCTGAGCCACCGCGCCCGGCCCTTACTCTCATTTTTATTGACATTTTATTTATTTAGTATTTGAGACAGGGTCCGCTCTGTCACCCGGGCTCGAGTGCAGAGGTGTGATCACCACTTACGACAGCCTCAAATCTCCTGGGCTCAAGTAATCCTCCTGCCTCGGCTTCGCGAAGTGCTGGGGTTACAGGCGTGAGCCACCGCGACCAGCCTTTTTATTTTGAGAACATTGTTTCTCCCAGCATGTTTTTCCTTACCGGATTTGGACAGTGGCCACCTGGTATCTGCCCGCTGAGGGCTTCCTGCGGAGAGATGACGCTGGAAGCCCATGGAGGATTGGCCACCTCCTCCAAGACAGAGCTCCACCCTGGCTATGCATCCCAGCCACCTGGTGACAGGGCTCCGCCCAAACTCACAAACCAGAATCCCGGGCAGCCATCAGCGCTAAAGGGCCCCAGGTGATTCCAACGTGCGCAATTATCGAGAACCCCTGTGATAGGTACAGACCTTCGACTGCAGTTTGGCAGCATAAAGATATATATCGTTTTATGCTCATTAATGATTTAAAATGAGATGGAAAAAAAGGTAAAACAAAACTACTGAGGTGAAATTGGCATGAACATCCAGTATCAAAGCAGCAATATCGAACGGGCTCCCTCCCTCCTGGGGACCCTCGGGTAGTGGCAGAACCTCCTGCGCCCCGTGCCCTACCCATCATGCCAGGCTACCCAAAGGCTCAGACAGAGGGTGGGCCAGCCCCGAGCCCCACCTGGCCCATTCCCAGGCACACGACCCGACTCGCTGAGGCTTCAGCCTCAACAAAGCGCTCCCTAAATCAGAATCGGTGCACACGTGTGTGTGGCTGGCCTGGGCCTGGCTCTGCCTGTCACAAATCTCCGTACCATCAAAAACTGGACATGCCAGATGTGGACCTATGCGTAGCACGTAACCCCCACTGCTCTCAAGCACAGACACGGACTGTGTGGAAAACAGTGTAAGCCTATGGTTCTTCCCGAATCCCCCGACCCCATGGCAATTCCCTGTAGCAAGGAATCACATGAAACGCCCTCACAAGCCTGAGCAAGTACAAAAATAAGAGACAGAACACTGAACTCATGCCTCCCCCTTAAAGGACCTTCTTGCACTAACGTCTTACGAATTAGGAGGGGAATTAAAAGTCCTCTTTGTAGGACTTACCGAAAGATCTCGTCTTCACGCATAAGTATGCTGCATTCCTGCTGCTGCTGGGATCCTGGGCTTTGAGAACAGGGCCGGAGACACACTAGCTATCCCGTGCCTCCCCCTGGCACCACAGACCCGCTGCTTAAAATGCCTCCCTCCTTCCAGAGCCGTCGGCCTGTCTCCAGGCAGAGCAGCAGCTGGGGACTCCTGATCAGGTGACCTGGGCACACCTGCTGGAGAAGGCCCAGGTGAGCTTCACTTCCGCCACCTGCGGAGGCTGAGCCCAGGGCAGGGGGCCAGGCACAGGCTGCAGTCCGGCTGGCCAGGCCCGACTGTGGCGAGGCTTTTTTGGTGAATGTGTAACGTGTGACTGGTAATGATGCTACTGGCAGAGCTAGGGAGAGAACATCAGGGCATGCCAGCAAGGGAAACGGGGAGGACTCGGGGCCTGGCAGGGCGTGAGGCCGGGTGTCTATCCTGGCATTCGCTGATGATATCACACCCTAAATGGGCTGTGATGTGAATTTCGGCCTCCCCTGGCCACCCCGGCTTCCACCCCACCCCACTCCCCGTGGCCACGAGGCCCTGGGAAAATCCCAAAGTCGAGGATCAGACCTGGAGTACGAGGGGACTGGAGCTGGGGATTCCGGAACCTCATACTGCCTAACTACGGCCTCAGGGCCTGGGGGGTGGAGCAGGGTGGGGTCTGTGGCATCAGGAAACCAGACAGTTAGGGCTGTACTGAGTCACGTTCTGTGTAAGTGGTGGCTGGGACTCTCAGCTTCAAGGGTCAAGTAGGGTCACATGGAGGAATACGTGATTTTGGGTTCTGCATATACAGTAAAAATTGGAAGGGTTTTTGCCTTCTTTACTCTTTGTCAGAGAGGATTTCAAGCTGTAAAAGTCTTCCTCGTGGCTGCATAATCATCCCCGTTCTGTTTACTGTCAAATCCCTACGCCACAACAGTCCTTGTGTGGACGAATGACATGTTCAGGTTGCCAGGCGAGGGTTCGTGCCATACCCCACTTTTTGCCATCAACATCTGATTCTCAGCCAGCCAGCAGCACTTCGGGAGAATGAGAGGCTGCATGGAGACATGGGGAGGGGCTGCCCAGGCAGGGGACCAGAGCGGGGCATGCAGACAGCTGGGGAGGGCAGCCGGGAGACAGCTCCTTGGAACTGTCCAGTCCAGATGTACTCAGACTCCTGACGGCTGGCCTGCCTGAGACTCCACCCCACCATCAGCAATGCCCCAGCCCCTCTCAGCTTTCCTCCCTCCCCAGGAGGGTTGACAAGGTGCACAGAGACGGGAAAGAAGTGTTGCTCTCCCCAGTGGGCTGGTGCGGACTGGTGACACCCACCCTCTCCACTTCTCCTGCAGGAGCGGCAGATGATGACCTTCCCTCACCTTCTTAACGTCAACGAGGACCCTCAGCTCACCAGGGTGCTCAAGTACTTCATTCAAGCTGGTACTCAGCCGGCCCCCTGCCCCCGCCCTGCCTTCTCCCCACCCCACCCTCCTCCTGCCTTCCCCTGCCCCAACCCTGCCCTCCCCCTGCCCCTGCTCTCCCCTCCCTGCCCTTCCCCTGCCCCTGCTCTCCCCTCCCTGCCCTTCCCCTGCCCCTTCCCTTTCCGTGTCCTTCCCCTCCCCCTTCCCTTTCCCTGCCCCCGCCCTGCCTTCTCCCCACCCTGCCCTCCCCCTGTGCTCCCCCTGCCCCTGCACTGCCTTCTCTCCACCCCGCCCTCCCCTACCCTCCCCCCTGTCCCCGCCCTTCCCATGCTTCTTGCCCCACAGGCATGTTTCTTTTCTTTCTTGTTTTTTAAATATTTTTCATTTTGGTAAAATATACATAAAGTTCATTTGAACCATTTTAAGAGTACAGCTCAGTGGCATTAAGTACATTCATATTGTGTGACCATCACCACCATCCATCTGCAGTACATTTTCATCTTCCCAGACGGAAACTCTGTACCCATGAAACGGGAGCTGCCCCTCCCCCTCCAGCCCTGGGAGCCATTGTCCCACCTTCTGTCTCTGTGGATTTGACGATGGGGGGACCTCAGATAACCCCTCCCCCTCCAGCCCTGGGAGCCACTGTCCCACCTTCTGTCTCTGTGGATTTGACGATGGGGGGACCTCAGATAACCCCTCCCCATCCAGCCCTGGGAGCCACTGTCCCACCTTCTGTCTCTGTGTGTTTGAGGATGGGGGGACCTCAGATAACCCCTCCCCATCCAGCCCTGGGAGCCACTGTCCCACCTTCTGTCTCTGTGGATTTGACGATGGGGGGACCTCAGATGAGGACCTTTTCATCCATCTCTCACTGGCTTATGCCCTCAGCAGAATGTCCTCAAGGTGCATCCATGTAGCATGTGTGAGAATTTCCTTCCTCTTGAAGGCTGAAAACCATTCCCTCGGATGTATACAGCACGTTTTATTCATCTATTATCCTGGCATCGTTCTTGTTACATTTTTGTTTAGCGGTTTCTGAGGAGGGCATCAGCCGTTGAATTGTCTTCCTGACCTAAATGAGTGCTGAACAGGTCGGAACACAGCGCCCAGAACCGCAGGAGCCCCTGGCTTCCCCTCCCCGGCTGTGCACCCCCAGGACGGCCGCGAGGGCTCCGTGCACCCCCCAGGGCGGCCGCGAGGGCTCCGTGCACCCCCCAGGGCGGCCGCGAGGGCTCCGTGCACCCCCCAGGGCGGCCGCGAGGGCTCCGTGCACCCCCCAGGGCGGCCGCGAGGGCTCCGTGCACCCCCCAGGGCGGCCGCGAGGGCTCCGTGCACCCCCCAGGGCGGCCGCGAGGGCTCCGTGCACCCCCCAGGGCGGCCGCGAGGGCTCCGTGCACCCCCCAGGGCGGCCGCGAGGGCTCCGTGCACCCCCCAGGGCGGCCGCGAGGGCTCCGTGCGAGATGGCCGTGGGATGTGGGGATGTGGGGGGTGACATGTCTGCACTCCTTGGGGTCAGTCACTACACAGAAACGGAGCTTCAAACACCGGAACCTCTGCTGTGGCCAGTATTCAGCGGGTCTCCTAAGGCCCAGACCTAACGGTGTCTTCCTCCAGAATGCTCATGAAGAAGGTGGAACTTTTTAAAAGTTAGGAACATCCCCGCTCTTCCCCCCACACACAAGGCAGAAAGAAAAGTATGTCTAAGTACCATTATGACTGAAAATCCCAATTGGAAAAATCCCTTCAGTACCATCCCACTGTAGAGAAAACGTCACTTCCAACGCATCAGACATGTTAACTTCTTACGCTCAAATTCTGAAAGTGTCTGATTTATTTTCAAAATAAATTATATCTTGATTCTTTTCAGGTTCATGTGACGCTGGTCGGGCTGCCTCAAATGCTATCACGATTCAAGGTTTGGGGTGAGTTTCCATGATCAGTGTCCTCGTCTAGCATTAGAGAATTGTGCCTCCTCCATCTAGAGGTCTGCAGAGCCACACAGTCTGCAGGACAAGCAGGGACACTGCCCAGGTCTCCCCGGGCCACCTACTCCAGGGCTGGTCTGAGAAAGCTGAGGGCAGGGCTTTCGTCCTCTGGCTGAAATCTAGGGTGCAGTGCTGGTTTGCTTCCTGGGCTCCAACCCTGGGAGAAAAGGGAAAGCTGGTTTCTAGATTCTGTGTAATAATTCTTCACAAACAGATGTAAGTAGAGCAGGCCAGGAAACGAAGGGGGCTGAACGAACAAGCCCACCGGGGGTGGCCCAAACATAAGCGCATCCCTGGATCTCTCCTAGTGCTTGGAGCCCTGACCCACCAGACTACAGAAAGCCCAGACTGTGGAGTGACCCCTGGGGCTCCCTCAGGAGGCCCCTGCAGGAGCCCTGGGAAACCCCATGCCGGGCCTCACCCAGTCAAGAGCTGTCCCCAGCTCTGTGGCTGCCCTGCCTGGGAGGCTGCTGCTGGAGTGTCTCCAGCTGGGAAGCACCATCACCTGCGTCCTTCAGACAGATCACCCCCGTCCCCGTACGAAAGCCCACGGGCCGTCGTGGCTGGAGGGGTGCTGACCCAGGGGCTGGCTGGCCCCGCCTCGTCCTGCACTGCCAGCCTCCTTCTTGGGACATCTTCCTGGGGATCCCCCTCAAGTCCCTTTCCAGAACACGTCCTTAGTCCAACACACAGGTGCGTAAATGTCTGAACTCCAGTGATGAGGCCGCAACCTTTCCCACAGGATCCCTGGGCCCCATGCAAAAAAGGGTTTGGATGCACACGGGTCTCCACATCCAGAACATTCCATGATGGCCAAGGAGTGCAGGAACATGGAACATGCTAAGGCAGGGAGCCAGTCATTCAGGACACACAGATGACATCCGGTGCAGGGGAGCAGGGCGGGGAGGGGGGACACCAACCTGACACCCCTGATGTCCAGCCCCAAATCCTATAAGGTCTGAATTTATACGGCGAGGGCGCAGAAACAGATCAAAACGTACCCGGAGTAGGTGAGGCTCGTTAAGAGTCGCCTCCTGAGTGTCTCTTCTGAAGCTTGCTTGCTGCCATTTTCCCACCACCCCATCCCGCTGGCCTGGGAGCGGGAGGACTCCAGTGTGGCCTTGGCCGGCTCCCCGCAGCGCTAGGCCCTCAGCTGGTGTTCGTTCTGTTATGAAGCCCTTACCTGCTGTCTCCCAGCTCCCCGTGCTCCCCAAGGGCAGGGTCCTTCTGCGCCCGCTGCTGTCCCCATGCATCATGGGCCACAGCACACAGGAGGCCCCGAGATGCCACCTGCCATCCTCCGCAGCTGTAGACCTTCCCTCCCGTGCACATGAGAAAGGTCAGCGTACCTGCTCACGGAAACCGCCGTTTGCTGGGTGTCTTAGACTGACTCTCGTCTTCTTAGAATTTCAGATAAACACGCTTCCTTCACAAATGCCGACGGTAAAGTGATGGTCACTCCACACAGCAAATGCAAGGTTGCCGTTAATGGGGTGCCCATCACCACCAGGACAAAGCTGCAGCATTTGGTAAACTTTCCTGCAGGCTCACAGAATGTCCTAGGTCCCCCCCAAAAGCTGGGAGGGGACAGTCATGTGAGGTGCCCACATCACAGACGTGGCAGGATGGGGCATTCACACCAGCTCCTCTGCCACCATGGCTTGGGGACAACATGGCACCACTGCTGGAGGGACAGGCCTGCTCCTGACTCGCTGTGTGGTCTTGGGCAAGTCACTTCACTCCTCTGACCTCACCTGGAAAACAAGGAGGGCTGAACTAGGTGTTCTCCAAGGTCCCTTCCAGCTCTAACATTTTGTGCCATTTTAGATTTTTCTAAGAGCCTGTCACTGAGAGGGGTTGAACAGCATCTTGCAAACATCGCTGCCTCTTCCTCCCCAATCTGCCAACCCTGGGGCCCCTGCCAGCTTCCCAGCAGCCCTCTCCCCTCCCTGGTGGCCACAGCCTTTCAGACAGGACAGGCAGATGGGGATTGGCCACTCCCCATTTGGAAAGCCCCCTCAGTGACCTCCCTCGGCCTCCTGTCCCTGGCCACACTGCCCTTCTTTTGGTTGTTCAGCAGCTGTCTCTGCCTCACCAAGACTTACCGCCCAGGAGGGCTTAGCTTGGGCATCACGCCTCGGAAAAGGCCGTCTGTAGCCTGTAGTCTAAGTTAGGCCCTGGTGTCCCCTGCAGCCATGGCTGCACTCACCCAGACCAGCCTGGAAAGCGTGGAGGGAGGGCCTGGCTCTGGGTGGTCCCCACAGACCCCCCAGGGCCAAGGGAGTCACGCCCTCAATGTGTGCGATGAAGGTGAACGCAGGAGCCAGAGGCCACCTCCCTCCTGTCTGCGTCTCTCCCTGTCTGGGGGATTCCTGCGGGGAGGACATTGCTCAGATCCTTCTCACTGGGGAGGTTCACCTCACCCTCCTTGGCCTCGAACCCCTCCTGAGCCCACCGTCTCCTCCCCAGGACCGCCTGATTTTGGGATCCAACAGCACCTACCTGTACGTGGGGTTTCCTTCGGAGTGGGGCAGTGAGGACCTGAGCAGGTTCGATTACGACTTCTTCCAGCTGGAGAGGGCGGCTGCGGAGGGAGCGAGTGCAGACAAACTCGGTGAGCCCCCTCCTGACTGCTGGCCTCTCCCGTGTGCTGATCTGAGAGCAGCGATTTCACACTCTGTCTCTCTGCTTTCCTTAAGAAAATCATCATTTGTTTTGTCAAAGTCTGATGTTTACAAAATTGAATTATGATTTCCATATAGAGTGACTACATGGTAAACATTCAACTCGTTAAACGTTCCCTGAGGAATGAGGGTAAAGATGGTTCAAAGGGGTAGAGAAGAGAGTGGGGTACACAGCAAATGAGAGAAGAATGCTGAGCTGGAGAAGCCAGTTAGTGGCCTCCGGCCACCCCCAGGGGCCTGCTGGGCCTGCAGAAGCAGTGGCCCAACTCCAGAGGGGCCGGCTGGGGCCTGCTCTGGGCTGCAAATGCGCGGCCCACAAAAACGTGCAGCCCGAGGCTTCTGAGACAGAATCTCCCCTTCTCCCCTGAACGCAGCCCCCAGCAGTAACCCACGCTGGCCGCCCGCCGCTGCCGGTCTCTGCTGGGGCTTTCGCACGCCTTCCCCGCCCCTCTCCCCGGCCCCGATTCACCGCGCTCCGGGCGGCTCCCCCAGGCTCCGGGCGGCTCCCCCAGAATCCAGGCGAGGCCGGAGCCCGCTGCGATCTCAGTGACGTGCGGGCTTCCCGGAGGGGCCCCACGCTTTGCTCAGCACCGGGACTCTGCCTGAACTCGCAGTAATGAAACCGCTGGTGGAAAGTGGGCAGATCCACCTGTGTGTGTGCAAAAGAGTTCCTCCCTGTCCCCACACCACAGTGTTTCTCTCAGAATTTCAGCAAAATAAATCGATTTGAAATCCACCTCCTTGCTCTTCTTCTGCTGAAGTTCTCGACTTTTAAAAATGAACCAGGCCGGGCGCGGTGGCTCATGCCTGTAATCCCAGCCCTTTGGAAGGCCGAGGCGGGCAGATCACGAGATCAGGAGTTCGAGACCATCCTGGCTAACACAGTGAAACCCCGTCTCTACTAAAAATACAAAAAATTAGCCGGATGTGATGGCACACACCTGTAGTCCCAGCTACTCGGGAGGCTGAGGCAGGAGAATTGCCTGAACCTGGGAAGAGGAGGTTGCAGTGAGCTGAGATCGTGCCACAGCACTCCAGCCTGGGTGACAGAGCGAGACTCCATTTCAAAACAAAACAAAACGAACCAGTAAGACTCTGTCATACCAGGCCCGGAAAAGCCATCTGTTCATTGACCTGTCCTCAGAGGTTGACCGTGCCACTGCCCTTGTGGCCCTGGTGGCGCCATGCAGCTGAACCAGCCCCAGACCCTGGCTCGGACCCTAGGGAAGACTTGGGTCCTCAACAAGGCAGCAGCTGTGTGAGCAGTTTGGGGTCAGACCTCAGGGCCAAGGTCACTGTGTGCACCCACAGGCCAGGGGTCTCTAAGAGTTGAGATTTCCTGATTAGAGGCAGTACCAGCCTGGGTTTGGGAGGGAGACTGATCCTCCCATAATCTCCACGAGCCCCTCCTTCAAGCCACCCCAAGTATAAGAGAAGCACAGGTCGCTTGCTGTGCCAGCAGCAGCTTGAGGATAACTCCAGGCCTTCCGTCTAGCCAGCCATGTTTCACCTCGCCCCACCCTCCTCCAGTCTGGAGCCACCTTGGGTCAAGGACCCTGAGACCAAGAATGGGAACTGGGGGCAGAGGACCTCCTGCCTGCGGCCAGGATTCATGGGTCGAGATAAGCAACCACGTAAGGAGAAGCCAGGCAGTGTCATTTTCCCTTTTTTTTTTTTAAATTACATGCTTGTAATTTTAAAATGTAGATATTTGATGAACAGCTGAACGAATGAATGAACAAATAAGCATACACATTTATTCATGGCGGCTGGGCGTGGTGTCTCATGCCTGTAATCCTAGCACTTTGAGAGGCCAAGGCAGGAGGATCGCTTGAACCTGGGAGTTCAAGACCAGCCTGGGAAACAAAGTGAGACCTCATCTCTACAAAATATTTTAAAAATTAGCCAGGCATGATGGCTTGCACCTGTAGTCCCAGGTACTCAGCAGGCTGAGATGGGAGGATTGCTTGAGTCTGGGAGGTGGAGGCTGCAATGAGCAGAGATCATGCCACTGAACGCTAGCCTGGATGACAGAGCAAGACAGCTATCTAAAAAAAAGAAAAAGAAAAAGGGCTTGGCATGGTGGCTCATGCCTGTACGCCTGTAATTCCAGCACTTTTGGAGGCCGAGGTGGGCAGATCACCTGAGGTCAGGAGTTCGAGACCAGCCTGGCCAACATAGTGAAACCCCATCTCTACTAAAAATACAAAAATTAGCCGGGTGTGGTAGTGCGCACCTGTAATCCCAGCTACTCGGGAGGCTGAGGCAGGAGAATTGCTTCAACTTGGGAGGCAGAGGTTGCAGCGAGCCGAGATGGCCGCCACTGCACTCCAGCCTGGACAACGAGAGTGAAACTCTATTTCAAAAAAAAAAAAATTCTTCATGGCGGAACAAGTGACTGACTTTCGCCTCCACTGTGATTGTTGCCAGGTGCTGCGGACGGTGGAGACGGCAAGGCAGGCCCCAGTGTCCTGGCTGCATTCCAGGACTACATCAAACTGATGCCGCTGGTTCAGAAGCAAATCAAATGAGTGAAGAGCTGAAGAAGGTAAGTTAGCTGGAGCCAGGAGCTGGTGTGCCAGGTGCAGAAAGGACCTCAAGGCCTTGTGGGGCAGGGGTGCGTTCCCAGGGACTCTCAGGGAACTAGCGACAGAAGCCAGACTGCCCAGCCCAGGCCCGAGTACCATTCCTTTCACCAACAGCCTACCAGGGCCACCGGGATCCCAGACCAATTCTTGCTGGCCATGAGCAGGCCCTCCCAGATGGTCCTGGGGCCTCTCTGGGTCTAGGCACCCTGATGGCTGCTGTGCCACACAGACCACCTGGGCTGGGGACAGCTCCCTGGAGACGTGAGCTCCCATCGGCCGGAACCTTGTAAGAGATTTAATCAATTTGGTAGGGACTCCAAGTGTTAGTTCCAGGATATAATGGAGAAAATCTGGTGCTCTGTTTTTCCTCTTAGTGGGAAATCCAAGGGGCAAGAGTGGGACATCTTAGAGAAAGTCTTATTCATTCATCATTTAGGAAGCCCGAGGGTGGAAGAATGAAAAATAAATTGCAAAGGTGGTATGAGCTGTGAATGTAGGATTTTTTTTTTCTTTTTGACAGGGTCTCAATCTGCCGCCCAGGCTGGAGTGCAGTGGTGCAATCATGGTTTACTGCAACCTCCACTTCCCGGGTTCAAGTGATCCTCCCACCTCTGCCTCCCAAGTAGCTGGGATTACAGGTGTGCACTTCCATGCCTGGCTAATTTTTGTATTTTTAGTAGAGATGGGGTTTTGCTATGTTGCCCAGGCTGGTCTTGAACTCCTGGGCTCAAGCGATCCACTCGCCTCAGCCTCCCAAAGTGCTGGGATTACAGGCATGAGGGACTGTGCCCAGCCGAATGTACGATTATTTAGTGCGAAGTGTTTCTTTTACCAGGGACTTAACATGGAATTGAAGGTGAAAAATTTGGCATCGTCAGATTCCAGGGGCTATGACCTACAGAAGGAGGTCTTGGTGAAGGTGACCCACCACGGGTCTCACGAGGTGAGGCCCCACGGGGATGGGACTCAGGAGGTGAGGCCCCACGGGGATGGGACTCAGGAGGTGAGGCCGCACGGGGACGGGACTCAGGAGGTGAGGATCCACGGGGACGGGACTCAGGAGGTGAGGATCCACGGGGACGGGACCCAGGAGGTGAGGATCCACGGGGACGGGACCCAGGAGGTGAGGATCCACGGGGACGGGACCCAGGAGGTGAGGCCCCACGGGGACGGGACTCAGGAGGTGAGGCCGCACGGGGACGGGACTCAGGAGGTGAGGATCCACGGGGACGGGACCCAGGAGGTGAGGATCCACGGGGACGGGACCCAGGAGGTGAGGCCCCACGGGGACGGGACCCAGGAGGTGAGGATCCACGGGGACGGGACCCAGGAGGTGAGGCCCCACGGGGACGGGACCCAGGAGGTGAGGCCCCACGGGGACGGGACCCAGGAGGTGAGGATCCACGGGGACGGGACCCAGGAGGTGAGGCCCCACGGGGACGGGACCCAGGAGGTGAGGCCCCACGGGGACGGGACCCAGGGGGTGAGGATCCACGGGGACGGGACCCAGGGGGTGAGGATCTTGGGGACGGGACCCAGGGGGTGAGGATCCACGGGGACGGGACCCAGGGGGTGAGGATCCACGGGGACGGGACCCAGGGGGTGAGGATCCACGGGGACGGGACCCAGGGGGTGAGGATCCACGGGGACGGGACCCAGGGGGTGAGGATCCACGGGGACGGGACCCAGGGGGTGAGGATCCACGGGGACGGGACCCAGGGGGTGAGGATCCACGGGGACGGGACCCAGGGGGTGAGGATCCACGGGGACGGGACCCAGGGGGTGAGGATCCACGGGGACGGGACCCAGGGGGTGAGGATCCACGGGGACGGGACCCAGGGGGTGAGGATCCACGGGGACGGGACCCAGGGGGTGAGGATCCACGGGGACGGGACCCAGGGGGTGAGGATCCACGGGGACGGGACCCAGGGGGTGAGGATCCACGGGGACGGGACCCAGGGGGTGAGGATCCACGGGGACGGGACCCAGGGGGTGAGGATCCACGGGGACGGGACCCAGGGGGTGAGGATCCACGGGGACGGGACCCAGGGGGTGAGGATCCACGGGGACGGGACCCAGGGGGTGAGGATCCACGGGGACGGGACCCAGGGGGTGAGGATCCACGGGGACGGGACTCAGGGGGTGAGGATCCATGGGGACACAGATTATCTTTACCAGCTGCAGCCTCCGGAGACCCAGTCAAGGGCAAAACGTATTCCAAGTATGAGCTGGAGCTCTGGGGAACAGGGGGATCCACTCTCTTGTTTCCTGTCCTGGGTCCTCCCTCCCAGCACCAGCCATTCCCTGTCCTGGACCCTCCCTCACAGCACCAGCTCCTGGGAGCGTTCCTAAGCTAGCCTGCACTGAGCATCTGTTCATGCTGAGTATGACTCAAAGGCTTTTGTACCAGAAGGGAGCCTGGGAGTTTATGCAAGTGGTAGTGGTGTCTGTCCATGCACGTATGTGCGTGTGTGTGTGTGCAAGTGTGTGTTTGTGTGTACATGTGCCCGTGAGAACACAGACTGCCTTTCTGCAGCAATGAGAAAAGCCATCCTCCTAGGGACTCCAGAAAAGGCTGTTTCACCAACTCCACTGGCTGGACCTTACTATCAGGAAGTTCCATTTTAGAAACTTAAGACCCTGTTTCCTCTCCCTCTGCCTCCAAAGGAGGAAACAGAAATGCAGGCCCATGTTGCAGCACCCCTTGTGCATATCAGGCCCCTGGAGGAGCAGCCCTCAGGCTTCCGGCTCCAGCACACTCACCCGTTGCCTTTCGAGACTGCGCCTCCGGCCCCCACCCCGGGCTGCTCCCTCCCTGCTCAGCAATTGAAGCTTCTCTGAGTTTCACTTTTCTGCTCATCTGCTCATCGCCCGAAAATTGCCAAAATGTTCTGGGCCGAGACCGATTTTTGTAAAGCTTTTAACAATTGTGCAATGAGCTAAGACTATAAGCATGTGTGTGCGTCCCATGTGGTCAGCACCTGTGCACTGCACCCGCCACCCCGTCCACGGGGTTTCGCCCTCCAGGTGCTGGGGCTGCCAAGATGATGCCCCAGGGAGGAAACCAAGCAAGGATCCTCCTGGAACCCAGCTCCTCAGAGACCAGCCCCTTTCCTGCAGGTCTGTGTGATGCAGACAGGGTCTCCCGTGAGACCCTCACCCTGGGGAGTCAGCCAGGACTTCTCTGCCATGTTCCGTGAGGCCTTGGAGGGGACCCCTCAGTGTGTCTGTACTTTGCATTTTTCTGTTTTTTCCAGCAAAGGCCACTGGGGCAAAGTGGCTCCGGTGCCCCGATATTCCACGTGCCTCTTTCGGGCCAGGCTTTCCCCTAGAATTTGGCTTGGCAGTTTCCTGTCTTGTCAGACCTTGTTTTAAGAAAATTTGTAATTCTAAAAAACCATTTTCCATGCTATTCTATTTTGTATTATAGTCTAAGGTAGTTTGAAAAATAGCCTTTTAAACTGTTGCTAACAGAAGGGTTATTGAGTGCACACGAAGGCACTCATGAGCACCTGCCTGTCATTACCAGAAACAGAACAGGAGACGGTGTTCTCACACTGATCATTGGGAGAATTGTATGGGAGGGCTGAGGGCCTGGATTCATGCCCTCATTTTCCTTCAGCCCAGCATCCTGTCACTGGGACAGGCAGCTGTCTGATAGGACTGCTTCTGCTAAAACATACCAGGTTCTCTTTTAAGGGGGTCGTACAGTTTGGTTTTTTTTTCTATTTTTTTTTCTCATGAAGATATGAATCTTACCAATCTGTCTTCCTCAAGACTATCCATTTTTACATTAAAACAAGTAAGATTAGGCCCAGCATGGTAGTTCGCATCTGTAATCCCAGGATTTGGGGAGGCCGAGGTGGGTGGATGGCTTGAGCTCAGGAGTTCGAGACCAGCTTGGGCAACATGGTGAAACCCCGTCTCTACAAAAAATACAAAATTAGCTGAGTATGGTGGTGAGCACCTGTAGTCCCCGCTACTGGGGAGGCTGAGGTAGGAGAATCACCTGAGCCTGAGGAGGTCGAGGCTACAGTGAGCCGTGATCACGCCACTATTCTCCAGCCTGGGCAACAGACGGAGACCCTGTCTCAAAAAAACAAGCAAGCTTAGTGCCAGTGACCTGTCTTCAGATGAAGCCCTGCTTTCCTCAGGAGGCTTCTGGAAGGCTGTGGTCTGGGGGTCCTTGTGACACGGTATGTAGATGGAGGCTTCTGGAAGGCTATAGTGTGAGGGTCTCTTGTGACATGGTGTGTGGATGGAGGCTTCTGGAAGGCTGTGGTCTGGGGGTCTCGTGACAGGGTGTGTAGATGGAGGCTTCTGGAAGGCTGTAGTGTGAGGGTCTCCTGTGACATGGTGTGTAGATGGAGGCTTCTGGAAGGCTGTGGTCTGGGGGTCCTTGTGACACGGTGTGTAGATGGAGGCTTCTGGAAGGCTGTAGTCTGAGGGTCTCTTGTGACATGGTGTGTAGATGGAGGCTTCTGGAAGGCTGTGGTCTGGGGGTCCTTGTGACACGGTGTGTAGATGGAGGCTTCTGGAAGGCTGTAGTCTGAGGGTCTCTTGTGACATGGTGTGTAGATGGAGGCTTCTGGAAGGCTGTGGTCTGGGGGTCTCGTGACAGGGTGTGTAGATGGAGGCTTCTGGAAGGCTGTAGTCTGAGGGTCTCGTGACATGGTGTGTAGATGGAGGCTTCTGGAAGGCTGTGGTCTGGGGATCCTTGTGACACGGTGTGTAGATGGAGGCTTCTGGAAGGCTGTGGTCTGAGGGTCTCCTGTGACACGGTGTGTAGACGGAGGCTTCTGGAAGGCTGTAGTGTGAGGGTCGCTTGTGACACGGTGTGTAGATGGAGGCTTCTGGAAGGCTGTGGTCTGGGGGTCTCATGACAGGGTGTGTAGATGGAGGCTTCTGGAAGGCTGTGGTCTGGGGGTCTCTTGTGACATGGTGTGTAGATGGAGGCTTCTGGAAGGCTGTAGTCTGAGGGTGTCTTGTGACATGGTGTGTAGATGGAGGCTTCTGGAAAGCTGTAGTCTGAGGGTCTCTTGTGACATGGTGTATAGATGGAGGCTTGTGGAAGGCTGTGGTCTGGGGGTCCTTGTGACACGGTGTGTAGATGGAGGCTTCTGGAAGGCTGTCTGGGGGTCTCTTGTGACATGGTGTGTAGATGGAGGCTTCTGGAAGGCTGTAGTCTGAGGGTCTCTTGTGACATGGTGTGTAGATGGAGGCTTCTGGAAGGCTGTGGTCTGGGGGTCCTTGTGACACGGTGTGTAGATGGAGGCTTCTGGAAGGCTGTAGTGTGAGGGTCTCTTGTGACACGGTGTGTAGATGGAGGCTTCTGGAAGGCTGTGGTCTGGGGGTCCTTGTGACACGGTGTGTAGATGGAGGCTTCTGGAAGGCTGTAGTCTGAGGGTCTCTTGTGACACGGTGTGTAGATGGAGGCTTCTGGAAGGCTGTGGTCTGGGGGTCCTTGTGACACGGTGTGTAGATGGAGGCTTCTGGAAGGTTGTAGTGTGAGGGTCTCTTGTGACACGGTGTGTAGATGGAGGCTTCTGGAAGGCTGTAGTGTGAGGGTCTCTTGTGACACGGTGTGTAGATGGAGGCTTCTGGAAGGCTGTGGTCTGGGGGTCTCTTGTGACATGGTATGTAGATGGAGGCTTCTGGAAGGCTATGGTCTGGGGGTCTCTTGTGAAACGGTGTGTAGATGGAGGCTTCTGGAAGGCTGTAGTGTGAGGGTCTCTTGTGACACGGTGTGTAGATGGAGGCTTCTGGAAGGCTGCAGTCTGAGGGTCTCCTGTGACATGGTGTGTAGATGGAGGCTTTTGGAAGGCTGTGGTCTGGGGGTCTCGTGACACGGTGTGTAGATGGAGGCTTCTGGAAAGCTGTAGTGTGAGGGTCTGTTGTGACACGGTGTGTAGATGGAGGCTTCTGGAAGGCTGCAGTCTGAGGGTCTCCTGTGACATGGTATGTAGATGGAGGCTTCTGGAAGGCTGTAGTCTGAGGGTCTCCTGTGACATGGTGTGTAGATGGAGGCTTCTGGAAGGCTGCAGTCTGAGGGTCTCCTGTGACATGGTATGTAGATGGAGGCTTCTGGAAGGCTGCAGTCTGAGGGTCTCCTGTGACATGGTGTGTAGATGGAGGCTTCTGGAAGGCTGTAGTGTGAGGGTCTCTTGTGACACGGTGTGTAGATGGAGGCTTCTGGAAGGCTGTAGTGTGAGGGTCTCTTGTGACACGGTGTGTAGATGGAGGCTTCTGGAAGGCTGTGGTCTGGGTGTCTCTTGTGACATGGTATGTAGATGGAGGCTTCTGGAAGGCTATGGTCTGGGGGTCTCTTGTGAAACGGTGTGTAGATGGAGGCTTCTGGAAGGCTGTAGTCTGAGGGTCTCTTGTGACACGGTGTGTAGATGGAGGCTTCTGGGAGGCTGTAGTCTGAGGGTCTCCTGTGACATGGTGTGTAGATGGAGGCTTCTGGAAGGCTGTGGTCTGGGGGTCTCTTGTGACACGGTGTGTAGATGGAGGCTTCTGGAAGGCTGTAGTGTGAGGGTCTCTTCTGACACGGTGTGTAGATGGAGGCTTCTGGAAGGCTGTAGTGTGAGGGTCTCTTGTGACACGGTGTGTAGATGGAGGCTTCTGGAAGGCTGTAGTGTGAGGGTCTCCTGTGACACGGTATGTAGATGGAGGCTTCTGGAAGGCTGTAGTCTGAGGGTCTCTTGTGACACGGTGTGTAGATGGAGGCTTCTGGAAGGCTGTAGTGTGAGGGTCTCTTGTGACACGGTGTGTAGATGGAGGCTTCTGGAAGGCTGTAGTGTGAGGGTCTCTTGTGACACGGTGTGTAGATGGAGGCTTCTGGAAGGCTGTAGTGTGAGGGTCTCTTGTGACACGGTGTGTAGATGGAGGCTTCTGGAAGGCTGTGGTCTGGGGGTCTCGTGACATGGTGTGTAGATGGAGGCTTCTGGAAGGCTGTAGTCTGAGGGTCTGTTGTGACATGGTGTGTAGATGGAGGCTTCTGGAAGGCTGTAGTGTGAGGGTCTCGTGACACGGTGTGTAGATGGAGGCTTCTGGAAGGCTGTGGTCTGGGGGTCTCTTGTGACACGGTGTGTAGATGGAGGCTTCTGGAAGGCTGTGGTCTGGGGGTCTCTTGTGACACGGTGTGTAGATGGAGGCTTCTGGAAGGCTGTGGTCTGGGGGTCTCTTGTGACACGGTGTGTAGATGGAGGCTTCTGGAAGGCTGTAGTGTGAGAGTCTCTTGTGACACGGTGTGTAGATGGAGTCTTCTGGAAGGCTGTGGTCTGGGGGTCTCGTGACAGGGTGTGTAGATGGAGGCTTCTGGAAGGCTGTGGTCTGGGGGTCTCTTGTGACATGGTGTGTAGATGGAGGCTTCTGGAAGGCTGTAGTCTGAGGGTCTCTTGTGACATGGTGTGTAGATGGAGGCTTCTGGAAGGCTGTGGTCTGGGGGTCCTTGTGACACGGTGTGTAGATGGAGGCTTCTGGAAGGCTGTGGTCTGGGGGTCTCTTGTGACATGGTGTGTAGATGGAGCCTTCTGGAAGGCTGTAGTCTGAGGGTCTCTTGTGACATGGTGTGTAGATGGAGGCTTCTGGAAGGCTGTGGTCTGGGGGTCCTTGTGACACGGTGTGTAGATGGAGGCTTCTGGAAGGCTGTAGTGTGAGGGTCGCTTGTGACACGGTGTGTAGATGGAGGCTTTTGGAAGGCTGTGGTCTGGGGGTCTCGTGACAGGGTGTGTAGACGGAGGCTTCTGGAAGGCTGTGGTCTGGGGGTCCTTGTGACACGGTGTGTAGATGGAGGCTTCTGGAAGGCTGTAGTGTGAGGGTCTCTTGTGACACGGTGTGTAGATGGAGGCTTTTGGAAGGCTGTGGTCTGGGGGTCTCGTGACAGGGTGTGTAGATGGAGGCTTCTGGAAGGCTGTGGTCTGGGGGTCCTTGTGACATGGTGTGTAGATGGAGGCTTCTGGAAGGCTGTAGTCTGAGGGTCTCTTGTGACACGGTGTGTAGATGGAGGCTTCTGGAAGGCTGTGGTCTGGGGGTCCTTGTGACACGGTGTGTAGATGGAGGCTTCTGGAAGGCTGTAGTGTGAGGGTCGCTTGTGACACGGTGTGTAGATGGAGGCTTCTGGAAGGCTGTAGTGTGAGGGTCTCTTGTGACACGGTGTGTAGATGGAGGCTTCTGGAAGGCTGTGGTCTGGGGGTCTCTTGTGACATGGTGTGTAGATGGAGGCTTCTGGAAGGCTGTGGTCTGGGGGTCTCTTGTGACACGGTGTGTAGATGGAGGCTTCTGGAAGGCTGTAGTGTGAGGGTCTCTTGTGACACGGTGTGTAGATGGAGGCTTCTGGAAGGCTGTAGTGTGAGGGTCTCTTGTGACACGGTGTGTAGATGGAGGCTTCTGGAAGGCTGTAGTGTGAGGGTCTCTTGTGACACGGTGTGTAGATGGAGGCTTCTGGAAGGCTGTAGTGTGAGGGTCTCCTGTGACATGGTATGTAGATGGAGGCTTCTGGAAGGCTGTAGTCTGAGGGTCTCTTGTGACACAGTGTGTAGATGGAGGCTTCTGGAAGGCTGTAGTGTGAGGGTCTCTTGTGACACGGTGTGTAGATGGAGGCTTCTGGAAGGCTGTAGTGTGAGGGTCTCTTGTGACACGGTGTGTAGATGGAGGCTTCTGGAAGGCTGTGGTCTGGGGGTCTCGTGACATGGTGTGTAGATGGAGGCTTCTGGAAGGCTGTGGTCTGGGGGTCTCGTGACATGGTGTGTAGATGGAGGCTTCTGGAAGGCTGTAGTCTGAGGGTCTCTTGTGACACGGTGTGTAGATGGAGGCTTCTGGAAGGCTGTGGTCTGGGGGTCCTTGTGACACGGTGTGTAGATGGAGGCTTCTGGAAGGCTGTAGTGTGAGGGTCGCTTGTGACACGGTGTGTAGATGGAGGCTTCTGGAAGGCTGTAGTGTGAGGGTCTCTTGTGACACGGTGTGTAGATGGAGGCTTCTGGAAGGCTGTGGTCTGGGGGTCTCTTGTGACATGGTATGTAGATGGAGGCTTCTGGAAGGCTATGGTCTGGGGGTCTCTTGTGACACGGTGTGTAGATGGAGGCTTCTGGAAGGCTGTAGTGTGAGGGTCTCTTGTGACACGGTGTGTAGATGGAGGCTTCTGGAAGGCTGCAGTCTGAGGGTCTCCTGTGACATGGTGTGTAGATGGAGGCTTTTGGAAGGCTGTGGTCTGGGGGTCTCGTGACACGGTGTGTAGATGGAGGCTTCTGGAAGGCTGTAGTGTGAGGGTCTGTTGTGACACGGTGTGTAGATGGAGGCTTCTGGAAGGCTGCAGTCTGAGGGTCTCCTGTGACATGGTATGTAGATGGAGGCTTCTGGAAGGCTGTAGTCTGAGGGTCTCCTGTGACATGGTGTGTAGATGGAGGCTTCTGGAAGGCTGCAGTCTGAGGGTCTCCTGTGACATGGTATGTAGATGGAGGCTTCTGGAAGGCTGCAGTCTGAGGGTCTCCTGTGACATGGTGTGTAGATGGAGGCTTCTGGAAGGCTGTAGTGTGAGGGTCTCTTGTGACACGGTGTGTAGATGGAGGCTTCTGGAAGGCTGTAGTGTGAGGGTCTGTTGTGACACGGTGTGTAGATGGAGGCTTTTGGAAGGCTGTGGTCTGGGGGTCTCGTGACAGGGTGTGTAGATGGAGGCTTCTGGAAGGCTGTGGTCTGGGGGTCCTTGTGACATGGTGTGTAGATGGAGGCTTCTGGAAGGCTGTAGTCTGAGGGTCTCTTGTGACACGGTGTGTAGATGGAGGCTTCTGGAAGGCTGTGGTCTGGGGGTCTCTTGTGACATGGTGTGTAGATGGAGCCTTCTGGAAGGCTGTAGTCTGAGGGTCTCTTGTGACATGGTGTGTAGATGGAGGCTTCTGGAAGGCTGTGGTCTGGGGGTCCTTGTGACACGGTGTGTAGATGGAGGCTTCTGGAAGGCTGTAGTGTGAGGGTCGCTTGTGACACGGTGTGTAGATGGAGGCTTTTGGAAGGCTGTGGTCTGGGGGTCTCGTGACAGGGTGTGTAGATGGAGGCTTCTGGAAGGCTGTGGTCTGGGGGTCCTTGTGACACGGTGTGTAGATGGAGGCTTCTGGAAGGCTGTAGTGTGAGGGTCTCTTGTGACACGGTGTGTAGATGGAGGCTTTTGGAAGGCTGTGGTCTGGGGGTCTCGTGACAGGGTGTGTAGATGGAGGCTTCTGGAAGGCTGTGGTCTGGGGGTCCTTGTGACATGGTGTGTAGATGGAGGCTTCTGGAAGGCTGTAGTCTGAGGGTCTCTTGTGACACGGTGTGTAGATGGAGGCTTCTGGAAGGCTGTGGTCTGGGGGTCTCTTGTGACATGGTGTGTAGATGGAGCCTTCTGGAAGGCTGTAGTCTGAGGGTCTCTTGTGACATGGTGTGTAGATGGAGGCTTCTGGAAGGCTGTGGTCTGGGGGTCCTTGTGACACGGTGTGTAGATGGAGGCTTCTGGAAGGCTGTAGTGTGAGGGTCGCTTGTGACACGGTGTGTAGATGGAGGCTTTTGGAAGGCTGTGGTCTGGGGGTCTCGTGACAGGGTGTGTAGACGGAGGCTTCTGGAAGGCTGTGGTCTGGGGGTCCTTGTGACACGGTGTGTAGATGGAGGCTTCTGGAAGGCTGTAGTGTGAGGGTCTCTTGTGACACGGTGTGTAGATGGAGGCTTTTGGAAGGCTGTGGTCTGGGGGTCTCGTGACAGGGTGTGTAGATGGAGGCTTCTGGAAGGCTGTGGTCTGGGGGTCCTTGTGACATGGTGTGTAGATGGAGGCTTCTGGAAGGCTGTAGTCTGAGGGTCTCTTGTGACACGGTGTGTAGATGGAGGCTTCTGGAAGGCTGTGGTCTGGGGGTCCTTGTGACACGGTGTGTAGATGGAGGCTTCTGGAAGGCTGTAGTGTGAGGGTCGCTTGTGACACGGTGTGTAGATGGAGGCTTCTGGAAGGCTGTAGTGTGAGGGTCTCTTGTGACACGGTGTGTAGATGGAGGCTTCTGGAAGGCTGTGGTCTGGGGGTCTCTTGTGACATGGTGTGTAGATGGAGGCTTCTGGAAGGCTGTGGTCTGGGGGTCTCTTGTGACACGGTGTGTAGATGGAGGCTTCTGGAAGGCTGTAGTGTGAGGGTCTCTTGTGACATGGTGTGTAGATGGAGGCTTCTGGAAGGCTGTAGTGTGAGGGTCTCTTGTGACACGGTGTGTAGATGGAGGCTTCTGGAAGGCTGTAGTGTGAGGGTCTCTTGTGACACGGTGTGTAGATGGAGGCTTCTGGAAGGCTGCAGTCTGAGGGTCTCCTGTGACATGGTATGTAGATGGAGGCTTCTGGAAGGCTGTAGTGTGAGGGTCTCTTGTGACACGGTGTGTAGATGGAGGCTTCTGGAAGGCTGTAGTGTGAGGGTCTCTTGTGACACGGTGTGTAGATGGAGGCTTCTGGAAGGCTGTGGTCTGGGGGTCTCGTGACATGGTGTGTAGATGGAGGCTTCTGGAAGGCTGTGGTCTGGGGGTCTCGTGACATGGTGTGTAGATGGAGGCTTCTGGAAGGCTGTAGTCTGAGGGTCTCTTGTGACACGGTGTGTAGATGGAGGCTTCTGGAAGGCTGTAGTGTGAGGGTCTCCTGTGACACGGTGTGTAGATGGAGGCTTTTGGAAGGCTGTGGTCTGGGGGTCTCGTGACAGGGTGTGTAGATGGAGGCTTCTGGAAGGCTATGGTCTGGGGGTGTCTTGTGACACGGTGTGTAGATGGAGGCTTCTGGAAGGCTGTAGTCTGAGGGTCTCCTGTGACATGGTGTGTAGATGGAGGCTTCTGGAAGGCTGTGGTCTGGGGGTCTCTTGTGACACGGTGTGTAGATGTTGGCAGTGCGTGTGAGACAGGCACTTCCGAAGACTAGAAGAGCAGCAGAGACAGCTGTGGGTCCCAGCTAGAAACACGAATGCTACTTTGCGGTTGATCTTGTACGTGTTTACCTATCCTCCCTGCTGACCGTGTGGACGGTGACTGCTGCTGCAGCTCTCAGGGAGGACGCAGTGTTGTGCAGCTGTTGGGAGTCACGTATCATAGACAAGCTCACGAGCAAACCAGGGCTGTGTGAGGGTTGGGGAGGGTTTTTGACCTGGAAATGCTGCCAGCTTGCGGTTACCTTTCAGCAGTATTCACCCAAGAGCTGTTGGCTCTGGTGAGCAGCACATCCTGCCAGGGAACTCTGACCAGGCCTGCAGAGCCCACCTGGGAGCAGGCGGGAGTCAGCATGGGCTCGCAGCCTATCCTGGAGCCTCGCCGACCTGTTTCCTCCTCAGGCCAAGGATGACATGCAATTTTAACTGACACCAGGCCTGTGGTCTGATATCCAGAGGTAATGAGGCAGTGAATTCATTTATTATTTAGATTCCCATGATCTTAGTTCCCTAAAGTCTTTAAGAAAAAAACAGAATAAGCCGGTGCAGTGGCGCACGCCTGCAGTCCAGCTACTCAGAGGCTGAAGCAGGAGGCCCGCCTGAGCCCAGGAGTTCAAGGCTGCAGTGAGCTAGGACTGGGCCACTGCCCTCCAGCCTGGGTGACACAGCAAGATCACATGTCTTAAAAAGAAAAGAAAAACACAAACAGAAAAACCACAATGACTAGAACTCCTGTTGTTCCCTGCTGCCCCCATTTTTTTTTTTTTTTTTTTTTTTTTGAGATGGAGTCTTGCTCTGTCACCCAGGCTGGAGTGCAGTGGCGTGATCTTGGCTCCCTGCAAGCTCCATCTCCTGGGTTAAAGCGTTCTCCTGCCTCAGCCTCCCAAGTAGCTGGGACTACAGGTGCCCGCCAGCACTCCCGGCTAATTTTTTGTATTTTTGGTAGAGACGGGGTTTCACTGTTAGCCAGGCTGGTCTCGATCTCCTGACCTCGTGATCCGCCCGCCTCGGCCTCCCAAAGTGCTGGGATTACAGGCGTGAGCCACCGTGCCCGGCCCCCCACATTCTTATTTAATGGTGGTGCCGCCTCTAGGAGAGCACTATGGTTCTTCACTTTGAGGCCAACAGAAAAAGATGGAATCGTTTTCAGAGTCCTGAGAATGTCCTTTTTATGAAGAGACATCATACATAGAATGACTTGTCTGTTGATTTTTGCTTTTGCTTTTCAAGTTGCCCAGAAAAGGAGTTGCTAGTTTTACCTGATATTTATGGTCTAAAAACGACCTACCTGGAATCCCTCTGGAATCCCTCCTCCTGTGGCTTCAGGTTTGTTTCCTCTCCAGAGCCAGTGTTGACAGAGGCCCTGTCCTCACCCAGTGAGGAGGAAGACAGCGGCAGGCTGTTGTCCTGGATCTGCTGTGCACTGGGTGTGAACCCCTGAACAAGGAAGGACGCCTGCTTGGGTCTCTGCAGAATGGAGCTCAGAATGCCTGCCATGCTGGGCTGGGAAGGCTGTGGGGAGTGTCTCCTGTGCTTGTGGATGTGTGCCCGTGTGCACTCCAATCATGGCGGGGGAGCCACTTCTCAGCTCTTCTCCAGACTAACTACCCCTGCATCATCTTCCATGGCTGCTGTTCATGAATGACCAGGCTCATTAAATGACCCAAACTTACTACCTTATCGTTCTACAGATGGGAAGTCCAAATTGGGTCTCACTGGGCTAAAAGCAGGGTGTCCACAGGGCGGTACTGCTTTCTGGGCCTGAGGAAGAGAATCTGTTTCCCGGCCCCTTCCAGCTTTTCGAGGCCACCTCCCTCCGTCTTCAAAGCCGCCACATAACCTCTCTCTGACCCCGCAGGCATTATCCTATCTCTGACCCTCTCTTCTGCCTCTCTCGGCCATATTGAAGACCCTTGTGATTTCATTGGGGCCACCTGGATACTCCAGGCTAATCTCCGTATTTTAAGGTCAGTTGATGACAAACCTTAATTTCCGTTCGCCACGCAAAGTAATATATTCACAGGTTCTGGGGATTAGCACATGGGCATCTTTGAGGACCATTCTGCCACCATAAGCCCCAAACCTTCTCCCCTGAGAGGATCTGTTTTCTAACCCCTTCATCATCTCCTCTAAATCGTTTCCTAGGCTCAAGCAATGGGGAAGTAACAGGTCCAGGAATTAATACGATATTCTTGACGTCAGCAAAGCTAGGTGTGGAGAAAGTGGGATGTGGTCACGAGTACTGCAAACCCAGTCAATGAAGGGAGCGTGCTGGGAAAATCAGAGTGATGAATCGTGAGAGCAGCAGATGAATCAAATACTGGTGACCTACCTCTGTGTTTCCAGGTGTGGATATGGTCAAAAGCCAAGTTCATCAATAGGAAATTCCTAATGCAGGAACTTTACCAGCGCTTTCTAGATGGAGATCACGGCCCTGTGGCTCGAGAAGACGACCCTTTCTGGGATCCTGTCGAGGTCGTCTGTTTGGGCTCAGCTCACATCTGGCTCCAGTCGCTGGCCTACTGCATGAAGCTGGAGGAGCAAGTGGAGTTTCTGAACTGTGACAGGCTGGAGGAGGCGGTGCTGCATACCTGCATAGCACCCTGCTCCCCAACAGGACAGTGAGTGTCTCCTTCTCCCCCCTGCCTACTTCTGGGTCAGTCACACACATAAAATCCAGAGCAGGCCTGAGTTCTCCTGACGGGGTGGTCAACTTGGTACCCTGAACAGGTCATTCATAAGACAAATGAAAGAGCTCATTCATTCACCATTTGGCCTCAACGAATGTGATTTTTGCTGTCCCCTGGGGGACCTGAGGAATGAGGAGGACATCTGGCAGAGGCAGGTATAGTGGAAGGAACCTTGGACAAAACCGAAAGAGCTGGGTGGGTTCCAAACAATGGACCCTCAGGAGAGAAGCCAAGTGGGTTGCAGGGCCTCCCCAGCCACACTCCCCTCCTGGCCCTGTGGGCCTGGCATGTGCCACGTGGGACGCTTTCCCATGCTGAGGGCCCAACCTGCTTCAAGAGCCAGAAGCAGAAGCTGATTTTCCAGCTCAGCCCTTTTCTCGAGGTAGGGACGGTGAAGCCTGACCTCATTCTGTGCTGTCACCTGACCTTTCTGTGGGCACAGGCTTTGTTTTGAGCTATTGGCTCTGTCCTAAACGTTGCCTCGTTACCCTCAACTGTCCTCTCTGGATACTCATCTGTCACAGGCAGTTTTTACAAAAGCAAAAGTCTTTTAGCAACCCTAAGCCAAGAGGCTGGCGGTGGCCTGGTCTGGGTGCCAAGGCCCTCAACAGGCACTCAGTGCAACCTTTCCATCTTTCTGAAGAATCAGCTCAAGAAGAGAACCTCAACGTTCTGTGACCAAGAAACCAAGCTGCCCAACAACTCACTGCCTTTACTCTGATCACTTGGCTACCTCGAGCTTCTGGGCTGCCCAGCAAGTTGTATTTCTTGTTGCAAATTAATGAATTTAATTTGAAAGGTTTCAGACTTTGTGAGCCTGGCTGATAGGACAGCAGTCCCTTGTTGGAAAGCTGTCCGAGTCCGTTTCTGAGCTTGCAGGCCTGGGGTTCTTCTCTAGACTATAAAGAAACAAAGGAAAAGGAAAATGACAACCTGAGAGGCTGTATCTGGGCAGCCGCTGGCTTTCCCACTCTGTTCCACTAGGGAGCTGCCTAAATCTTCAATGCAAGTTTAGCATCCACATCTGTGTGCATCCATCGCATGACGCTGTTTATCTTCCTTTTTCCTCCAGGCAGGGAGATCCTTGAGAAGGTCTGATCTTACTTTGACGTGCCAGGGTAATGGGCTCTTATTCAACATGTCTCTTGAATGCATGAATGAACTCTACTGATCCTGTCTTCAGTGAAATTAGCTCTCTCTTAAGGATTCTATTTAACCCCCTTAACATTACAATCTTAACTTGCTTGGACCCAGCCTAACCCGAGGTCAACGTTCACCTCTTCTGTTTGTAGAACGCATGGCGAGGAGGATGTGGTTATCGACCCTTTGGAGCTGCTGGGCAAGAGGATGGATTTTCAGATTCACATTGTCCGGTGCCTTGGCGTCAACTGGATGAAGGAAGATGCAAAGCGGGGCATTCAGATAGGGTACCAGCCTGCACCGCGGAACAGGGCCACACACGCCACCTGCCGTGTGGACCCTGTGGGGGGCAGTCCAGTCTTTCTTCAAGTTTTAAAAATGAGCTTATCACAAAGTTTTCTTAAGTTTCTCTGTTTAACTTTAAGATGACTATTTCCTCATCTATTTAATAGAGGAAGTTTCTCTGTTTAACTTTAAGATGACTATTTTCCCTCATAGTTTCTCTAACTTTGAGACGACTATTTCCCAACTATTTAATAGAGGGGCCACATGTCCCTCCAGGTCTCTGGCCTGTGGTCAGTGTGTACTGAACTCTTTACAGAACTGAAGCAGAAATTCTAATTATCAGAAAGAATATCCAGTAAAACCATGTTATCTAAGCAAAACAGTTTTTAGGTTTTAGTTGGAAACAAAAGGACTGTATTATGATATGGCAGAAGCACCAGATATGCTTAAACAAATTAGGCTAAAAGGATATTGAACGATAAGGCAGGCCAGGTGTGGTGGCTCACGCCTGTAATCCCAGCACTTTGGGAGGCCGAGGCTGGCACATCACTTGAGGTCAGGAGTTTGAGACCAGCCTGTCAACATGGTGAAATCCCAGCTCTACTAAAAGTAGAAAAATTAGCCAGGCTTAGTGGCATACGCCTGTAATCCCAGCTACTCGGGAGGCTAAGGCAGGAGAATTGCTTGAACCCCAAAGGGAGAGGTTGCAGTGAGCCGAGATCACTCCAGCCTGGGTGACAGAGCGAGACTCTGTCTCAAAATAAATAAATAAATAAATAAATAAAGATAAGGCAATAAAGAGAGACTTTGAAGAACGAAAACCAAATCACCGCCTCACATAGAAAATTAACCATTTTTGATTATCTGAGTAGAAGGGATTTATTGAAATCCATCTTGTTTGTTTTTTGTTTTTGAGACAGAGTCTCGCTCTGTCGCCCAGGCTGGAGTGCAGTGGAGTGGAGCGATCTCACCTTACTGCAACCCCTGCCTCCTGGGCTCAGCCTCCTGAGTAGCTGGAACTACAGGCATGTACCATAACACCCACCTAATTTTTGTATTTTTTACAGAGATGGTGTTTTGCCATGTTGCCCAGGCTGGTGTCAAATTCCTGGGCTCAAGCAATCTGCCTGCCTCAGCCTCCCAAAATGCTGAGATTACAGGCATGAGCCATTGCGCCCAGCCTGAGCTTTTTAAAAAAATTATTATCTATCTAGTGATGATATCCCTGTTGAATAAGATGTTGGAGGTGATAAACATGACAATCAATCATAGGTCATCTTTTATCTGACACATGGGCTGTAAATCTTTGGCTCATCTGTCCCTTTTCTTTACAAATGTGTCCCTTCTGGTTTTAAATTATGTTTTATGTTTTTCTCAGGTACAGAATTTATGACCTTCCAAACACTATTTATACCAAACCTGTATGGAAAAGTGTGAATCCACAAATTGAAGAGACTGTCCAATTTGCAGCCTTAACTGCATCTCAGGAGTTTCTGAATTATTTGCGGACAAATGTCCTTATTGTTGACCTATGGGGCCTTCAAGGTACCTTGCTTACTTATTCTTTCATCAGACATGCCATACATTCAGGGCTGTAGAAGGGGTAGAGGAGCGAGGCAGTCAGCGTCCTAACAGCGGTGGGCCAGAGCCATCTTTTCCCCTGGGCCTCTGGGTTCTCGTCCAGCAGGGTGGTTACATGCTTTAACAACTTCTCACCTGACACTGGAGCTGGGCGACTGGGATGTTTCTTTCTTTGACTGTGTCTCTCCCCATTACAGAAGGCTGCACCGAGCTGAGCTGCTCTCAGCTGGGCCTCAGGGTCACAGGTGAAGGCCACATCCTGGTAGACACCAAGAAAATTTCCACTGTGAAGGATATAAGCCAAGTGTGTACATAGGACACTAAAGTGGGCATCCCAGGTGGCTAGAAAATCTCTGATGACGGCTGCTTGACGTTCCTTCCCCCTTAACAAACGTTTTCTTTATTTACTCCTGTGTACCCTGAGGGGCTTAAACTCTGCTCACCATACACACACTCCCATCCCATTTGATTTTCCCATGGTAGCAAACATTGCCAGTCTCAAAGGATATGCAGATGATACAACAAAAGACGAAACTGACATGTTTTCTGGTAGGCAGCATCAAACCAGATACCAGAACTTTATCTGAAGCTGCTCAAGCTAGAGCAGGAGACAGAACTGCTCAGGAACATTAACAGAACCCTGAGAGAGCAGAACGTGCTTCTCAAAGCATCACTTGCAAAAATTGCTTCTGGTCAAGGTGAGAGACTGCTCCAGGCTTGGCTGTTTAGCTTATCCCTAGACTCCTACATTTGGGATGTGTATTTGTCTTTTAAGAAACAAACTTTTAAATGAGTTAATTCATATCTTGTTTCATAAACAAAAAATGCCGGACATTTCTTCTGCCCTGTGAGATTTCCCCTTTCCCTTGGATGGATCCAAACTGGTGCCTGATAAATGCTGATGCAGTAGAATGCCACCAAAATAAATAAATATAGAGATGCCCAGAGAAAGAGATACATAAATCAATGTTACCTTTTTCCACCTCAGCCCCGAAGCCTTCCAACACTCTGAAGATCGGCGGGATGACTGTGCAACTGCCATCCGCCAGGGAGATGAGCCAAATGTGCACACAGCAAGCCGGCTCTGACCGAGAGCTTGCCAAGGCTCTGAAGGTGTTCTACCAAAGCATGAACACGGCAAGAGGGCAGCTTTTCAGACTCAGACGGCACCAACCTCCGGTAAGGAACTGGAATCCTGGGAGCACACAGAATTTCTTTCCATCCAATTTAGACATTTGATGTAACTATTTCCTGAGCTTGGAGACGTATATGCTGAAGCGGAAGAGCAAGGCGAGGAGGCCCTGCTTGACCTGCTCTGTGAGCGCGAATCTGCTGCCCTCTCAGGCCGTCGTCCGTCTCTGCTCTGACCTTTTTATTTGAGTGCACATCCGGCTGGCTCCGCGCTACCACGGTCACTGCACGACTGATACCCACTCACTTTACAATGCAATATACAGACTACCCTGTTTGGTTTATCATTATAAAACCCAATGTAATTCATCATATTAAGAGATTATAAGATAAAATAATTTGATTACTTCAACAGATGCAGAAAAAGATGTGGCCAAATTAAACATCCTATGACAATAAAAATTCTCGGCAAACTAGGAATAAAATGGACATTCCTTAATCTGATAAAGGCAATCTTAAGACAAACACACAGTGGACAAAATGCTTAGTGATGAATGACTGAAAGCTTTTCCTTTCAGATCAGGTCAGGGACGCCAGCTTTCTTGACCTCTGTCCTTTAGGTTCTAGCCAGTGCAGTAAGGAAAAGAAATACAAAGTATGACTGGAAAGGAAAGAAAAGTAATTACAATAATAGCATACACTTATGTAACACTTACAACCTGCTTTACGTTTACTGTCTCAATTCTCACAGCAACCCTATGAGGCAGGTACTATTATTCACCTTATTTTACAGTTCATGGAACGTGTCTAAAGACACATGACTCATCTGTGGCAGCGCTGAGGTCCACACCCTGCGGGTGCTGTTCCCCAGTCTATACTGCGCTGCCTCTAGTATCATCCCAGATGACCTGCTTGTATAGACAGAAAATCCCCAAGAATTTATAAATGAATTACAAAGTTGCTAGATACAAAAATCAAGATTTAAAAATTAACTGTATTTGAATATAACAGCAGCAAGCAGAAAATTATTTTTAAAATAAAAGACACCATTGATAATTGCATCAAATATATGGAATACTTAGGCCTATAGCTGACATAAAATATGTAAGAGTTGTACAGAGAAAATTTTAAAACTTATTTGAGAGATGTTTAAAAGGATATAAATAGATAGAGAAACTGCCATCTCTCCGTGGTTTGGAAGATTTGTTATTGTACATCTGTCAACTCTTCCCCAAGAGTCAGAGTAATTGTAATTCCAATCAAGTGTAATAGAACCTAACAAGATAATTCTACAATTTGTATGGAATTGCAAAAGCAAAAACTAGCCAAGATGAGACCAGACCCAAGAACAAGACAGAAAGACTTGCCCTACCTGATATCAACACTTCATTTTAATGCCTCTGTAACAGAGGCAGTAAGGTAAGGTGTTGGCCCAAAGATAGATAAATAACCAAAGAAAAAGAACAGAAGGCTCAGAAACAGATTTATTCAGGACTACAGACTTGATATACAACCGAGTGGAACTGCAAATCAATGTGGCAAGGATGGACTTTTCAATAAACAGTGCTGGGGAATTAGGAATATGTATGGGGAAAAATGAAACTGGATTCCTATCTAAAACTACCCCCAGAAATCAATTTCAGGTGAGAATTAAAGAGCTAAATTGGAAGGCACAACCCTAATGCTTTTATTTATTTATTTAAATATTTTAAAAATAGAGATGGGGGTCTTGTTATGTTGCCCAGGCTGGTCTCGAACTCCTAGCTTCAAGCAATCCTCCCGCCTCAGCCTCCCAAAGTGCTGGAATTACAGGTATAAGCCACCATGCCCTGCCTCAAATGCTTTCAGAAGATACTTTAGGAGACTGTCTTTACGACCTCACAGTGGAAAAGGATTTCTTATGCATGACACACACACACACACACACACACACACACACACACCCCTAGCTTTAAAGAGGGAGACTGATAAAGTCAGCTAAATTAAAATGGTGAACTTTGGTGCATCAAAAGACACCAAAATGAAAAAGCCAGAAGGAATGGGAAAAGTTCTTTGCAACACGTTTAACATATAATGAACTAATAACCAAAATAAAGAACAACTACTAACCAAAAAGAAAAATAGACAACCCAATAGAAAAAAAAATGGTCAAAAGATTTGAACAGGAACTTCACAAAAGAGGAAATTAAAAATGCCAATAAATATATGGAGAAGTGCTTAATCGCATTAATAGTTTGGGAAATACTAACTGATACCACAATGAGATACCATTATTAACCTTCCATACTGGCAAAAATTAAAAAGCTTGACAATATCAAGTGTTGGTGAAGATATGAAGTAACAGAAACTCTCATGTATGGCTGAGAGGAGTATAAATTGGTACAAACATTTAAAAATTATTTGGCATTTACTTATTAAAAGTTGAAGATACTAGAACCTAGAAGCCTGCAATTCAACTCTTCCTTCCTTCACAGCTGAACTGGTTCTGCAGAGTTAAAGCCCTAATGCCTCAGGCAGAGATTCTGGAAGTGTGCCCTATGGCCTAGCAGCTTCAGCAGCATCTAGGAACTTGTCAGAAATGCAAAATCCAGGGCCCCACCCCAGACCTACTGAATCAGAATCTCTGGGTGTGAGGCCTAGTAACACGTGTTTCAACAAACCCTCTCCATGATTCTGTCTTCAAGTTTGAGAACCTACTGCACTGAGGCATCTGACATATGAAATAAGCTAACTCTGTCATACATGTCTAGGATGGCACTAGTTACACACCATTCTTGAAAGAACTGAGAAAACAGTTATTCAAATCACTTCCGTTCTGTGGTTCAGATGAGGGGCCAGTTGAAAAACACTACAGAAATCTTAGTTGATGTGCACTGCTGTTCATAAAACCCTCTTCCATAGTAGCCCCAAACTGGAAACATCCCTAATGTATGTTCACCGAAGACGGGTAAATTTTGGCCCCCTCTATGCTGTGTAACACTACATTGCCATGACAGTGAACAACAGCCACAGGCAACAAGAAGAGTCTTCCAATAGTGATGGAAACCAAGTTACGAAAGATGACATCCAACATGATTCTATAAACATTCAAAGAGGGCAAAATATACTGTTTAGGGATATACTCTAGGTGGCAAAACTATTGAGAAAGGCAAGAAAATGGTGACCACACAAGTCAGGCTGGCAGTTGCTTCTGGGACAGGAAGAAGGTGACAGGAGGAGTTCCAGGCAGTGGGCTCTCTAGAGCAGGTGTGTTCACTTTAGGCCTGTCAATATATTTAGGGTACTTTTCCGTGCTACGTAGCTCACAATAAAAAAGAATAACTGGTTAAATGAACGACACCTTAAACAAAGTTTCAAATAAACCACAGCCTGGAAAATATATTAATATTATTTAGCAAGCATTAGTATTCAGAATAAACTATTACTTTTAAGATTTAAAAAAAGATAATATGTTGGAAAGCACATTCGAAAAAAATCGGCAAAGGATTTGAACAGGCATTTCACTAATACTCAGGGAAATAGAAACTGAATCCCAGTGCCATTCTCTGCAGTTCTCATTTTCAGTGAGTGCGGTACCATCTCCTCCATCACGTCACACTACCTGCTCTCTGCCGTTCCCATTTTCAGCCAGTGCGGTACTATCTCCTCCACCACTTGTCTCCAGGACTCTGCCCCAGGGCATCCCTAGTTCTCAGGGGTACTTGCCTCCATAGGTTAGGGGAAGCATCGGCAAAACCCTACCAATAGGAGAGCCCCTACACCCACTGGCCCCTCAAGACTCCTTTAATACTCCTTCGACAGTATTAAAACACTAAGGAAGTAACATTCCAATGGAAAATATTTGACTTATCTCACCAGTTTTCCCTACTGGCAGTAACTTAGGGTCATCCGAAACAAAACTGCTCACCAGCTGAACACTGAGGGTATTTGAGCTTCGAGTTGTGAAGATGATTTGTGTAGCTAGCAAGCTTACCTCATTTCCCACTTACTTTACCTATTTCTTCTACCAGTTTTAAGCAAAACTCTCCTTCCATGTGACTGTAAATCATCTCTATAACCTAAAGGCTGCTTGAATGGCCCTATGTTCCTGACGCATAGGGGGAACCACACACACTGGGGTCTCTTTGAGGTTGGAGGGTGGGAGGAGGGAGAGGGTGAACGATTAGCACTCGGAGCTCTGGGATCAGACTGCCCAGGGTTAAATCCTGGTTAAGTCCATCACTTAATCAACTGCAGGATTTGGGGCCACTGACTTCCCCTCTCTAAGCCTCTCTTTCCTCACTTGTTTTGTGGGAAGGAAAACAGTATTTACTGCAAATGGTTAATGAACATAAAGCACTTAGAACAGTGCCTGACACACAGACATGATTGATAAGCATTCACCATTAATATTTTTACGGTAAACAGTTCAAAACTTCAAATGAAGCTCTTCTATCTCTATTTCTTGCTGTCAGACCTACAGACAATGGTTATTTCACGTCTCTCGTTTTGTATCTTTCTCTGAACAAGTTTGAATTCTACCTCCACTTAGTTTCATCTTCTCATAGGTTTATCTGAAATACTGTTATGTTCAATTTTCTCAGCAGCAGGAGTGCCCATATGATGGGACCTTTTCAGTGTAGGGTCTGTGGTTCAGGGATTGTAACTGTTAGTGAAAAAGTCTACTAGGAGTTAGTCTATCTTGAAGCCACTCTTGATTCCACAAATTGACTGATGGGTCTTAGTCAAGGATATGATAAAAAGCTCAACACCACTGATCATTAGAGAAATGCAAACCCAAACCACAATGAGACACCATCTCACACCAGTCCGAATGGCTATTATTAAAAAGTCAAAAAATAAAAGATGCTAGGCTGGACATGGTAACTCACGCCTGTAATCCCAGCTCTTTGGGAGGCTGAGGCAGGTGGATCACCTGAGGTTAGGAGTTCGAGACCAGCCTGACGAATATGGAGAAACTCCAACTCTACTAAAAATACAAAATTAGCCAGGCGTGGTGGTGCATGCCTGTAATCCCAACTACTTGGGAGGCTGAGGCAGGAGAATCGCTTGAACCCGGGAGGCAGAGGTTGTGATGAGCCAAGATCGTGCCATTGCACTCCAGCCCAGGCAACAAAAGCAAAACTCCGTCTCAAAAAACAAACAAAAAACAGATGCTGGCGAGGTTGCAGAGAAAAAGGAATGCTTACACACTGTTGGTGAAAGTGGAAATTAGTTCAACCGTTGTGGAAAACGGTGTGGTTCTTCCTCAAAGACCGAAAAACAAATACCTTCTGACCCAGCAGCCCCATTACTGGGTAGATACCCAAAGGAATATAACTTGTTCTGTTATAAAGACACACATGTGTATGTTCATTGCAGCACTATTCACAATAGCAAAGACATGGAATCAACCTAAAAGTCCATCAATAGTAGACTGGATAAAGAAGATGTGGTAGATATACACCACGGAATGCCACGTAGCCATAAAAAGAATGAGATCATGTCTTTTGCAGGAACATGGATGGTGCTGGAGGTCATTATCCTCTGCAAACTAATGCAAGAACAGAAAACCAAATACCACATGTTCTCACTTATAAGTGGGAGCTAAGTGATGGGAACACACGGACACATAGAGGAGAACACCAAACACTGGGGCCTCTCAGAGGGTGGAGAGTGGGTGGAAGGAGAGGGGCAGGAAAACTAACCAATGGGTACTAGGCTTAATACCTGGGTGACAAAATAATCTGTACGACAAACCCCCATGTCACTTTACCTATATAACAAACCTGCACATGTACCCCAGAACTTAAAAAGTTAAAAAAAAAAAAAAAAAGAAACGTTTTGTGGCCAAAGACAAACTACTACTACTACTACGTCTTTTTTTTTTTTGAGACGGAGTCTTGCTCTGTCACCCAGGCTGGAGTGCAGTGGTGTGATCTCAGCACACTGCAACCTCTACCTTCTGGGTTCAAGCAATTCTTCTGCCTCAGCCTCCCTGAGTAGCTGGGATTACAAGGCATCCGCCACCAGGCCCAGCTAATTTTTGTATTTTTAGTAGAGACGAGGTTTCACCATGTTGGCCAGGCTGGTCTCAAACTCCTGACCTCAAGTGATCCACCCGTCTCGGCCTCCCAAAGTCCTAGGATTACAGGCATGAGCCACCGTGCCCAGCCCAAAGACAGACTTCTAATAACAACAGTAGTGATGACGCTGAAACTTAGTAAGTGCTTACACCATGTGCCAGGCACTAATCCAAGTGCTAAACATGTTAGCTCATTTAATTCTCACAATAATTCGATGAGGCTGAGTAACGTGCCCAGGCCACTGTAAGCACAGAGGCTGATGCCAGAGCCTGCATTCCTAACTGTGACGGCCTGCTGCCTGACGGTGCAGGACTGTCCCTGGGAGTCCTGGCTGACATGCAGAAAAAATCAGGAAGGAGAAAATAAGGGGCGACAACCTCAATCCTTGCTCCCTAAAATATGAAGTTAAGGAAGGTCAAATAGGATGACGCCGAAGCTGCACTGGCAGGAGAGGCTGTCAAGGGCTCCAAAAAGGAACCTCTAGAAAGACAAGGGAATCTGGGCTAGTGATTTCAGCTTAAGAGCAGGGTCCAAGGATTCGTAAGGGAGGCATGGGTTTTGCTTGCAGCTCAGGTCCTGACCACATACACAAGTGAACTAAAAAAACTGCTGTAACCCTGGAGCCCAAGTGTGGAGCACCTCGTGGTGACAGCCAGGACAGGGCCAGCAAAGGCATCACGGAATCCTGGGAAGACTCTGTCAGTGAGACCCAGTAACAGTAGAGGCTAGGCAGACTCCAGTCCTCTGGGCCTGGCCACTGGGAGCAGGAATGGCTTCTGTCTCTTGAACTGAGCCTCAACATTTTGGACAATTAGCAGTTTACTCACCTGAGGTGAGTCATATACTTTCAGCAAATGGGAGCAGGCAGAACCTTGGGGGATTAAAAGGAAAATCAGGATGAGACACACATGTACCTCAAGCCAGAGGACGGGGTCACACTGCTACCTTCAGAATCAGAGTCAATGCTCGAGCATACATTGCAAAGCTAGAAACAGGGACAGGATATGCAGCTTCACCCAGCGGTTCCCAAATGCATATCAAAAACACAGAGGCTTCGACCTCCCGCCCTCCTGAACGCAAGTTGCTGCAGGCACGGAGGAACCTGTTACTGTTTTGTGATTCAGATGTGCAGCTAGTCGTGGGCTCTATTGCTCCTGTACTGCTTTCTAATTTCTCAGCCGATAAAACCTTTTCTAAGGTCCCACAAGCTAGGGCACAGCTGAGGATCTGTATCTTGTGATGACCAGGCCAGGACAGAGGAAGCAGAGTTAGGGTGGGGAATACTACCACCAAGAACCCCCTCTTCGAGTTAGATACCCCCCCTTCTCCTTACAGGCCTCTTCGAGTTAGATACCCCCCCCTTCTCCTTACAGGCCTCTTTGAGTTAGATACCGCCCCCTCTTCTTCTTACAGGCAGAGCAGAAGGGTCTCCCAACACAAATAATATTCCTAAATATTTCATGTTCCTCACTTTTTGGTAGAAATTCCATAAAGGAGTGGCTGTCTTGTTTAAGTAATGAACAACATGATTGCTATGTATATACGTGTTTATTATATGCTTATTACAAAAGAAAAAGTCTTTTGCCTTATTTTAGGGCTTCCATGTAAAACCTAGTTAAAATACAAAAAGTAAATTAGAGAAAAATTCTGCTTAGGTAGTGAAAATTGATAGCAACTTATAAGCTGTATCCTTAAAAACCTAGTCACAGATATAGAATTAGGTAAAGATAAAATGCTAAGCCTACTTATTGGCAAGAAACAGGTTAGGCCACTTAAGCAGCATGTTTCTACCACTATACAAATACATAGGCAGGTCCAAACACTAAACCACCATTCGATTGACAACCTTTTATTTTTCAACTTAGGTAACAGTCCAAAATCAGTGTAGATTGGCGAAAAACTAGGCAAAAATAGCAAAAAGTGCAGTTTAATTTAGCAAAGGCTCAAGACAGTATGTGGAAGGAAGGTGAGATTTCCCTCCTAAGCGGCAGTTACTGCCCGACACTAACGCTGGTGTGCGCACCCCCGATGAGAATGCTGCTGCAACACAGACTGGGACACCGCCTCCCCCATTAGACCTGCCAGCTCATTCGTGAAAATCTACCAGGAACACATCAATGAAAAAAATATGTCAAATATGAGTTCTCTGTTATAAGCAATAAAATCACAAAATCAACTCAGATTTGAAATTTAGGGTAAGCTAGGACAATTTCCTGCTTTTTAATATATAGATATTTTAGATTTGACAATCGTTTCCACATACACTCAGACAGGCTTACAGAAGAATTTCAAATATCAAATAGAGAAGCTGTTAATTCACGCACGTTATGACTTCAGTTAATTCTTCCAGTGTTTAGACTTCAGAGCTGCTAATAACACTAAACTCAATACCGTGTTTGTTGAGTCTGTCAATCAACTTTGTTTTGGAAAAAGCTGCTCCAGGTGTGAAGACCCCGCCCCTATAAAACAATAACAAGAGAAAACAGTGCACTCAGCTCCTCTCCAGTCTCCTATTTCACAAGCCTCACTATCAAATTGCTACAGAACCCCTGAAAACCAAAGTCTTCATGGTAATCACGGCTACCTTTGATTCCTTCCTAAAATCAGCCAAATGAGCGAGTAGCTATTAGTCAGGAGAAACTCGCACCACAGCCAACCCTATCTAGACGGGCTCTGTTCCTGGAGATACTGTTTCCATTCTATGCATGTGTTTGGTGGGTGCACTGTGCGCCATCACCCCGAAGAACCGCTGCTGTTTACAAGGACAGTCCTCAGACTTAGGGGGATTAAAGAAAGACCCGAATGGAATAAATTTAGATAATCAATTATTATTAAAGTGTAAACAGAACTTAAATCGGATGAAAAAGAAGTTTTTAAAAATATAATAGCTAACATTCATAAATGCTAAATATTTTCAAGGGGGACCTAGGTATTTGAAAAAATTTAATTAGATTTTACTATATACAAATTTTACTTTTATTAATCCTGTTTTAGGTCATGCCTGGTTTACTTCTCAGCAGCAGGCCTCTGCTCATTTGAAAAGCTGGCCTAGTTTTAGGGGGACAGCTAAATGCTCCAGTAAGACAGTACGTCTGAAAATCATCTAGCCAGGATCCCATGGTTCCATTCATGCTGGTGTCAGTCAGGGTTACTACTACCAGCTGGGTATAGTTAGGCACTGATTGGACGCTCCTAGTAATACTATTAACAACAGGGACTTTTTTGAGTGGCTGACTCTGGACTTGAGGTATCTTTATAAAGGGCTGAAGTTAACTCATGGCTCTCCAACTTTTCTGTCTCCTCTCATTTACCTCCACAGTTGTTCCTCTGAGACCAACTCTGGGCTGGTAAGAAGCTGTCCTTCTCACAGTTTTAATTTACCTATATTTTTGAAGCAAAGGAACTGAACTATAAATGCTTACATGCAAACCCAAAGCCTGAAAATCAAATCAAAATAAGCTAAAATATAACATAGATAAAAAAGATCTTCTAATTGGAAGAAAACCAAACTTACGCCTTAGGCAGATGAGAAGCATCACTTAGAAGAGTCAAGGCTGCCTGAACCATAGCTATGGGGGTAGCCACATAGCCAGCCTCTGCAGAAAACAGTTGATCAGGGAAAAAGAAAGGATTCATGAAGTACCCATTCAACAACATCAAAAATCAAATGGTAGATTTTATATCTTACTCTAGGTGTGCAGATTTTTTTCAATAGATACTCTGGTCACTTAACAAAAATAACATATCGAAAGTATTTATTAAGTGTTAGGAACTGTACTAAGTGCTTTAGGTCTATTAAACTCATTTAATTTTCATAACAATTATTTAAGGTCAATATTACTTTCATCCCATAGAGAGAGAGGTTAAGTGACTTGTCCAAACTAACAGGTAGTGACTGAGCCAGAATCACACCCAGGCAGCTGGTTCCAGAGTCCACACTCCACCCACTGCACTGTACTGCTTCTTGACAATCATTGAAGCCAATGATCCTAGGTTTTTTGTTTCTCTATTGTACACTGAGCCGATCCCTATCTGTATTCACACACTTCACTTAAAAACAACAAAAAAATCCTCTCAATTTTTTCTTAAAGAATAACGACTAAACATAAGTTTAAAAAATGTTTATAAACAAACGGAACATTAGCATTTATAATCCTGTCAAATAATGAAAATACAGTCAACTTACCTTAAAAAGTCAGGTGGGAATTTCAGAAAAGGGCAAGATGGAAACATACTATCATCTGGCTTGATTAAAATCCCCCGTGGGCCAGGCATGGCAGTTCATGCCTGTAATCCCAACCCTTTAGAAGGCTGAGGCAGGAGGACTGCTTGAGCCCAGCCTAGGCAACATAGTGAGACCCCGTCTCAATAAAAAATTATAGCCTGTGACCTAAAAGGGCTGACAGTAATTATACTACAGTTCACAAGTGGACCTGTCTGTCTCTGACAGTAATTATACTACAGTTCACAAGTGGACCTGTCTGTCTCTGACAGTAATTATACCACAGTTCACAAGTGGACCTGTCTGTCTCTGACAGTAATTATACCACAGTTCACAAGTGGACCTGTCTGTCTCTGACAGTAATTATACCACAGTTCACAAGTGGACCTGTCTGTCTCTGACAGTAATTATACCACAGTTCACAAGTGGACCTGTCTGTGTCTGACAGTAATTATACCACAGTTCACAAGTGGACCTGTCTGTCTCTGACAGTAATTATACCACAGTTCACAAGTGGACCTGTCTGTGTCTGACAGTAATTATACCACAGTTCACAAGTGGACCTGTCTGTCTCTGCATAGTTCTGTAAAATGTACAGCAAAAGTTCTTGAACGTTTTGGGCAACATTCTTTTAACAACCTATCAGAAGCCATTCCCTTCCCTTGAAAAGTGCACGTGTGCATACATATTTTACAAACAATGTCAGGGTGTTCAGAGACTCTAAAGAAATCCTAGAGCACAGATTTGACTGACATTATAATTACACTACTTGCATATGAGATTCAAACAGGTGAATATCAACCAATCCCTTTTCCTATTAATACTAATTAAAATTTGCCATTCTGAATTACTGAATCATACTCCAAAAACAGCCGGAGGGAAGGATGCACTAATAAAATTGGATTATATCAATAATTTCAATCTTCCTTTGACAGAATAATTTTAAGTTACTTAATTTGTACAAATGTATTTCTAAAACAATTAAGCTTTAAAAAGAATATATTGTAATGGCATTGTACTTTATAGCTTAAGAGTATAAAATTCCCAAGCATTCTTAAATGATATGTGAAATACCTGGTCCTTTCACCTGAGTACAAATTTTGATATTTGGTTTGTTCTTATCTGCACTAGTGCCTTGGCTGTATCCTTGACCAAAGAATGTCAGCGTGAATGAGGCAGCATCAATCTGTGAAGAAGGCAAAAGGCGCATGTCATAAATATGTCATTTCCTCCCGGAACACAGTAAAACCGACTATTCTATTTCAAGTGAGACATGGTCAACAGATGAAAACATTATTTTATCTGCCAGAATATCCCGTCATCATTTAAGCAGGGAGCGAAAACTAATTCTTTGAAGCTGTCAGTTTTGAAGACTGGCGTGATGTTGGGGGGAAGGGGAGTGGTAAGAAATAGGGAGGAAATAAAGATGATCTGGAGATAGTTTTTATTGGGGGGCAGAATATAGAAATCTGGTTTTAGATACCTATTTGAGGTGACAAGACAAAAATAGCCAGCAAGTAATGGAAATATGGGCCTGGAGTATAGGTATGTAATTGTTCCACTTAAAGATGTAAAAATTCGACTCAAAAAACTAAATTCTTGAGGACTTATCCTAGCATCTTTCACAATCACTAAATTTAGGAATGAGGTGATAAAGAATTCAATCATGATCAACACATCTTTATTAAGTATCAACTAAGGGTCAGATACCATTGAGGCCCTGAGACATAAATATATGATCACTGCCTTTGCTGGAGCTTACAGTTTAGTAGGAGGAAAGGGGGGGAGAGAGAGATAAACAGATTAAATAACAATGAGACATGAACTAAAACATACAGGCATAACTCAGAGGAGGGTGTTATTAATCTACCGGGGCAGAGGGCAATGGTTCTGAACTGTATATATACACACACACAAACACATATTAATGGTTGTTTTAAAACCCCAAAAGTAGATGGATTCCAGAAAGGAGAACCCATTATTTAAAGGGAAGAAGGGATGCAGTAGCATAGCCTTTCCAGAACATACAATTCAAGAGGTACAGACAAGGTCAGACACACATGCCACACCTGTCCCGTCTCCTGCTATGGCGCCCACACTGATGGGTTCTAATCCTCTCTCAGGCTACACACATTGTCCAACCCAGCATAGTCTCTGGGTGGCTACTATCAATTAATCAAAGTCGGATGAAAAATGAATCCTATGTGCTATCCAGAACTAGATCATGAAGGGTCTAGGACGGCCTCACATCTCTGAAGAGGGACTTTCGACCAGTTGTGCTCCAGGGGTGGGTACCAAAACCACTCAAATCTGGAACCCTCTTCCTTCCTCCACAGTAGTGATTCTCAACCCTGGCAGCACATTCGCATCACTGGGCAGATTTAGAAAGCCCCAGTGCCCCGGCTGCATTCCAGACCAACCGAACCAGAGTCTCTGGTCATCTGTTTTGGGTTCTCTTCCAAAGTTGGGAACCACTGCTCTATGCTTTCAGGCCCCACTCCAGACCTACGGAATCAGAACGTCCAGAAGCAAGATGAGGGCATGTGTCAGTGAAAAAAGCTTCCTAGGTGATTCTTTTTTTTTTTTTTTTTTTTTTTTGGAGAAGGAATCTCGCTGTGTTGCCCAGGCTGGAGTGCAGTGGTGTGATCTCGGCTCACTGCAAGCTCCACCTCCTGAGTTCAAGCAATTCTCCTGCCTCAGCCTCCTGAGTAGCTGGGACTACAGGCGTGCACCACCATGTCCAGCTAATTTCTGTATTTTTAGTAGAGATGAAGTTTCACCTGTTGGCCAGGCTGGTCTTGAACTCCTGACCTTAAGTGATCCACCTCCCTCAGCCTCCCAAAGTGCTGGGATTACAGGTGTGAGCCACTGCGCCCGGCCATGATTCTGATATATGAAATCTCAGTTAAGAATCACTGCCAAAGCAGTGGGCCAGGAACATTTTATAAAGAAGGCAATGACAAGGTCAGATTTTGTGTCTTAGAAAGATCTCTTGGACAGCAGTGGGAAGACAGATTAGAAAGAAACCGTAGGAATGCTACGAAAAGTTCAAGCAAGAGATGGAAGCCTGCACTACCAACCACGAGACAGAAGCCTGCACTATCCACAAAGTAAAACGGCAACCCAAAGAACAACAGAAAATATTTTCAAGTCCTTTTGTTCATTTTTGAATTAGGTTGTTTTTTGTTATTGAGTTCTAGGAGTTCTCTATATTTTCTGGATATGAATCTTCTGTCAAATATATGATTTGAAAATACTTTCTCCAAAGAAGACATACAAATGGCCAATAATTGCAAATGAAAAGATGTTCAACACTAATAATCATCAGGTAAATGCAAATCAAAAATACAATGAGACACCACCTCACGGCCATTACAGAAAATAACAGATGTCGGTTTGGAAGCAGAGAAACTGGAACTCTCGTATACTGCTTGTGGGAAGGTAAAACGGTGCAGCGGCTCTGCAGAACAGTTTAGTGGTTCCTCAAGAAGTTAAATATACAATTCACATACGGTCTAGCATTCCATTTCTGAGTATATGCCCAAAAGAATTTAAAGCAGAGTCTTGAAGAGGTATCTGTACACCCATGTTCGCAGCAGCATAACTGGCAATAGCCAAAAGCTGGAGGCAACCCATGTGTTCACTGATGAATGAATGGATACACAAAATGTGATCCAGACAGGCAACAGACAATCATTCACCCTTAAAGAAATTCGAACACATGCTTACAATATGGATGAACCTTGAAGACCTTACGCTAAGTGAAATAAGCCAGCCAGTCACAAAAAGACAAAGACTGATTCCATTTACATGAGGCACTTGGAGTCATCAAATTCATAGAGACAGAAAGCGGAATGCGGTTGCCGGGGCTGGGGGAGGGCGGAAATGAGGAGTTATTGTTTCACGGGTGTAGAGTTTCAGTTGTGCAAGATGAAAAGTGTTCTGGACACGGATGGTGGTGATGGCTGCACAAAAAGATGAATGTACTTAATACCACTCAGCATTTTTAAATGGTTAAGATGGTACATTTTATGTTTTGTGTATTTTACCACAATAAGAAAAAAGAGGCCGGGCGCAGTGGCTCACGCCTGTAATCCCAGCACTTTGGGAGGCTGAGGCAGGTGGATCACGAGGTCAGGAGTTCAAGACCAGCCTGGCCAACATGGTGAAACCGTGTCTCTACTAAAAATACAAAAAAATTATCCGGGCGTGGTGGCGCATTCCTGCACAGTGCCTACATTAAGTGCACAGGTGGGGGATTAGCCTTGTACAGGGAACATATCATCCAGAGAGGAGGAAAGAAGGTCAGGATGGAACAATGATGCTACGTTAAGTGCACAGGCGGGGATTAGCCTTGTACAGGGAGTATATCATCCAGAGAGGAGGAAAGAAGGTCAGGATGGGAACGATGATGATAGGTCTGAGGGTAGGAATTTGAGGGGATACAAAACAGTGCTCTCAATTATTTTAGTGAGGTAGGAGTTGGGATAATTTGCAGATAGGGAAGACAGCTGCAGTTGGGTAGATTTTGAAGAAAGCCACTGAGAGGAGATAAGAGGCAAGACTAACGAAAAGGAAAAGAATCAGCAAGTGATGCTAACATTCCACAGAGGGGGAAACGGGAACTTGCTGCTACCATCTGTTCAGCAGTGGGATTTCCCCCAGGAGTGCCTGGTGTCAAGGAGATGAAAGCTAATGACCCAAGGCCTGAGCCAGGGTTGGGATCTGTAAGCCAAATGGTAGAAAATGAGGCAGTCCTATTGTTGGGGATGCTGGACACACAGAAATTCACTTGATCCCCCATTGGAATCCAGGGAATGTGGAAGAGGAAGTGAAACTGGGGGCAGAGGAGGCACAAAGGAAAAGATAACAGAGGAGAAAAATGGAGGAAGAAGAATATTTGAGATTTCTGGAAGTGAAGAGAACACAATTTCTGGAGCTAAATGGCTGGGTTCTCATCCCAGCTGGGCCACGTACTAGCTGGAGAAACTTGGGCAAGTTTCTTAGCCTCCGTGTGCCTCAGTTCTCTGATGTGTAAAATGGAGATAATAATAATACCTGCATTCAAGGGGTGTTTGAAAAGATTGAATAATCTAATTTACATAAAGAACTTAAAAGAGTATCTGAAACATAGTGCCCTGTCAAGTGTTAGATGATATCGTCACTGCACTGAGGAAAAGTAAAAACAAAAATATTATTTTAGTGTCTTAATACAAAAGAAATTACCTGTTTTTGTGTTGGGCCTTGTTTTGAAAAATAGCCAAAGGAGAAGAACCATGGGAACTAAAGGGGAAAAAAAACCGTCAGTGATATTTTTTTAAAACTCATGGAAAATACTTCTAATAAAAATAATCTAATTTCATAAAATCTTACTTACTTTTATGAGAAGTTGCCTTCCAATTCCAAACCTCACAAAGAACAAAAAGAAAAGTCCTGCAAACATCAGCTTAATAACAGAGGTGATGCCTCCCACAGTTACATACGCAGCATACTGAACCTAGATGATGGAGAAGACAAAGTTAGAACATTACTCCCTACATTTTGGACCAAGTAAGAATGTTAGCTACTTGTACCTTTCTCTTCCATCACAAATGTGGAACAAAAGCAGTTTCCACTTTACAAATGCATTATGTTCTGAAATCTTGTTCAGAAACCAGACATTGGGAGCCTATTTTTTGTTTGTTTTGTCAGACCTGGTGAACAGGAAGTATGATAGTCTACTTTTTAAAGAAAATTGTTTATAAATAGTAATTAGCTTCCCCTACTTGAGCACAAAAATCTACATAATCCCTAATATATCTGAGCTTAGCAATCATACATTACAGAACGTAGACTCCTATAAGAAAATGCCCTCCACCTTTTAACTTGAAATATAATTTCCTCCTGAAGTCTCAGCAATGAAAGCAATTACTTTCCTCACCAAAAGCAGCAGGATGGAACTCCAGGCGTGGCAAGGAGAGAGGGGACAGAAAGGGTTCCAGACATTTCCACAAGCAAAAGAGTTTCTAGCAACTGAAACCCTAAACAGGGATTCTGGGGTGCTTATGACAGCAGGATTTCCCATATTGAATTTGCTGCTATTGTGTTACATTAAAAAGATATTCAGCAGCCAGATCTGAATCAAAAGGCAAGGCTATAAAATACAAAATGTTCTACCCTAATGATTCTGTATATTTCCAGAGGCTGAAACGTGTATTACTTAGCTCTTCCTTTTTCTGCCTTATAAACAAAAATATCCCACACTGAAGAGAAAGAGGAACTGTAACACACACTTTATTGATAAATAAACCATATATACTTACTGGTGATTCCTCTAAATTTTCATACAAGTAACGTTGAGTCCTCCTTACAACAGACACATCAGATCCCATAAAAGGAATGGAATAACCTTTGAGTTCCCGACAATAAGAAATTGGCCACCTGCAAGACAGACCTATGAATATTTTGCATTTCCTGCAATTACAACTTTGGCTGGTAAATGTCTGAATAAGCAAATCAGTGGCAGGGCACGGTGGCTCATGCCTGTAATCCCAGCACTTTGGGAGGCCAAGGCAGGAGGATCACTTAAGGCCAGGACTTTGAGACCAACTTGGGCAACAAAGAGAGACTCTGTCTCAAAAGAAAAAACAAAACAGAACGCTCCTTTCAACAGCCCAACCCTAAATTCTTACCTCTAAACTTCTCACATATGTCCTGCAGTATAAAACTAAACTAAATTTTTAAAAAAGAAAAAAAGTTCTCACATAAAATTTAGTTGACAGTTAATTTCTATATTGATAGTGAAAAGTCATCATAAGATTCACTTATTTCCTAGGATTCAAATGTTTTATTACACACGAAGTACTTAAGCTTATGGTAATGGATTAATTATGTCTTATTTATCTTAAGCTTATGGTAATGGATTAATTATATCTTATTTATCTTAAGCTTATGGTAATGGATTAATTATATCTTATTTATCTGTGAAAACAATTCTGAGCTTACTACAAATTAGTCTCCAAGCTTTTCTTAGTAACATACTTTATTAATAGCCAACCCAACAACAATATACTTAGACTAGATATATAAAAAATGGATTTTAAGTTAATATACCTTCTCTTCAATTTTGGACCAACGAGCGGGACAGGTTTCAGATTTGATGCATTTCGTAGTTTTCTCAAATTACTCTGATCTCCAAAACCATAAATTGCTGACTTCCAGGTACCATCATGAATGCTCAACCCCTAATAAAATATTTCAAGAGTTAAAGAAACATGAAAGGGTAGTTACTAAAATGTAAAGCCAAGTAACTTATCATTGTTACAAACAATATTTCACTTATATTTGGACAAGACATAATCCCTGATTTAATAATCTTGAGGTGAATTTTCATGACCAGCTAGGGAGCAGTCACATTCATTAGCTTGATCACACCCAATATTTACACCAAGAGAAGCCCTTTCTTCTCCCCTCCTATCATTCTTTATATTCTGTAATAAGTTATTTAGTTTTACTTCATCAATTTTACTCAACTAATTGACCATATTCCTTCAAGATCAGCCACTCTAATCCTTTTTTTTCTGCCCCATATGATCTGCAGGAATAGCCACCCTAATCCTCTCTCGATCCTACACAAATTCCTCAACATTTCTGGATATGTCCGTGTGCACATTTATGCATACATACACTGTGTACTGTCCATCTCTCCATCCTGTTACACCTGGTTCCCCGTCTACCTCCAACACCTCTTACTCTAGCCCCAAGTTATAGATCTGTCTTCCTACAGAAGTCTTAGTAAAATAATTGTTTAAAACATTTAAAGTTCACTAATAATGATTTGTATTTTAATTGCTTTCCTCAATCCCTTGATTTCTTTTTGGTATCACAGCCAGTACAGAGTCCTTAGTATTTGCTTGATCTTACTCAGACTCTCATTTATTCACTGATTTTTCATCCTTTCATGAGACTTTGGGCTGTCAGTGCCTTCCATTCTACCCTTTACAGCTTCCCCAACCCTTACCTCTAGCGCCACCGAGAAACGAGTGGCTGAGACCCCAGGAGAGGACACGACCTCTGAATTTACTATCACAGCGCTGGCCTTTTTTTTTTTTTTTTTTTTTTTTTTTGAGACAGAGTCTTGCTCTTGTCGCCCAGACGGGAGTGCAATGGCACGATCTCAGCTCACTGCAACCTCTGCCTCCTAGGTTCAAGCAATTCTCCTGTCTCAACCTCCCGAGTAGCTGGGATTACAGGTGCCCACCACCACGCCTGGCTAATTTTTGTATTTTTAGTAAAGACGGGGTTTCACCATGTTGGCCAGGCTGGTCTCGAACTTCTGACCTCAGGCAAGCCGCCCGCCTTGGCCTCCCAAAGTTCTGGGATTGCAGGCATCAGCCACCGCGCCCGGCCTAGCACTGACCTTTCTTTCCCAACCTCTAGGTGGGCCTTTTAATTCTCTATTACAGGAATAAACTTCATTTATTATATTGATTGTACATAATTGTATTATGTCCTTCCTTCTATGTTGTTTACATTGTTTAGGTGAACAGAGTAATTCAGAAAGATTCAAAACTAATTCTGTCACAAGATTTTCAAAGAGGGATATGTGGGAGGCAGATATGAAGGTACCTTTCATTGTTAATAAACAAGAGAAACAATAAAACCATCCAAAGATTCAGGTTTTCCTATCTCAGCTTTGATGATACTGAAAAGCAGAGATACCAAATCTAACTTTCATTCTGGTACAGATTTATTTCTTCTGTTTTATTAAAACTACAACAGAACTAAAGTCTTAAAGGTTTGATTTGTTATCTACTCAATCTGAGCCTAGCCAAAAGGGCCTATGTGAATCTCTACAAATGTAAAGATTCCAAACACCAGGAGAAAACAGCTTTTTAAAAATCTAAACATATTTTCTTATACAACTAAGCCATTGAAAAGGAAAAAATTACATTCAATTTAAAAAACTATTTGCGTTTCACAGAAAAATATAGAGACGTACCTAATACAATTTTATTAAATTGTATATTCATGTATGTTATGAAGCCAACGTACATGTAAACATCCAGGTCAAGAACTACAGGTAACCAGCAACTAAGAAGGCCCTCCTTCCGTCCTGCCTTTACAGTAATCAAGAAAAATTCTTTTCTTCAGAGTTTAATCACCTAAGAATTCATCCCTAAACAGTACAATTAGTTTTGCCTGTTTCTAAGCTTTACAGAAATGCAATCAAGCAAGATTTATTACTGAGTGTTTGGCTTCTTATGCTCAAAATTGTGATGTCAGGATTTACCACGTGTTGTAAGTAACTCCTACACTGCAGCTAGCCTTTTGACTTTCTTAATCGTGTGTTTTGGGAAACATTCTCAATTTTAAAAGTACACAAATGTATCACTTTTTCATTACATTTAATGCCTCTTTGTCTTTTTGTAAAAGCCATTCCCAACCATGAGGGCATCCACAATCCATCTAAACTTGATGTTGGTACGGGGTGCAACAGTATGAATCCAATTCCATTTTTTCTCCAAGTAGATACTCAATTGTCCCAGCATCATCTACCGAAAAGCCCCCTTGCTGTTCCTGCCAGCTGGAAGCCCGGAGGCCTGCTGGGAGGAGGAATTCTAAACGACAAGTATGCCTGGAAAGCTGTGGTCCAAGGCCGTTTTTGCCGTCAGCAGGATCTCCAGAACCAAAGGGAGGACACAGCTCTTCTTAAAACTGAAGGTATTTATGGCTGACACAAAATGAGATTTGATTTGGGCAGGAGATGCGCTTATGTGTACAAAGAATAATACTGACTCCTGGCAGCAAACCAAACAAAACCATAGTAACGTGGAGAAAGGTAACGTGTGCCCACGGAAACAGTGGCATAATGTGTGCCTAATTCCAAAGCAGCCTTCCTGCTTAGGCCACAGTCACAGGGGCTCTGTGATGCTGTACTCCTCAAGGATTTGAACTAATGAAAAGTAAATAAATATCAGTAAAAGTGGATTTGTAAAAAGAAAAGAAAAATGATAGGAAAAGCCCCTTTACCATATGTCAAGGGTTTATGCTGACTTAATAACAGGTCTTGATATCCAAGAGTGTCTTTCTGCCTTATTCTCTTTCAAGAATATCTTGCCTGTTCTCAGCCCTTTGAGTTTCCACATACATTTTAGAAACAGCTTGTCAAGATGCACATCAAAACAAAACAAACAAAAAAACCTGTTTGTGATTTTGATGGGAATTGCATGAGATTATAAACAAATTTGAAGAAAATTAACTACAAAATGGATTCATATTTTAATCCATGAATACGCTGGATCCTTCAATTTATGTCTTCTTTATGGTCCCTCAATAAAGGTTTACAGTTTTCTTCACAGAAATCTTGTACACTTTCTATTACTTACTCTTAGGTACTTGATTTGTTTAATGCTATCATAAATGGTGTTTTTTACAAAAATAATCACCTTCTAACTGTAGCTGGCATACAGAAATACAGCTGATTTTTATATTAATTTCATATCCAGGAACAATAAAAACTATTGTGGAAATAAATGAAACAGAATAGAAAAAATCAACAAAACTAAAAGTTGATTCTTTGAAGAGGTCAACAAAACTGACACATTTTGGCTAGACAGACCAAAAAAAAGAGAAAGAAAACCCGACCTACTAAAATCAGGAATAAAAGAGGGAACATTATTACCAACCTTATAGAAATAAAAAGGAGTATAAAGGAATACTATGAACAAGTGTATGCCAACAAATTAGATAACCTAGGTGAAACGGACACATGCCTGCTCAGTGGATCACGACCCTCTCACACGGACCCCCTTAGAGTTGTAAGCCCTTAAAAGGACAGGAATTGCTCACTCGCGGAGCTCGGCTGCTGGAGACGTGAGTCTTGCCGTAGCTCCCAGCCGAATAAAGCCCTTCCTTCTTTAACTTGGTGTCTGAGGGGTTTTGTCTGCAGCTTATCCTGCTACAGCCTTGTTGAAAAAATTTATGTTCGAGTGCTATTTCTTTTGCGGCACTGAAAATTTATTTCTAACAAATTTGGGGGCCCGCCCGGGATTCCCATTCTCCTTTGGGGAAGGGTCTGGTCCTCTCCCGTGAGGAGGCATGCCCCGCTGCCTCGTTGCAGTGGCCTCAGGGGTAAGGAATCAAGACCCACCAGGTGTTACAAATAAACCCGGACTCTCAGCAACGCGGAAAGAAACTGGCTGGCGACCTGGGGAAAGGGATCATCACATACCGCAGCGACCAGGTAACTCTGTGCACAGACCAAGGTAAGAAACGCCACAGGAGCAGCCAAGCATTTCCTCGGTGGCCGGGATACTCTGCGGGGTTGAAAGTGTGTGTGAATGCAAGGAGCCTCCAGCAGGTGGGGCTAAAGGATAGGAGACACATCTCTAAGATGAGAGATGGGGCCTAACCAGGACCCAATATGGGAAATACCCCAAGCAAGACAGGGACCGAGAAGGACAAAGATAACAAGGATATTCCCCTTGAGAGCCCCCTAGGTCTCATGTTAAAATACTAGAAGGATAATGAAAGGACCAAAAACAAGAAAAAGCAGCTGCTGTCCCAGACCCTTCTCCTATCCCCATTGTCCCCCTCCTTATAACCCTGCCTCCTGGGAACTGTCCCAGGAGCCCACTCACTACGAGCGTTAGGTCCTCTTCCCTAAAAGGACTTCAGCGTGAGATAGAGCAATGTAAAAAGGATTTTCAGAACTTCCCTTTCCCCTCTTCTCGGGGGAAGAAAGAGCCACGATCCGTCGAACTGCTATGGGAGTCTTGGAACGTGAACACCCTTCTGGCCAAAACGTTCCTACAGCGGATCAAAAATTTCCCACCCAAAACCTCAGGTGGGACAATAACAACGCAGCCCCTCAAGAAAATATGCAGGACCTTAGGGAATTGATAATAAAGGGGATTAAAGAATCAGTATCCCAGAATCTTACCCAAACATTTTATGTACAGCAAGGGAAAGATGAAGCACCTATAAAATTTTTTAGATTAAAGGAACAAATGAGAAAATATGCTGGTCTAGGTCTTGAGGATCCTCTTGGGCAGGGAATGTTAAAACTGCATTTTGTCACTAACAGTTGGCCAGATATTAATAAGAAATTACAAAAGATAGAGAACTGGAAAGATAAACCTATAGAAGAGCTTCTAAGAGAAGCCCAAAAAGTGTATGTAAGAAGAGATGAAGAAAAAAGCAGAAAGCAAAAATTCTGCTGTCTACCACACAACAAAGTACCCAGGGGGCCAGAACCTGTAAAGAACCTAGACCCCCACTCTCCAGGCAACATAAAGAGGATGAAAGAGCAAAGCCAGGAGACTCAAAGGTAGAGAAAAAAAATCCTAGAGGAGAAAGACTGACAGAGGGAACAGAAGGAGTCAAGGAGAGAGAAAGAGAGAGACAGAGAGTCAAAGAGAAAGAGAGAGAGACAGACAGAGAGAGAAAGAGACAGAGAGGCAAAGAGAGAGAAAGAGACAGAGAGGCGGAGAGAGAGAGAGACAGAGACACAGACGAAGAGGCAAAGGGAGAGAAAGAGGACAAAACAAATGTTTCGAATTAAAAATAGGTCACTTCAAAAGACAATGTCCCAAATGGGAAAAAGAACAAAAGTCATATATAAAAGCAAATCAGTTCATATTAAATTTCTGTTAATTCCAGAGGCAGGAACAAACCTATCAGAGAGAGATTTAGTGCTAAAATTTGGCTTAGGCCTCTACATTGATTAGGGAAAATTTCTCCCCTCCCTAAACTTGCTCCCCACCGCAGACAAAGAACACATTCATCCCAAGGTATGGTCAAAAGATGGGAATCGAGGAAAGTGACAGATTCCTCCGATTCGTGTTAAATTAAAAAAAATTAAAAACCCCTGGGGAAGTAGAAAAGAGAAAGCAATACCCTATTCCTTTAAAAGTGAGGGTAAATTTAAAACCTATAATTGATAATTGAAGGTCTTCTCTGTGACGGGCTGCTTAAACCCTGTATGTCTCCCTATAACACTCAAATTCTGCCTGTAAAGAAGCCAGATGGGTCATACTGGTTAGTGCAAGAACTTAGAGCTATTAATCAGATAGCCAAACAGGCTACCGTTTCTTAGCTGTACAACTGGCCTGCTTTGCAGCTAGGGAAAACCTAGGACACATGGAGTTAAATGCTAGAAGAAGCCAGACCTCATCTGCACTTCTGTCTAGGTCCTAGGCTCTACACCTAGCACATAATTAAAATCCCAAACTTACAAGGTTTTCGACAAAAGTAAAGTTTGCTAAAAGTTAAGTCTAACATGTATGATCCTAACTTCTAATCTTGTGGCCTTAGGCAGTCTAGTCCACAGACATGAAGGCAGTGTGCTTTGGAAAAGAATGGTTATCATCTTTGACATTAAAAAAAAAGGAGAATTAGCCGGGCACGGTGGGTGGCTCACGCCTGTAATCCCAGCACTTTGGGAGGCCGAGGCGGGTGGATCATGAGGTCAGGAGATGAGACCATCCTGGCTAACACGGTGAAAACCCGTCTCTACTAAAAAAATACAAAAAAAAAAAAAATTAGCTGGGCGTGGTGGCGGGAGCCTGTAGCCCCAGCTACTCAGGAGGCTGAGGCAGGAGAATGGCATGAACCCGGGAGGCGGAGCTTGCAGTGAGCTGAGACTGCGCCACTGCACTCCCGCCTGGGCGACAGAGCGAGACTCCATCTCAAAAAAAAAAAAAAGGAGAATTTATGTAAAAAGAATCTTACATGGTAAATTCTTGTCCTAAAGTAAATTAACTGGTTGTTTAAAGAAAGGGATATTTATGACAAGTCAGAAAGTTAAGGCATGTCAAAGGTCGTCTGTGAAAGTCGTGAAAAATGTTATAAAAGGGAATTTATGCAAGAAATGTCGTATAATTGAAAAGTAATTAGGCCTCCTGAATGTAAAACTATTGAAGAAACAGTTTATGTGCAAGGTGTGTAAGGAAAGTAAAATATACTTTTGGTAAAAGAATTATAAGGAGGCATAAGAATGTGGATTTTTACCTACATTAAAAGGTTAAAAATTGTTTTGAAGGTTTAAGCAAGGTTTGAAAAGTTAATTGTAAAGGAAATTCTGTGTGTAAACATATTGGTTAAAGTTTCTGTAAACTGGACATTAAAATAAAAGCACAACAGGTTTTTCTTAAAGTACTAACCTGTTCTTTAACAAAAATTATAAAGGGTTAAAAAGAGTCTATAAAAATCTTAACTTATGGTCAGACATTAAAATTGGATAAATATGTCTAAAAGGTTTTATTAAAATTGAGTTTAACATTAATAGCCCACTAATAGAAAGGTGACATTTAGCTGATCTGGTAATTGTCAAATATAAAATGGCATTTGGGTTTCTTTGGTCTAAAAAATTAATAAAAATAGTTGCTAAAGAGAATTCTGAAGGAAAATGGATACTGCCAGACCAGAGAGAAATGTTATCCAAACCCCTTATGAGCGAAATGTTGTTCCAGCTGCGTCAAGGGACCCACTGGGGGCCCCACGCCATGTGTGACGCAGTCCTCAGAGTTTATGGGTGCACAGGAATTTATACCCTGGCCAAACGGGTTACAGACAGTTGCTCAGCATGTAAGAAAACCAATCAACAAACTATAAAAAGATTACCCCTTGGGGGCAGGAGTCCAGGCTTAAGGCCATCCCAAAGTATCCAGATTCATTACACAGAGATGCCTCCAATTGGTCGTCTAAAGTATTTATTAGTAATAATAGATCACCTTACTCGTTGGGTACAAACTATTCCCTTTTCAAGTACAACTGCTAGTAATGTAGTCAAGGCATTAGTTGAAAATATTATACCCAGGTTTAGATTAATAGAAAGCCATTGATTCAGATAATAGGACTCATTTCACTGTACATGTCATTAAGAAATTAGCCCAGGTACTGGATATAACGTGGGAATATCATACTCCCTGGCACCCACCTTCATCAGGAAGAGTGGAAAGAATGAACCAAACTCTTAAAAAGCCACCTAACCAAATTAGTCTAGAGACTCGGGTGCCATGGACTAGCTGCCATCCCATTGCCCTGCTGAGAATCTGAACTGCCCCTCGGAAAGATGTTCGCTTATCCCCTTACGAAGTGTTGTATAGGTTGCCCTGTTTGCACTCCACTGCTGACATTCCCACAGTTAAAACAAAAGATCAGTTCCTCAGAAATTGTATGTTTGGTTTATCTTCCACTTTCTCGTCCCTCAGAACTACAGGTCTTTTAGCACAGGTACCCCCGCTAGAGTTTCCAGTACACCAACATCAGCATGAGGACCGTGTCCTTGTCAAAAGCTAAAGGGAAGGAAAACTCGAACCCGCTTTCGAAGGACCGTACCTAGTGCTTCTAAGCACTGAGACTGCGGTTCGAACAGCAGGAAGAGGATGGACTCATCACACCTGGGTCAAAAGAGCACCACCCCCTCCAGAATCACGGACAGCTATTCCAGGGCCAACTCCAACCAAGCTAAAGCGAAAACGGGTTTGAACCTCTATGTTGCATCTCTTTCTTTTCCCCTTCTACTGCTAGTCCTTTCTTTAGTAGTGTAACTAGGTCAAGTTCACCCCAAACCATTACTTTCGACGCTTGCCTTCTGATGCCCTGTGAAGATTTGTCAAACCAGAGGCAACTCTACACTTCAGAAAAGTATCTTTATCCTTCCTAGCTCTCCTCACACTGGAAATCTGTTAACTGAGATAAGTTAGTTTGGGAGGACTTTGACGAAGAGTCCAGTATGAACGGGGAATCTTGTCCTCCTAGAGCAGAGCTTCTCTGCCGAAATTGGTCCAATGCTCTATAAAACACCAAAGAGCAAGGATGGACGGCCCCAACTAGTACTTGCAGCTTCTTAAAACCATACATTCATTTTACTAAAGGAGTTTCCCCTCCCCATGGTCAGCTGAACCAATGTAATCCAGCACAGATGACCACTGCTGCTCCCCAGAGTTCTTCCCCTTCATTAGGCCATTTCTATGGTGTAGGAGAAGTCTCAGGGAAGGACCCCATAGGATCCTTTGAAAAGTACTTCATTGCCTCCTCACATCCTGCACCCCCTTCTCCCTCGTCTAAGTTCTCCACTAACCAAACTTTCTCTCGTTATATACCCAATGATAAAACCTATGTAGCTACTGTAGAGGTTAAAGATTTAAAACAAACTACAGCAATTGAAACAGGGTATCTGGATGCAAATGCTTGGCTGGAATGGATTAAATATTCTGTTTGCACGCTAAACAAAAGCGACGGTTATGCTTATGCAACAGGCAGGCCAGATACCCAAACTGTCCCCTTTCCACCTGGGTGGTTCTCTCATGACTGGGCATGAGCTGTGTGGTAGCTCTCTTCCAGAACCCTACAGCCGAGGCGATGAGTCATGCAAGACTCTTTCACTGCTGTTCCCTGAGGTCAAGAGCCTTGTGGGTCAGCCCCCGAGGGCCATGTGGCCTCCAGCCCGATATTAACTTCACCTCGTGCCTTTCACGGCAGAGGGAAAAGTTAGCATTCCTTGGAGACTTAACAGGGTGCAGTGAAACCAAGCCTTTTCCAGAGCTTACCCACCAGTCTGCCCTTGTTCATCCTCAAGCAGGTGCGTGGTGGTATTGCGGGGGACTATCGCTGGGTACTCTGCAAGTAATTAGAGCAGCACTTGTGCTCTAGTCCAGTTGGCCATCCCTTCCACCCTAGCATTCTGTCAACATGATAAAAAAGAAAATCATAAAAGAAGTGCCCCACATGGGTCCTTTAACCCCCATGTTTATATAAACGCTACTGGAGTTCCATGAGGAGAACCAGATGAATTTAAATCTCGAGATCAAATAGCTGCAGGATTTAAGTCAATATTTTTACGGGTGACAATTAATAAAAACAAAGACTGGATACATTATATCTATTATAATCAGCAGTGGTTTAGTAATTACACCAGGGATACTGTCAAAGGGATAGCAGAACAATTGGGGCCCACTAGCCAGGTGGCTTGGGAAAACAGAATGGTCCTAGATATGATATTAGCCAAAAAAGGTGGTGTTTGTGTTATGATTGAAACTCAGTGTTGTACCTTAATCCCAAACAACACTGCCCCCACTGGGAGCACAACGAGCGCCTTTCAAAGACTTACCGCTTTGTCCAATGAACTAGCTAAAATTCTGGAGCCGATAACCCTTTCTCCGGGTGGCTAGAAAGGTGGTTTGGTAAATGGAAAGAACTCAGCCTCAATTCTTACTTCTCTTGCAGCTGTAACAGGTGTACTCATTCTTGGTGGGTGTTGTGTCATACCGTGCATCCGTGGGCTAGTCAAAGACTTACAGATGCAGCACTTACTAAAACCTCCCTTAGCTCTCCTCCACCCTATTCAGATCAGCTTTTTCTTTTAGAGGATAAAGTCCAGCAGCAAAGCCAAGACATGTTTAAAAAAGTTTGAAGAGGAAATAACAAGAAAACTGAAAGGGGGGAAATTATAGGATGGAATAAATTCCCCTTCGAAGGTTTCAGCCTGTAAATTGTTACGTACAATGAGTCCTGAGATCCTCTCCAAAGAACCAATGTGTCAGTTATGTTCCGCTCCCCTGTTCTTTGTTCTTTAAAGTTTAACATCCTCGTTCTTTACGTCTCCTTGACCCTAGTTTCAGTAAACAACCCCCTCCTAGCCTCTATCACCTGCTCTGATCTTAGTCACCCTTGGTCACCTGCTCTGTTCTTAGTCATCCTGAGCCACTTGTTCTGTAACTGTCCTTCCTCGTACCCCTGCTCTCTTTAAAATAGCCAATCGGAATTAGCTTAGACTGTGCAGTCCAACCCTAGCCAACAGGGGAATGACACAGCAGTAGGGGCTACCTGTGTCAGGGATAAGAACACCTTCCCCTCCCTTGTTCAGGTGTGCTCTCACCATTGCTCCATCCGCGAGATGCACCCTTCTATAGAAGTAAAGTTGCCTTGCTGAGAAAATTTATGTTTCAGCGCTATTTCTTTTGCGGCACTGAAAATTTATTTCTAACAGCCAGGCTGGTCTCAAACTCCTGACCTCAGGTGACCCACCTGCCTTGGCCCCTCAAAGTGCTGGGATTATAGGCGTGAGCCACCATGCCCAGCCTAACTTTCTTAATTAACTGAAACCTGTCTCAGATTTTCTGGGTTCACACTCTATTACCCCAGGTCACATCAACTGGCTTAAGAATGAGCAAAATGACTAATCTTCTCTATTGTTTGACATATAAACTGGGTAGCTCTTCCCAAGAAATCATGAACCTTTATTACAAAGTATACTTGGGGATGCCAGTACCTTCCCTGCTCTGTCCGGAGCCTACATAAAGAAAAGCAGAAGAAAAGAAAGAGACAAAAAGGGAGAAACAAGAGGGGAAAAAAAGAGTTTGGACAGTATCATTTGAACATCTAGATCCAGCCATATGATTTACTCTCAGGCATTTGGTTACATGAATCAATAGACTCTTTTTTGTTTTGTTGGTTTAAGCTGGGTTTCTAACACATGCTACCAAGGGTCCCAAGCATGCTTTTCTCATTCTTGTTTCTGAGCCTTTGTTCTAGTTGCTGCCTTTGACCTTCCAAATGCTATTCACTTTTCAAAGCCAATTTCAATAAGGCCTCTATGGAGCATTCCCAAATTACTCAGGCCCACTATCACTTATTTTTATTTTTATTTTTGACACAGTCTCTTGCTCTGTTACCCAGGCAGGGGTGCAGTGGCACGATCTCGGCTCACTGCAACCTCTGCCTCCCAAGTTCAAGCAATTCTCCTGTCTCCATGACCCGAGTAGCTGGGATTACAGGAATGTGCCACCATGCCTGGCTAATTTTTGTATTTTTAGTAGAGACGGAGTTTCACCATATTGGCCAGGCTGGTCTCAAACTCCTGACCTCAAGTGATCCATCTGCCTCAGCCTCCCAAAGTGCTGGGATTACAGGCGTGAGCCACTGCGCCTAGCCACTTCTTTTTATTCTTATAAGGGAGGAGACCACCCCTAATATTGTCTTATGCCCAATTTCTGCCTCCAAAGAAAGAAGTAAAAACTAAAAGGCAGAAATGAAATCCACAGGCGGACAGCCCGGTGCCGCGTCCTGGGCCTGGTTACAGATTGACCCCTGACCTCATCGGTTATGTTATCTATAGATTCCAGACATTGTATGGAAAAGCACTGTGAAAATCCCTGTCCTGTTCTGTTCCGTTCTGATTACGGTGCATGCAGCCCCCAGTTATGTACCCCCTGCTTGCTCAATCAATCATGACCCTCTCACGCGGACCCCCTTAGAGTTGTAAGCCCTTAAAAGGGACAGCAATTGCTCACTCGGGGAGCTCAGTTGTTGGAGATGTGAGTCTTGCTGAAGCTCCAGCCAAATAAAGCCCTTCCTTCTTCTTTTTTTTTTTTTTGAGATGGAGTCTCGCTCTGTCGCCCAGGCTGGAGTGCAGTGGTGCGATCTTGGCTCAGTGCAAGCTCTGCCTCCCGGGTTCACGCCACTCTCCTGCCTCAGCCTCCTGAGTAGCTGGGACTACAGGTGCCTGCCACCACGCCCAGCTAATTTTTTGTATTTTTAGTAGAGACGGGGTTTCACCGTGTTAGCCAGGATGGTCTCGATCTTCTGACCTCGTGATCTGCCCGCCTCGGCCTCCCAAAGTGCTGGGATTACAGGCGTGAGCCACCATGCCTGGCCAGCCCTTCCTTCTTTAACTCGGTGTCTGAGGGGTTTTGTCTGTGGCTTGTCCTACTACACTTATACTCTACTAAAGAGTCTGTGTAACCACAAATTTTAGCATATTTTACATACCTCTTTACGTTAATCTGAACCCACAATCGAGATGAAGAAAGTACTTCCTCTTATTAAACACGTTCCATCCCACCCCATCTTTGTCTTTGATACACTATTTCCTCTTCCTTCACATCTCCACAGCACCAGCCCTTGAAATTCAGCTATATCCCAGCTTCTCCAGAAAGTTCTTGATCTCTGGACTCTTAGTTAGATGTATTCGCCATTCTTAGAATCCTACAGTATTTCATCTGATCTCTTTAATAACAAACTTTTTTTCTTTCCTGCCAAATTAAATTATTACACTTTAAAGGTAGGGTTTGCATCTTATTCATTTACATGTCATTTTCTCTTGCACAGTTACTATATGCATTTGCACCACTATACAATATTTGTTGAATGAATATAATTTAGAACAAATACTTCTGAAGCCACAGTGCAGACCTAGAACTGGGTTAGGCACTATCAGCAATAAAAGTATTGTCATAAAACATGGTCCTTTCCCAGAAATGCAACTGTCTTACGTTCCCAACGTCAATGTCTTACGTTCCCAAATGCACTGTAGATTCAGTAAGACTAGATTCACCTCATACACCTCTGTTTGGTCACAACAGTACCTAAGTTAGGCGCATGATAAAACTATGCTGACTTGCACTAAGGTGAAAATTTTCCTGGCCAACAACATTTACTGTGCACCAGTGATAAATGCTTTAGTCTTGAGATCATGATAATTCATTCTAATACAATGAACTGTGCAGTTGTTTTTAAAAGAAATTATATTTTAGGGGCCGGGTGCAGTGGCTCACGCCTATAATCCCAGCACTTTGGGAGGCTGAGGTGGGCGGATCACCTGAGGTCAGGAGTTCGAGACCAGCCTGACCAACATGGAGAAACCCTGTCTCTACTAAAAATACAAAAAAATTAGCCGGGCGTGGTGGTACATGCCTGTAATCCCAGCTACTTGGGAGGCTGAGGCAGGAGAATCGCTTGAACCCGGGAGGCAGAGGTTGCAGTGAGCCGAGATCATGCCATTGCACTCCAGCCTGGGCGACAAGAGCATAACTCCATCTCAAAAATAAATAAATAAATAAAATAAAATAAAATAAAAAGAAAATAAAGTATATTTCAAGTCAAAGTAATCTTGGCAATGTATCTTTTTAAAAATTAAACATGGTGACTTTCACACATTAAAAATTATACATACCTAAAAGACACATGTATCATTTCCAAAATATTTTTAATATTAACTTGAAACAACACAAGACAAACCGAAAAACCAACCTCAGGTCCTGAATGTATAGTCAGGAAACTTTCCACAGCAGTCAAAGTACCTAAAAGAGTAGGAGAATGGTAAAAAGCAAAATAAAATAACATCTAAATTATTTGGGGTAAGTAATAATAAACAATGCGTATTCACTTAGGGACTAGCTTTTCTAAGCCTACAGCTGACACAGAAAATTTGTACAGATAACAGTTTTATTATGTTTTTGTACACAGACTTAAGAAGTAGCTATGGCCAGGTAAACCATCAGAAAGAGTAGTCTAGCATAAACTCTATCTCTATTAGGTCTAAGGATTGGAACACTGAATATTTTGAAGATATTCAATTCACATTTCACTGTGACAAAATCTTTTCTAGTATTTAAAAACTGATGACAGTAAGAATCTCCCCCAATAAAGCAACAATTGAGCTCACTCGAATTCTGGGAGGCTCTTTAGGACACAATTACCAAATAGATCTATGAGGCTGGGCATGGTGGCTCATGCCTATAATCCCAGCATTTTGGGAGGTCAAGGTAGGAGGGTCATTTTCTTTTTTTTTTTTTTTTTGAGACAGTCTGTCTCCCAGGCTGAAGTGCAGTGCAGTGGCGCGATCTCGGCTCACTGCAACCTCCGCCTCCTGGGATCAAGCGATTCTCATGCCTCAGCCTCCCAAGTAGCTGGGATTACAGGCGCGTACCACCACGCCCGGCTAATTTTTGTATTTTTAGTAGAGATAGGGTTTCACCATATTGGCCAGGATGGTCTAGATTTCCTGACCTTGTGATCTGCCCACCTCGGCCTCTGAAAGTGCTGGGATTTCAGGCGTGAGCCACCATGCCCGGCCCCCAATTTTTTTAAAAAAATTAGCCAGCTGCAGTGGCATGTATCTGTAGTCCTAGGGACTACTACTACCACCCTACTAGGGAAGCTGGGGTAAGAGGACTGCTTGAGCCCAGGAGTTCAAGGCTGCAGTGAGCCATGATCACGCCACTGCACTCCAGCCTAGGCGACAGAAAAACACCTTGTCAAAAGAAGGAAGAAGTTAGATCCATGGGAATTATTTTGCTTTAAAATATGACAGCTTTCACAAGGCTTATTAACAGTGGCTTACAATGAATGTACACAAAAACTATCAAAACACCCTGTGTGATAGCATATAAAACACTCAAAACAAGACTACTAAAATGAAATAAAAATAAGTATAAAATAAAAATTGGAAACCAAGCCAGGAAAAAGGGGACATCAAGTATATTAACCATGAAGACTAATATAAAGGCATAGTGGTTAAGTATTTAATTATTGAGTTTCTCAAGAACATTGAGGCAAAAGAAAAATATAATGGGCTGGCTAATTCTCAAAATCTGATAAATGAAATATATTGATTCCTGAAGAGACAATGTTCCTGGTTTTAATTCTAAGAGAAAATTAAAACATGGGGCCTTACAAAGTTGACACCAAGCAAAATAAATAACCATGTCATCAACAAAGCTGTTGCAGCAGAAGAGAACTACAGTCAGATAAATGTCGTTAGTCTGACCACAGACAAAAATAAAAAGCAGATCATTAACGTATAACTCACTAGAGCGATTCTGATGGTTACTAAAAGAATGTGGCCTGGGTGTGCGGCTCTGTGATCTAACCCAATCCGCAGAAGAACACAGAACACCTAAAGCAGTAATCCAATAAAAGTGGACCACCTGCATCAACAATCAGCTGGGGTACTTGCTAAAGTGCTGACTTCTAGGTGTCAGTATCTGAAAAAAAATTTTAAACAAACCTTAAACTAATATTTCTCCCTTATGAAGGAAAAAAAGTCTTATTCAAAATAAAAGCAGAGAACAACCTCAAGAAACAGGATTATCATGAAGAAAACTTCTAAACTTCACAGACTTTAAAGCATTATTTTAATAAATGGAGACATATTAGGTCTAAGGATTGGAACACTGAATATTTTGTAGATGTTCAATTCACATTTCACTTTTTAATTGGAATGGTTCTAGTGTTTCACCATTCATTAAGTATGATACAGCTACTGCCTTCTGACATTCATTCATTCATTCATTCATTCGAGACGGAGTTTCCATCGCCCAGGCTGGAGTGCAACAGCGCGATCTCAGCTCACTGCAACCTCCGCCTCCGGGGTTCAAGCGATTCTCCTGCCTCAGCCTCCCGAGTAGCTGGGATTACAGGTGCACATCACCACGACCAGCTAATTTTTTTGTATTTTTAGTAGAGACAAGGTTTCACCACGTTGGCCAGGCTGGTCTCAAACTCCTGACCTCAGGTGATCCACCTGCCTTGGCCTCCCAAAGTGCTGGGATTACAGGCGTGAGCCACCGTGCCCAGCCCTGACATTTATTATGTAGGAAACTATTCTATTCCTAAAAATGTAAAATCAGTAAATGATGTGAATTCTCAATTTTCAAATCATTTTTTGAGATGGGCATATAGCTGTTCACCTCTGATATGATTACATAACTTCCTAATGCTAAACCTTGGTCTCAATATATTGTTCTTCTAAAATGCCACTGGATGAGCTGGGCATGGTGGCTCACGTCTGTAATCCCAGCACTCTGCGAGGCCAAGGTGGGAGGATCACCTGAGGCCAGGAGTTCAAGACCAAATTGGGCAACATAGTGAGAACCCATCTCTACAAAAATTTTATAAAATTAGTTGAGTATGGTGGCATAAGCCTGCAGTCCTAGCTACTTAGGAGGTTGTGGAGGGAGCACTGCCTGAGCCCAGGCATTCGTTACAGTGAGCTACGGCAGAGCAAGATCCTGTCTCTTAAAAAACTTTTTAAAATGGCACTGGATTAAAATTTTATATAGTATTTTCTTTTTACTTTTAATTTCATAAGCAAGATTTGTAGTTTGTGTGTGTGTGTGCTATCTTTGTTGGACTTTGGTTTCATAGTTATGCTAACTTTTTAATATATGCTGGAATATTTTCCAATTTTTAAAGTCTAGAACACTTTATATGGTACTGAAGTTACCTGTTTCAGTTTTGTTTTTTGTTTTTGTTTTTTTGCTTTTTTCTAAGAGACAAGGTCTCACTCTGTAACCCAGGCTAGAGTGCAGTGGTGCAATCATAGCTTACTAAAGCCTCAAACTCCTGGGTTCAAGTGATCCTCCTACCTCAGCCTCCTGAGGAGCTGGGACTGACTACAGGTGTGCACCACCACACCTGGCTAATTTTTTTTTATTTCTTAGGGATGAGTCTTACTATGTTGCCCAGGCTGGTCCTGAACTCTTGGCCTCGAGAGATCCTGCTGCCTCAACCTCCCAAGTAGCTAAGATTATGGGTGTAAGCCACCACACCCTGCTCAGGTAATTTTCTAAACCAGACACTCTTAAATATGCAAAACATCAGTAACTTCAAATGTTTTATCGTAACATTGATTATTTTCTCCATTCTTAAATAAGTGTCTCCAATTCTGTGTTCAATACTTTCTAGCTTTGACGGTTAAAAATTTAAAACCTTTTAACTATAATATACAAATTATGCTTTCAAATGTGCTGATTCCTAAACAAAGAAGTTTGAATTTATAACGGTTGCCAAAGTTGTTTTCCAGAAATTTTACAGCCCAAACTATACTGAGACAATAATATATCACTGTAAAATACAGTATTATCCATGTCTCAACAATAGTCTCAATAGCATTTTATTAAAAGTGCAGCTATATTAAAAACAAAACGTGTGTTTTAGTATTACCCATTTATGGCTATGTTTCTTTTTTCAACTAGATTTTAGTTCACCACAGTTAGAAACATGAAGCCTTTGCACGGTACTGTTAAATTCCATTATTGCTTATTGATCAATAATTACCATTCATTTTATTTCTGGTATATATTACTCCTAGATCTGCTGGAATGGAGTCAAAGCCGCTGCTTCCAATGATATAAACCCCTTTGTCTGCAGCTTTCTCATGATACTTCAATTGCATTAGTTCCAGAAACTAAAAAATCCAGGATAAGAATTTTAATTAGTTATGCAGAAAGACGTAGACCAGTATTAAATAATTTATCTTTAAAAACAAAGCAACCAAACTTTGAAAATGCTAAGCAGTGTGGCTCTGCAGCAAAACATTAACTGTCAAAATATTTTCCACTTATTCGGCAAATACAGCGCCTACTGCACACCAGGTGGTACGGAAGGTGTGCTCGTCTGACTGTATGACACTTAATTTTTTTAGAATGACTTTTAAATATAAAAGTAATGCCTATTATAAAATATTAAAATATAAAAACCAGAAAGCAAAAAAAAAATGACCCCAAACAGCATTACCCAGATGAACATCATCACAGACATAAAGCTCTGCACACGTACAGACAGAGAGCAGGAAAGCAGATGGTGGCAGAGGGCACAGGGGAATAATGTCTGCTCTGCTCTTCTGCCTGTTTTTAGAAATTCCTTTTTAAAAACAGTTTAAGATTTACAGAAAAATTGAACAGTAGAGAGTTCCCAAGTACTCTGAAACCCAGTTTTCTCTATTTTTAACATCTTTTACATGAACAGTGGTTACAATTAATGAACCAGTACTGACATATATGATTTAATTCACTAAAGTTCACAGTTCATTCTGATTCCCTTAGTTTTAACTGAACCCCTTTTTTCTGCTCCAGGATCCCATCCAGGATTACATTCGGTTGTTACGTCTCCTTCGGCTTCTTTTGGCTGCGACGATTTCTCACACTTTCCTTGTCTCTGATGACCTTGATGGTTTTGAGGAGTACTGGTCAGGCATTTTGTAGAGTGCCCCTCTACTGGAATTTATCTCATGCTTTTCTCATTATTATTATGGGTTTTGGAAAGAGACCACAGGGGTAAAGTGTTATTCTTATCATATCATATCACATCGGGGCTACACACTGTCAACATGATTTACCAGGGTTAATGCTGACTTGAACACCTGGCTGAGGCAGTGCTCACCAGGTTTCTCCACTGTCAATTTATGCTCCCTCTCCCAGAAGGTGACACACAAACACAATCACACCTGTTCAAGCACATACCAGACACAAACACACACCACACACACTCATTCATGCACATACACAAACACACACGAACACAATCACACACAGACACACACTTGCTCATGCACACACAAACATTAAGTCACACTAACATAGTCACACACAAACACATTAACACACTCAGTCACACACACAGCTGCTTGCACATAAATGTGGAGAAGCTACATAAATTATCTGGAATTCTTCCACAAAGAAGATTTGTCTCTTCTCATCCCTGCCTTTTTGGTTTTGTTTTGTTTTGAGATGGAGTCTCGCACTGTTGCCCGGGCTGGAGTGCGATGGTGCAGACTCGGCTCACTGCAACCTCCACCTCCCGGGTTCAAGCGATTCTGCTGCCTCAGCTTCCCGAGTAGCTGGGATTACGGCACCTGCCACCACAGCCAGCTAATTTTCTATTTTTAGTGGAGACAGGGTTTCTCCATGTTGGTCAGGCTGGTCTCAAACTCCTGACCTCAGGTGATCCACGTGCCTCGGCCTCCCAAAGTGCTAGGATTACATCCCCTGCCCATTTTTAAAATAAATTGTCTTTATTTCTATTATTGTCTTGTAAAAGTTCTTTAAATACTCTGGGTTTTTTTTTTTTTTTTTGAGACGGAGTCCCGCTCTGTCGCCAGGCTGGAGTGCAGTGGCATGATCTTGGCTCTTTGCAACCTCCGACTCCCAGGTTCAAGCGATTCTCTTGCCTCAGCCTCCCGAGTAGCTGGGACTACAGGCGTGCACCACCACGCCCAGCTAACTTTTGTATTTTTAATAGAGATGGGGTTTCACCATGTTGGCCAAGATGGTCTTGATCTCTTGACCTCGTGATCCGCCTGCCTCGGCCTCCCAAAGCACTGGGATTACAGGTGTGAGCCACCGCACCCAGCCCTCTGGTTCTTTATTAGGTTTGTTGTTGTTGTTTTGAGACAGGATCCCACCCTGTTGCCCAGGCTGGAGTGCAGTGGCGCCATCTTGGCTTACTGCAACCTCCAACTCCCAGGTTCAAGTGATTCTCATGCCTCAGCCTTCTGAGTAGCTGGGATTGCAGACGTGCACCACCATGCTTGGCTGATTTTTGTATTTTTAGTAGAGATGGGGTTTCGCCATGTTGGCCGGGCTGGCCTCAAACTCCTGGCCTCAAGTGATCCACCCACTTTGGCTTCCCAGAGTGCTGAGATTACAGGTATGAGCCAACGTGCCCAACTCCTTATTAGGTTTTGATATTATGGCTGGGCGTGGTGGCTCATGCCTGTAATCCCAGCATTCTGGGAGGCCGATGCAGGTGGATCACTTGAGGCCAGGAGTTCAAGACCAACCTGGCCAACACGGTGAAACCCTGTCACTACTAAAAATACAAAAATTAGTCAGGTGTGGTGGTGTGCACCTGTACCCCCAGCTACTCAGGAGGTTGAGGCAGGAGAATCGCTTGAACCCAGGTGGCAGAGGTTACAGTGAGCCAAGATCGTAGCACTGCACTCCAGCCTGGGTGAGAGAGAGAGAGAGACCCTGTATCAAAAAAAAAAGGGGGGGTTTGATACTACTTTTATGATAGTTTCTAGATGACTTAAAAGCTTTTCACCATTTTCTATGTTCTGGGTTATTTAAAATAACATGGGAATTGTTTTTTGTTTTTGTTTTTTGGAGACAGGGTCTCACTACGTTGCCCAGGCTGGAGTGCAGTGGCGTGATCATAGCTCATTGCAGCCTTGACCTCCCAGGCTCAAGTGATCTTCCTGTCTCATTCTCCTGAGTAGGGGGAGCACAGGGGTGCGCTCCCAGCTCCTGGCTAATTTGTTAACTCGCCAGCTCAAGTCATCCTCCCACCTAGCCTCCCAAAGTGCTGGGGTAACAGGCGTGAGCCACCTCGCCTGGCCTTTTTTTTTTTTAATTTGTTTCCTCCTTTTTGAATCAATTTTGGTAATTTACACTGTCTCAGTATTTTCCAGTATTTTACCAATTGATAAACTGCAAATGCATATTAATATCATATTGGCACGCTGATGATGATAATCAGCAGTTACTACAGAGACACATGAGGTTACCATTTTAAAGGCTGTAGTAGAGCTTAATGCCTGTTAACACATAACTTCCTGTGGTCAGGCAAACCTCAATTGAAGACCTAGTTCTTCTACTTACTAGGTGCATTACTAGGTGCATTACTGAGTGAGTTACTTAAGCTTCCTAAGCTTTAATTTCCTCATCTACAAAAAATGGAGGAAGATAACTACCCTATAGGTATATTTGTAAAAAGTAACATAAAACACTTAGCACAATGTTGGGCATATGGTAAGCATTCAATAAATGTGAACATTTAAAATGTTTAGGTTGATTTTACACTAGTGAATTTTACCTTTATTTTTCTGTAATGTTATAAAGGTAACTGAATTTTCTTTTTTTTTTTTTTTTTTTTTTTTGAGACAGAGTCTCGCTCTTGCTCTGTGGCCCAGGCTGGAGTGCAGTGGAGTGATCTCGGCTCACTGCAAGCTCCACCTCCTAGGTTCACCCCATTCTCCCACCTCAGCCTCCCAAGAAGCTGGGATGACAGGTGCCCGCCACCATGCCCGGCTCATTTTTTGTATTTTTAGTAGACATGGGGTTTCACCGTGTTGGCCAGGATGGTCTCGATCTCCTGACCTCATGATCTGCCCGCCTTGGCCTCCCAAAGTGCTGGGACTGCAGGTGTGAGCCACCGTGCCCGGCCTAAAGGTACCTGATTTTTAAAAGGGAATTCAAAATGAAAACGTGACAGAAATGAGATTCTAAGAATTATGCACAGTCCGCTATTTTAATTGATTCAGTTTAAAGCATGAAGTAGCTATAATAAGCACGGACCTACAAGAAATGATGTTGTAGGGAGGGAAAAAATTCAGAAAACTGAAGCTAAGACCTTACCATCAGCGCTCTCCTTTGAGCTATCAATGGAATACCATACGAATACCATCTCTGAATGCTAGAAAGGAGTTGTCGGCTTCTAAATATGTCTGCAAAATTACACTAAATATTTCCACTTCATTAAACCGAAATTTATGTGTTAATTCTACGTTTTTCCTTTTTATTTTTTATACCTGAGGTTCTCCACTGATGTCGATACAACTGGCTCCATTTTCAATACATGCTTTTATTACAGGTTCTCCATAAAACCGATACTAGGGAAACAAAAAGAACAAAGAGGTTATTCTTGCTTGACAAGTTTAAATGAACAAAATGCCATCTAATCCTGGAAGTAAACAGTCCTAGTTATCAAGAAATCAACTGTTAATAAAATAGCCTAAAGATAAATTCAGAAAGTGGCCAGGCACGGTGGCTCACACCTGTAATCCCAGAACTTTGGGAGGCCGAGGCAGGTAGATCACTTGAGGTCAGGAGTTCAAGACCAGCCTGGCCAACATGGTGAAACCCCATCTCGACTAAAAATACAAAAATTAGCCGGGCGTGGTGGCACGCACCTGTAATCCCAGCTACTCGGGAGGCTGAGGCAGGAGAATGGTTTGAACCTGGGAGGTGGAGATTACAGTGAGCCAAGATTGTGCCACTGCACTCCAGCCTGGGCGACAGAGTGAGACTCCGTCTCAGAAACAAAAAGATAAATTGAGAAGATAACTGCACAATACCATCTCTCACAGTGTGAATAAATAAAGGCATGATGGAATTACAGAGCAATGTATGCTTACCTCTACCTGAAGACAAAAGGAAAAGTTTCATACAAGTGATTCCCTTGAGTTGAACCCTAAAGAACAAATAAAAATTTTCCAGGAAAAAGAAAAATCCAGATACAGGAAAAAGTAAATGCAGAGGTTAAGAAAAAGGAGCTGTTCCTGTTGCTTGAAGCAGGAATCAAATTCACTTGAGTAGGAAGTGGAAAGAGATGGGTCTGAAAAGGCAGGCTACGGCCACATCAGGAAGGACCACATGTGCCATGCTAACAAGGTTCAACTTTATCCCTTCTAGTTTACTTGGCTTTCCAGGAGAATTTTAAACAGCATAGTGGTATAAGACTTATAGCACAGACGATATACTAAAGATGAGACATGCAATACTAAAAAGGTGGAAATGACGGGATTTCCTGACTAGCTGGGCTGGACACGGGGGCCAAGAACCAGTGGTATTATCGGTCAAAATTAAAAACAAACCAACAGGAAGAAGAGAGTTTGCAAAGGATAAGTTTGATACTGAACAGAGCAGATATTCTGAGCCTGTATGATATTAGATTTCCCATATTATCTGTTATTCAAACTCAAGGAAATACAAATTTTCATATGTAAAAGCTAATACATCAGAATTCAGTCCCATTTCCAAAGAAGCATGACAAATCTTTTCCTTTGTGAAGAAGTAGATTAGAAGCACAAACTCCTCTGCTTTATTCATTCCTGGCAGCAAAAGATGGAACAAGGAAATCGTTTCTTTCTTCCAGCCTTCGAGGAACAAGGGACACTTAAAAGACACAATCGACCTTTACAAATAGGTCAGATGGGCTGCCCTCTTACCTAACTCCAAGACCTCACACCTCTTACTAAGAATGGCGGATAACACTGGAATTACAGGACTGGGAGAAGTGTGTGAAATTCGAGTTCCTACCCTCCCATTAACAAACCACATGAAATTAATGAACTCTACTTCTGAGGCAGTATGGTATCATGGAACAAAGGATTTCAAGGCAGTAAGACCCAAGTTCACACCTGGAATCCATCACCTACTAACTATATGAATTTACTTATAAATCACTTAAATTGCCTACCAAATGAATAAAACACACATTTTAAACATATTTAAATAGAACTAAAGTTGAGATTAAAACAGAAGTTGAAGCTCCATATGCTTTCTGCACCCAGTGGATTATCCTGGTTGATCCTTAGGGTTTGCACACATCCATTTTAAAACTCATTTGGAGCTTTCTCGGCCTGTCTCTTAGTTATTTCACCCCCAAATTTCTCAAGTTGGCCATGAGCCCACCTGCTTTAGAATCACCTGGGTTGCATGCTGGTCACTCACTCCCACTCCAGACCCCCAGAATCAGGCTTTCTGAGGTAGACTCCAGTAACTTGCATTGTAAGTAAGCCTCACAGGTGATTCTTGTGTACTTCAAAGATGGAGAATCACTGCCCCAGACATTCTCCCAGGAAATCTCACCTACTCTCCCAACTTCAATAAAATCTGTGCTGTGACCTCCAACCTCTATGTCTAGAGTTGCTCACTGATAGGATTTCCCTCTGTTTTTTGTTAGAAAGGTCAGGACCAGTGAGAGCACAGGACATGTAGCATGAGTCACACATAAAACTAATTTCACTTTGCCTACATTTTCCTTTTATTTTCTCTTCCCCCTGATTTTCTCACTTACTTATAAAACATCATATACAAACAGTATATTATTTGTATTTTCTGTCTTGATGCAAGGTATCTAGCAGACACCTCAATTTCAACAAGTCTAAAACCGAATTCATCATCTCTCTCTCTAAACCTATTTCTCCTCCTCCACTTCCTAGCACATGCTTCAATGTGTAGCCTCTAGGCCAGGTGTGGTGGCTCAAACCTATATCTCAGCACTTTGGGAGGCTGAGGCAGAAGGATCACTTTGAGACCCCGTTTCTCTAAGAAAAAAATGTGTGTGTGTGTGTGTGTGTGTGTATAAAATATGATGCTACGGACTATATATAGAGGCCATATACATATTATATATATATATATATCATACATATAAGGACTATATATATATGGCATATATATATAAACACCTGGCCAGGCACAGTGGCTCACGTCTGTAATCCCAACACTTTGGGAGGCCAAGGTGAGTGAATCACTTGAGCTCAAGAGCTAGAGACCAGCCTGGGCAACAGGGCAAAACCCTGTCTCTACAAAAAATACAAAAATTAGCCAGATGTGATAGCACCAGCCTATAGTCCCAGCTACTTTCAGGGCTGAGGCGGGAAGATCACTTGAGCCCAGGAGGTTGAGGCAGCAGTGAGCTGTGTTCGTGCCACTCTACTCCAGCCTGGGCAACAAAGTCAGACCCCCATCTCAAAAAAATAAAAATAAAAAACAAAGTATAGCCTCTAGTTCAGCCTGCCTGGGTCCCACTTCTAACATCTTTCTGTTGTGCTCAAAAGAGGGAAGACTCTGAGACAAAACTGAGCAAATGGCTGAACAGCAGAGTGGTCTAGAGTGTGGGCTTTAAGTCAGGCCACACTTACATCCAGGCTCTGCAGCCACTAGCTGTGTGACCCTGGGCAAGTCACTTTACCTCTCTAAGCATCAACCTCTTCAATCAAAGAATGATGAATAACAACACTCACTTCCCTGGGTAGTTGTGAGGATGAAATAAGAGAATACAAAGAGCTTAGTGTGGGGCCAGGCACATGGTACTCAGATGGCTTCTTTTTTTTAATTATTAATGGCATTACTCCCCACATAATTCTCAGGTTAAAACCTGGAAGCAGGCTGGGTGTGGTGGCTCATGCCTGTAATCCCAGCACTTTGGGAGGCCAAGGCAGGTGGATCACCTGAGGTCAGGAGTTCAAGACCAGCCTGACCAATTTGGTAAAACCCTGTCTCGACTAAAAATATAAAAATTAGCTAGGTGTGGCGGCATGAGCCTGTAGTTCCAGCTACTCAGGAGGCTGAGACAGGAGAATTGCTTGAACCCGGGAGGTGGAGGTTGCAGTGAGCCTAGATCGCACCACTGTATTTCCGCCTGGGTGACAGAGCAAGAACCGCCTCAAAAAAAAAAAAAAAAAAATCTGGAAGCAGTCTTTCATGCTACCTATCCTGGAAGTCACCGAATTTTATCAATTCAGTTTCCTAAAAATATCTCAAATCAGTCTCCTCTCCCCTGCACAATTATATCTTAGTTCAGACCCTGTCAACCCTCATCTAATTTACTATAAATAGGCCCTAACTGGTTATACTGCAGCCAGCTAGCCCCATCTCCAAATACACAAAAAATTGTTATTCTAAAATAAAAATCTGATGTCACCTTTCCTCCTGCCTCACTCCTATAACATATCCACTCTTCAAATCTGATAGACTGGATTAAGAAAACGTGGCACATATACACCATGGAATACTATACAGCCATAAAAAAGGATGAGTTCATGTCCTTTGCAGGGACATGGATGAAGCTGGAAACCATCATTCTGAGCAAACTATCACAAGGACAGAAAACCAAATACCGCATGATCTCACTCATAGGTGGGAACTGAACAATGAGAACACTTGGACACAGGGTGGGGAACATCATACACTGGGGCCTGTCGTGGGGTGGGGGGCAGGGGTAGGGATAGCACTGAGAGAAATACCTAATGTAAATGACGGGTTGATGGGTGCAGCGGGCCAGCATGGCACATGTATACCTATGTAACGAGCCTGCATGTTGTGCACATGTACCCTAGAACTTAAAGTATAATAAAAATAACAAAAACAAAAAAATCCCTACAGTATATAGTACAAAGTCCAAATTTCTTAGCATGTCACAGAAAGTCCTTAGTATCATATCATACCACAGCCCCTTAATTCTCATGTTCCAGCAGTTCTAAATTCCATGTAATTCCCGAAGCATGCTGCTTCTTCACACCCAGTGTGCTTGCTTCCACTACCTGGAGCACCCTGCCTCCATTCTGCTGGGCCAACTCCCAGCTCCTCCAGGCTCTGCCTTACAGCCACAGGCTCACTTCTCATGTCTGGCTAGTGAGCCCATCAGCTAGGCAGTGTATCTACGAGTACTGGCAGGCTGCAGTGAAGTATTAATGAGCTTATTAAAATAATCGTAGCTCCTTCTGGAAAGAAAACGCATTTTCCTATTTGCCAGTCTGCCCATTCCTTACTTTTACTGCATTTTGTCACATCTGGCCCACTTCTTTGAGTAATCTGGAGTTGAGACTTCTCACTAACTTATTCCTGTTTTATGAACTTGCGAGATTTTTCTCCACTAGTACCCTGTGCTTGTCTGAGACAGATGAACAGTCAGAGTAGCAATCCTTCATCTCGGGGAGACACTTCTCCCCTGTGAGGCCAATTGGCTCAAAGGTCAGAACTGCAATCCTGCTCTCCATGCCTCATCTTCTTCTTTTTTCTTTTTGAGCTGGAGTTTCATTCTTGTTGCCCAGGCTAGAATACAATGGCGCAATCTCAGCTCACTGTAACCTCCGCCTCCCGGGTTCAAGTGATTCTCTTGCATCAGCCTCCCGAGTAGCTGCAATTACAAGTGTGTACCACCATGCCCAGCTAATTTTTTGTATTTTTAGTAGAGACAGGGTTTCACCATGTTGGCCAGGCTGGTCTCAAACTCCCGACCTCAAGTGATCTGCCCACCTCGGCCTCCCAGAGGTTTGGGATTCCAGGCATGACCCACCGCGCCTGGCCCTCAAAGTTCCATCTTCTAACCTAGTGGTCTCCCAAGTAGTCTTCCCCCAAGGGAAGCGCAGAATGATCCACTGAGGGTGGAAGTAAATAGCAGAACTTTTATCCATGTTAATGTTTACAAAAACATGACGTTCCGTTAACAGTTACTATATGGACTGACTATGAGACATTCCCTGGGCCATGTTAAGTGGTCATGTGTTGAAGACAGGACACAGCAGGTATCCTGACGGGGTTGTGGGAAAGTTTCCATCACACAGAGAGGGCCTCAGCACCACTCTTCATTCATTCAGTCATTTTCACTTTACTGCAACCTAATGCCTGAATGAGGTTACTGAGGTTCTAAAGCTTAAATGCTGAGGCCTCAAGCATTTAGAGTGGGGAGGACAAAGACGCAGTGGAGGAGACGAGGACTTCCAGGGTGAAGCTGGTGGACGGGAGGAAAACTACGAGAAGATGACAACGTAGAAGCTGAGCAAAGAAAGGAGAAAGTGGTCAGCTGGATCGAATGCTGCAAGCTTTCAGATGAAGACTGGATTTGACAGGGTGGGACTTTAGCAGAGTAGTTTCATTGGAGGAGGGAGGAAAACAAAAGCCCAATAGGAGGCGTTTAAGATAGAGTAGGAGGTGAAGAAGCAGAGATAGTGAGTCGTGAGAATTCTTCCAAGGAGGCTGCTAAAAAGGGGGCACAAAAAGTAGACTAGTTGGAAGGGTATGTGGAATCAAGCAGCTTTTTTTAAAATATGGGAGATATCACATATTTAAATGCTGATCGAAATAATCCAGTAAAGAGGAGAAATTTGATAACAAGATAATGTGTAACTGTAAACATAAAGTGTTACAGGAAGTCAGGGACCCCGAACAGAGGGACCAGCTGAAGCCATGGCAGAAGAACATAAACTGTGAAGATTTCATGGACATTTATTAGTTCCCCAAATTAATACTTTTATAATTTCTTACACCTGTCTTTACTGCAATCTCTGAACATAAATTGTGAAGATTTCATGGACATTTATCACTTCCCCAATCAATACTGTTATAATTTCCTATGCCTGTCTTTAATCTCTTAATCCTGTCATCTTTGTAAGCTGAGGATGTATGTTGCCTCAGGACCCTGTGATGATTGAGTTATCCATACAAATTGTTTGTAAAACATGTGTCTTTGAACAATATGAAATCTGGGCATCCTAAAAAAGGAAGAGGATAACAGCGATTTTCAGGGAACAAGGGAGATAACCATAATGTCTGACTGCCTGCGCGACTGGGCAGAAGAGAGTCATATTTCTCTTCTTGCAGAAAGCGAATAGGAGAAATATCACTGAATTCTTTTCCCAGCAAGGAATAACCCTGGGAAAGGAATGCATTCCCAGGGGGAGGTCTCTAAAATGGCCGCTCTGGGAGTGCCTGTCTTATGCAGTTGAAGATAAGGGATGAAATACACCCTGGTCTCCTGCAGCACCCTCAGGCTTGCTAGGATTAGGAAATTCCAGTCTGGCAAATTCTAGTCAAACTGGTTGTCTGCTCTCGTACCCTGTTTCCTGTTAAGATGTTTATCAATGACAATGCGTGCCCAGCGGGACATGGAACCTCATCAGTAATTCTAATTTTGCCCTGGCCTTGTGATCTTGCTCTGCCATTTGCCTTGTGATACCGTATTGCCTTTTGAAGCATGTGATCTCTGTGACCCACTCCCTATTTGTACACTCCCTCCCCTTTTGAAATCCCTAATAAAAACTTGCTGGTTTTGCAGCTCAAGGGGCACCATGGAACCTGCCAACAAGTGATGTCACCCCCAGAGGCCCAGCTGTAAAATTTCTCTTTGTACTCTTTCTCTTTATTTCTCAGACCGGCTGACACTTAGGGAAAACAGAAAAGAACCTATGTTGAAATATTGGGGGCTGGTTCCCCCGATAATAAAGTCTTTGAAAACTGTGCCCAATAGGAAGAGGACCAGTTTTTCCTTGTAACAAGAGATATGGCAGACTACAGGGTATGATGCAGATTGGCAGACAGGTAGGTAGGTAGATAGATCTAGTGGTAGGAAGATGAAGAAAGAAATTCTGTTATTAACCAGCTTCTATTTTCATAGTTAAAAAAAAAGAAAAATAAAATCAGATAAGAACAAGGAAAGAGAGATGGGATACTAAAAGTTCAAGGAAAACAAGGTTGTGAGCTGCTTCAGAGAGCAGGAGAATTCCTGAGGGAAATAGAACAGAGCTGCCGGAGGTGCTAAGCACCACACAAGGTTTGTAAACACATATTTGAAGTGTGACCAGTTAGCAGGGGGATACATTTTTCTCCAGCCACACTGTGTTACTCATGTTCAGGTGAAGAGCAGGCAGAGAATAACCAGGGCTGGGATTTTTCCAGAGTACTGAGGAGAAAAAGGCAAGGGAGATAGATGAGGGCGTCCATTATAGAGTGGAGCAGTGGACCTCATGGATGGAATCTAAGCTAGTTAAGAATGAGATGAATCTAAATCAACAACACTTTTATTTAATAGCAATTCAAAAACCCTTTTGCTCTCAATTAAAAATTATTAATATTTTAGATATTTAATTTTTAAACATCTTGCCAACTGTGATGGCTTCTTCAGATCACTAAATGTCACCAACATTCACCTTGTTACACAGGCCAAAAGTCTGATGGCCTGTGACTTGATGACTTTTTCACAGTACAACAGCAAAAGCCGTTCTCCTTTGAAAATATACTCTGGACCTAACTACTTCTCAGCACCTCTACCACTACGACCCCAGGGCTTGTGCTTGGACCATTCCATTGCTCATCCTTTGTTATCTACTTTTCCACTCAGAAGCCAAAGAACTTCAAATTTAAATCAGCTGAAGCCCTTCCTTTCAACCATTCAAAGCCTCTTGGTCACACCTGGAAAAAAAATCCACATCCTGGCCACGGCCCGTAAGATCCCACATGACCCAGCTCCCGGGTTTCTCTCTGATCCACTCTCCACCTCTCTGCCATGCCCAGCCACACTGGCCTCTGTCACACTCTTCAGTCTTGCCAAGCACACTGGCATCTCAGGACCTTTGTGCCTGCTGTCCCTGGAAAAGTCTCTCCTCAAAAGGTTCATGCAATTTGCTCTCATTTCATTCAGATCTTGGCTCAAATGTCAATTCCTCACAGAAACCTTCCCTGACCATCCATCTAAAAACACCAATATGCCAGCACCTTTTCTCCTTTCTTGGCTTCACTTTTCTTCAAAGCACTTTTCATTACCTCCTATTACAATCCTATTTTTCTGTCTTCCCCAAGAATGTAATGTCCAGGAGGGATTTTCTGTTTCGTTCACCATTGTGTCCCAGGTGCCTACAATAATGCATTTCACATGTGGTAAGTATCAATAAATATTTATTTAATAAATGAGTCGTTTTTTAGTCTTCTTTTTGTGCATTTAAAAAATATATTTACCCAGTAATACAAGAATATAATTTATAAATAAAAAATATACTAGGGAGTCACACTCAAACATTTTTTACCGAAGGGGCATATAGTAAAAAGGAAAGAAAATTCTGACAATCACAGATGTAACCAATCAACAAGCCAGAACACATGCCCTAAGGATAACGTCATGGAGAGCCTGTCACTCACTCTCTCAGGAGACTTTGGTCATCTCCAGCTGCTCCTCGCAAGAAGAAAAAACTCCCCATATGGGGTTAAGGCCTTCAACCAACAATTCTGTCCTCTGTCCTTATGTTCCTCTGGAATATTTTGCTAGAAATGAATGGATTGTTTGTTCTGATACAAAGAAGGGTTGATTACTTACTGGTCCTACGCAATTGAGGACAACTGTTGCCTGTTTAGCCATTTCATCAAGCGAGGCTGGATTAGCAATATCACAGATGATGATTCCAACTTCAGACGACAGTGTTGGTCTTCCTAAAATAAGAAACAAATGAAGGAAAGTAAATCCCGGTAGAGGATTATATCTTCCTTATCTTCTTTTTACAGTAATCAGTGACAGCAAATTACTAAATACACTGATATGCTGAAAGCTAGCTCTCCTGCTTAGACAAAAGATAAACCTGTTTTTAATCAGGTAATACAAAAGGAAAAAATTATGAGGAAAACTGAGTTAACACTAAGAGTTACTAAAAAACTGACCTTTTAAAAAAAATCGAATCAAAGCGTTGTGTAAATAACAACCCTGTGTAACATGACAATTTCACAATCAAGTTTAAATGCTGAGCAGATAACTATCCAGACTTCCTCTCCAACAAGAAATTTATGTCATAAAATAGTTTCTTGGCCAAGGGCAGTGGCTCAGCACTTTGGAAGGTCAAGGTGCAAGGATCTCTTGAGCTGAGTTCCAGACCAGCTTGGGCAACATAGCAAGACCCTGTCTCTACTAAAAAAAAAAAAAAAAAATTATCTGACATGGTGGCATAGCCTGTAGTACCAGCTACTCAGGAGGCTGAGGCGGTAGAATCACTTAGACACAGAGGTCAAGGCTGCAGTGAGCTGTGATCACGCCACTGCACTCCAGCCTGGGTGGCAGAATGAGAACTTGTCTTTAAAAAAATAAAGTTTCTCATCAACTACTAAACAATTACTATGATCCAGTTGTAGGTGATGGAGAGTCTCGGACTGACTGTTAACATCAAAACCATCAGGGCTGGGTGCAGTGGCTCACGCCTGTAATCCCAGCACTTTGGAAAGCCGAGAAGGGTGGATCACGAGGTCAGCAGATCGAGACCATCCTCACTAACACGGTGAAACCCCGTCTCTACTAAAAATACAAAAAATTAGCAGGGCGTGGTGGCGGGCACCTCTAGTCCCAGCTACTCAGGAGGCTGAGGCAGAAGAATGGCAAACAAACAAACAAAAAACAAAAAATTAGAACTCTGAGGTGAAAAGCACACACTATATAAACACACACAGGCTCATAAGAAAATAATTGGAATTAACTGGCTCAACTAAGTGATGCAGGTTTCAATAGGTGAAGGTATATCCCCCACAATGAAACTTGATTTGGGCATTATATATGATAAGTGACTAGGCTGTACCGGTACGATCTTGCTGAGCCGGAAAAAGAAATGGAAGCATATATTTTCATAGTAAAATTACTTCTGTTGGAAAAATAACGACCAAAAAGCTCTTTGGTCAGAATTACGTGTTGGTAGTGTCAGTACCAAAAGCTGTAGGAGAGTCCAGCTTACGTGGTGTCTTCTGTACATAACCACAAACAAAAGCACTCCGAGCAGGGCATTGTATGAAAGTAGATTAAACAGAAAGAATGTAGTATTTCCAGAACTCTAATGGGTGTCTGTATAAGGGAAACCTACGGTGGGGAGTTAATAGCCAAATTTAAAGGCTACGGAGTCGTAAGTCAGATGTCTCCCCAGCCATGAAGGCAGCAGGATCCGTGTGTCTGTCTCCTCTCTGTCCCATCCTGCACCCCAGACTCGGGACAGGTCTTAGCATGGACAACGTCACTCAATAAATATATGCTACTTCAATGCTTAGAGAATCAATAAATATATGCTACCTGAATGCTTAGATTATCAATAAATACATGCTACCTGAATGCTTAGATTATCAATAAATACATGCTACCTGAATGCTTAGAGAATACGTAAGCGTCTAAACCAGAAATACACACTTTTTATTCTCTGAAGAGGAAGACTGCTGGAGTATTCTTACACACAAAACAAGAAACTAAAACAGAATAGCCACAAAGACACTGTCAGTACAACTCGTAAGCTTGCTCTCCCGTCCTCAAAACACGAGGCAAAGGGAGACTCCGATCTCCAAGAGACCAAAGCCCTCCTCTCCTCTCCGACCAAACATCTAGAAACCCGCAGATTCAACAGGTGCCCCCGCTGCGGGGCAGGATGAAGCAGAGAGAGGGACAACTCAAGTTCTTGACCATTTCGCCAGGGGAGCTCCCCAAACTGAGGCAGAAATGCAAAAAGCGGGAAAGAGGAGAAGGAAAGAAAAAAAAAATGTGTGTGTATATTACACACGCACGCACGCACACACACATACATAGTTAAGGAGGTGGGACAAAGCTATGGCAGGATTTGAAACATCCCTCCCTCTCCTCTTCCTGTCCTCACGCAGGGCTCGGGGACACGTAGGGCGCACCCCTGCGGGAGAAACGCTCGTTTGGGGCGATGCGGGGTCCCCGGCCCAGCCGCCCGCGCAGCCCCGTCCCGCCCCGCCGCTGTACCCAGCTTCAGGGCCGCCTTCTCCAGCACCCGCTGCAGCTTCTCCCGGGAGCGGCCCGCCACGGCCCAGGGCAGGCGGGAGCTCCGCTCCGGGTCCACCTGCTCCCGGGCCACCTCCTCGGTCACGAACTGGCCGGTGAAGCCAGACGCGCCGAACACCACCAGGTGGAAAGGCCGCTGCTCGGTCGCCATGACGAGTCCACAGCGAGCCCAGGCCCCGGGGCGGGTGGAGTCCACGGCGCCTGCGCCTCAGGCAGCGACCCCAGTACCCGGCGCAGCAACCGCCGCCGTCGCCGCAGCCAGCGCGCCGGGCTCCCTTCACCCCGCGCGCGCCGCCGCGCCAGGGCCGCGCCCACGCCCACGCCGCCTCGCGCGGGAGCCGCGGGTCAGCGGCTTGCTTGGGAGGCTTCCGACGGGAGGTTTCCTAGGGCGGTGGCCCTGGGGGCGAGTCCGCTTCCAAGCCTGGCAGGCGCGGACGGCGGCCCGTAATTCCGTGCTGCGGTTTGTTCTGCGGGGCTCTGGCCGCCCCGGACAGCGCATCTTCTAGCCCTGCTGGAAGCCGGAGGCGGCAGCCGGTTGTCCTTGTTGCACGTGGGGGTGGAGCAAAGAGTGCGAGAAGATCTGCGGATGGCCTCGGGGATGGCCCACCCCGAGAACCCTTGAGCTTGCTTGCTTTCTTCCTTTCTTTCTTCCTTTTTTCCCCTTTCTTTTCTCTTTTCTATTTTTGAGATGGAGTCTCACTCTGTCGCCCAGGCTGCAGCGCAGTGGCGCGATGTCGATTTACTGCAACCTCCGCCTCCTGGGTTCAAGCAATTCTTCTGCCTCAGCCTCCCGACTAGCTGGGATTACAGGGGAGCGCCCCCATGCCCTGCTAATTTTTGTGTTTTTAGTAGAGATGGGGTTTCACCTTGTTGGCCAGGCTGGTCTCAAACTCCTGACCTCAGGTGATCCACCCACCTCGGCCTCCCAAAGGGTCGGGATTACACGCATGAACCACTGCACCCAGCCCATTCCTGATTTTTAAAAACTCTCATTAAAATAGGAATAAATGGATGCTTTTAAAAATTTTGAAATATATGTCTTGCTAAAAAGGTACAGCCAATAACAAATATGTACCCTCAACACAGCTTAAGAAAAATATTCCAGATAGCGAGGCTTCCAGGTATTCATTCCTGAACACATTCCTTTTCCGTCCCCAAGACGGCCACTTGCCTGAATTCAGTGTTTATTATTCCTATTCCTATCTTTCTGCTTGTTATACATGTATGTATTTATAAATATTATAGTACCGTTTTGCATATTTTGAATATTTTGTAAATGTTAATCCTGCAGCTTTCTTATTTGGTCATGATGTCGTGAACTTATTCCCAAATGATTCACAATAAAAAAAAATGTCTGTGATACATGTGTGGAGAGAGGGAGAGAGAGAAATACACCAAATTCTACAATGCTTTTGTACAATTTTGTATAGTGCTTTTGTGCAATATAATACAAAGAATGCTACAATAAAATTCTTGTACATTTCTCCTAAAGCACCTGTGCGAAACTGTATTGAATATATGTCAGGAATGAAAATAGTTGGTGCTAGAATATCCATATTTGAGTTATCTCACTGCTCTTTGAAGCACATGCACTAATTTTCGCTCTCAGCAGGATACAAGAATCCTCTTGCTTTACGTGCTTGTCAGCACTTGGTATTCTCAGACTTCATGCTTGTCCATCTGGTGGGTGTAAAGTAGTAAGCATTCAAGTATTTATTAAACACTTAACTATATACTAGGCACTAGGAATAAAGTACTGGGGATATGGCAACAAATAAAGCCCCTGCCCTCAAGAAGTTTACATTCTAGTGGAGCAAACAGTCACTAAAAAATAATCTTACAGAGCCAGGTACAGTGGCATGCACTTTTAGTCCCAGCTACTTGGGAGGCTGAGGCAGGAGGATTGCATGAACCTAGGAGTTGGAGGTTATAGTGAGCTACACTCCAGCCTGGGTGACAAAGTGAGATATTGTCTCTAAAAAAATAAAAATAAAAACAAAACAAAACAAACAAAAAACCCTAAAAAAACTATATATATATATATATATATATATATATATTCTGTTTTTTGGGAAGCATGCTTGCTATGGTTTGGATGTTTTGTCCCCCCAAATCACATGTAGAAATGTAATCCCCAGCGTTGGAGGTGGGGCCTGGTGGGAGATGTTTGGGTCATGGGGGTGGATCCCTCATGAATGGCTTGGTGCCATCCCCAGGATAATGAGTATGTTCTCTCTTTATGAGTTCATACAAGAGCTGGTAGTTGAAAGAGCACTCATCCTTCTCTCTCTTGCTCTCTCTCTCTCACCATGTGATACATTGGCTCCACTTCACCTTCTGCCATGATTGGAAGCTTCCTGAGGCCTCACCAGAAGCAGATGCTGGCACTAAACTTGATGTACTTCCTGCAGAACCATGAGCCAAAATATAAAATTTTTTCTTTATAAATTAACCAGCCTCAGGCATTCCTTTAAAGCAACGCAAAAATGGACTAACATAATGGTCATTGCAGCATTGCTTTGTAATAACAAAAAGTAGAAACAACTGAAATGTCCTTTATCAGAGGAATTATTAAATAAATTATGGTGTCCTATTCATTCAATAGGAACTGTGCAGCTATAAAGAATGAAGTATGACCATTCAGGTGGTTCTAGGTAAAAAACACACAACAACAACAAAAACAGAAGAATGAAGTAGGCTGGGCACAGTGGCTCATGCCTGTAATCACAGCACTTTGGGAAGCCAAGGCAGGAGGATCACTTGAGTCCAGAAGTTTGAGACCAGCCTAGGCAATGTAGCGAGACCCCATTTCTTAAAAAAAAAAAAAAAAAAAATTTTTTTTTAATTAGCTGGGTGTGGTGATGTGCATCTGTAGTCCTAGCTACCTGGGAGGCTGAGGTGGGAAGATTGCTTGAGCCCAGGAGTTTGAGGTTACAGTAAATCATGATCACACTACTGCACTGCAGCCTGGGCAACAGAGTAAGGCTATGTTTCTAAAAAAAAAAACAAAACAAAACTGTGTATAGTGACACGGAAAATCTTCCAAATTTCCTAACATTACAAGAGTATATTTAAGACAAAACAATGTATGTATATGCACACAAAATGTTAAGAATACATGATAAATCTTTTTTTATTATACTTTAATTTTTAGGGTACATGTGCACAACGTGAAGGTTAGTTACATATATATACATGTGCCATGTTGGTGTGCTGCACCCATTAACTCATCATTTAACATTAGGTATATCTCCTAACGCTATCCCTCCCCCTTCCTCCCACCCCACAACAGACCCCGGTGTATGATGTTCCCCTTCCTGTGTCCATGTGTTCTCATTGTTCAATTCCCACCTATGAGTGAGAACACGTGGTGTTTGGTTTTTTGTCCTTGTGATAGTTTGCTGAAAATGATGGTTTCCAGTTTCATCCGTGTCCCTACAAAGGACATGAACTCATCTTTTTTTATGGCTGCACAGTATTCCATGGTGTATATATGCCACATTTTCTTAATCCAGTCTATCATTGTTGGACATTTGGCTTGGTTCCAAGAATTGCTATTGTGAATAGTAATGGGGAACCTGCCCCAATATTCACGTAGGTTCTTTTCTATTTTCCCTAAGTGTCAGCCAGCTTGAGAAATAAAGGGACAGAGTACAAAAGAGAGAAATTTTAAAGCCAGGCGTCTGGGGGAGACATCACATGTCGGTGGGTTCTGTGATGCCCCACAAGCCACAAAAACAAGCAAGTTTTTATTAGGGATTTTCAAAAGGGGAGGGAGTGTGCGAATAGGTGTGGGTCACAGACATCAAGTACTTTACAAGGTAATAGAACATCACAAGGCAAGTGGAGGCAGGGCGAGATCACAGGACCACAGGACAGAGGCGAAATTAAAATTGCTAATGAAGTTTCGGGCACCATTGTCCTTGATAACATCTTATCAGGAGACAGCGTTTTGAGATCAACTGGTCTGACCAAAATTTATTAGGCGGGAATTTCTTCTTCCTAATAAGCCTTGGAGCGCTATGGGAGACTGGGGTCTATTTCACCCCTGCAGTCTCGACCATAAAAGACAGGTGCACCTGGGGGGACCGTTTATAGGCCTATACCTCCAGGTGCGTATTCTCTTTCCCAGGGATGTTCCTTGCTGAGAAAAAGAATTCAGTGATATTTCTCCCATTTGCTTTTGAAAGAAGAGAAATATGGCTCTGTTCCACCTGGCTCAATGGCAGTCAGAGTTTAAGGTTATCTCTCTTATTCCCTGAACAATTGCTGTTATCCTGTTCTTTTTTCAAGGTGTCCAGATTTCATATTGCTCAAACACACATGCTGTACAATTTGTGCAGTTAATGCAATTATTACAGGGTCCTGAGGTGACATACATCCTCCTCAGCTGACAGGATTAAGAGATTAAAGTAAAGACAGGCATAGGAAATCACAAGGGTGTTGATTGGGGAAGTGATAAGTGTCCATGAAATCGTCACAACTTATGTTTAGAGATTGCAGTAAAGACAGGCATAAGAAATTATAAAAGTATTAATTCAGGGAACTAATAAATGTCCATGAAATCTTTACAATCCACGTTCTTCTGCCATGGCTTCAGCCAGTCCCTCCATTTAGGGTCCCTGACTTCCCACAACAGAATAGTGCCACAATAAACATACGTGTGCATGTGTCTTTATAGCAGCATGATTTATAATCCTTTGGGTATATACCCAGTAATGGGATTGCTGGGTCAAATGGTATTTCTAGTTCAAGATCCCTGAGGAATCGCCACACTGTCTTCCACAACGGTTGAACTAGTTTATAGTCCCACCAACAGTGTAAAAGTGTTCCTATTTCTCCACATCCTCTCCAGCACCTGTTGTTTCCTGATTTTTTAATGATTGCCATTCTAACTGGCGTGAGATGGTACCTCATTGTGGTTTTGATTTGCATTTCTCTGATGGCCAGTGATGATGAGCATTTTTTCATGTGTCTTTTGGCTGCATAAATGTCTTCTTTTGAGAAGTGTCTGTTCATATCCTTCACTCACTTGTTGATGGGGTGGTTTGTTTTTTTCTTGTAAATTTGTTCGAGTTCATTGTAGATTCTGGATATTAGCCCTTTGTCAGATGAGTAGTTTGCAAAAATTTTCTCCCATTCTGTAGGTTGCCTGTTCACTCTGATGGTAGTTTCTTTTGCTGTGCAGAAGCTCTTTAGTTTAATTAGATCCCATTTGTCAATTTTGGCTTTTGTTGCCATTGTTTTTGTGTTTTAGACATGAAGTCCTTGCCCATGCCTATGTCCTGAATGGTATTGCCTAGGTTTTCTTCTAGGGTTTTTATGGCTTTAGGTCTAACATTTAAGTCTTTAATCCATCTTGAATTAATTTTTGTTTAAGGTGTAAGGAAGGGATCCAGTTTCAGCTTTCTACCTATGGCTAGCCAGTTTTCCCAGCACCATTTATTAAATAGGGAATTGTTTCCCCATTTCTTCTTTTTTTCAGGTTTGTCAAAGATCAGATAGTTGTAGATATGCGGCATTATTTCTGAGGGCTCTGTTCTGTTCCGTTGGTCTATATCTCTGTTTTGGTACCAGTACCATGCTGTTTTGGTTACTGTAGCCTTCTAGTATAGTTTGAAGTCAGGTAGCATGATGCCTCCAGCTTTGTTCTTTTGGCTTAGGATTGACTTGGCAATGCGGGCTCTTTTTTGGTTCCATATGGACTTTAAAGTAGTTTTTTCCAATTCTGTGAAGAAAGTCATTGGTAGCTTGATGCGGATAGCATTGAATCTGTAAATTACCTTGGGCAGTATGGCATTTTTCACGATATTGATTCTTCCTACCCATGAGCATGGAATGTTCTTCCATTTGTTTGTGTCCTCTTTTATTTCATTGAGCAGTGGTTTGTAGTCCTCCTTGAAGAGGTCCTTCACGTCCCTTGTAAGTTGGATTCCTAGGTATTTTATTCTCTTTGAAGCAATTGTGAATGGGAGTTCACTCATGATTTGGCTCTCTGTTTGTCTGTTATTGGTATATAAGAATGCTTGTGATTTTTGCACATTGATTTTGTATCCTGAGACTTTGCTGAAGTTGCTTATCAGCTTAAGGAGATTTGGGGCTGAGATGATGGGGTTTTCTAGATACACAATCATGTCATCTGCAAACAGGGACAATTTGACTTCCTCTTTTCCTAATTGAATACCCTTTATTTCCTTCTCCTGCCTGATTGCCCTGGCCAGAACTTCCAACACTATGTTGATAGGAGTGGTGAGAGAGGGCATCCCTGTCTTGTGCCAGTTTTCAAAGGGAATGCTTCCAGTTTTTGCCCATTCAGTATGATATTGACTGTGGGTTTGTCATAGATAGCTCTTATTATTTTGAGGTATGTCCCATCAATACCTAATTTATTGAGAGTTTTTAGCATGAAGTGTTGTTGAATTTTGTCAAGGCCTTTTCTGCATCTATTGAGATAATCACATGGTTTTTGTCATTGGTTCTGTTTATATGCTGGATTACGTTTATTGATTTGCATATGTTGAACCATCCTTGCATCCCAGGGATGAAGCCCACTTGATCATGGTGGATAAGCTTTTTGATGTGCTGCTGGATTCAGTTTGCCAGTATTTTATTGAGGATTTTTGCATTGATGTTCATCAGGGATATTGGTCTAAAATTCTTGTTTTTTGTTGTGTCTCTGCCAGGCTTTGGTATGAGGATGATGCTGGCCCCATAAAATGAGTTAGAGAGGATTCCCTCTTTTTCTATTGATTGGAATAGTTTGAGAAGGAATGGTACCAGCTCCTCCTTGTACCTCTGGTAGAATTTGGCTGTGAATCTGTCTGGTCCTGGACTTTCTTTGGTTGGTAAGCTATTAATTATTGCCTCAGTTTCAGAGCCTATTATTGGTCTATTCAGAGATTCAACTTCTTCCTGGTTTAGTCTTGGAAGAGTGTATGTGTCGAGGAATTTATCCATTTCTTCTAGATTTTCTAGTTTATTTGTGTAGAGGTGTTTATAGCATTCTCTGATGGTAGTTTGTATTTCTGTGGGATTGGTGGTGATATCCCCTTTATCATTTTTTATTGCATCTATTTGATCCTTCTCTCTTTTCTTCTTTATTAGTCTTGCTAGTGGTTTATCAATTTTGTTGATCTTTTCAAAAAACCAGCTCCTGGATTCATTGATTTTTTGAAGGGTTTTTTGTGTGTCTATTTCCTTCAGTTCTGCTCTGATCTTAGTTATTTCTTGCCTTCTGCTAGCTTTTGAATGTGTTTGCTCTTACTTCTCTAGTTCCTTGAATTGTGATATTAGGGTGTCAATTTTAGATCTTTCCTGCTTTCTCTTGTGGGCATTTAGTGCTGTAAATTTCCCTCTACACACTGCTTTGAATGTGTCCCAGAGATTCTGGTATGTTGTGTCTTTGTTCTCATTGGTTTCAAAGAACATCTTTATTTCTGCCTTCATTTCGTTATGTACCCACTAGTCATTCAGGAGCAGGTTGTTCAGTTTCCATGTAGTTGAGCGGTTTTGAGGGAGTTTCTTAATCCCGAGTTCTAGTTTGATTGCACTGTGGTCTGAGAGACAGTTTGTTATAATTTCTGTTCTTTTACATTTGCTGAGGAGTGCTTTACTTCCAACTATGAGGTCAATTTTGGAATAAGTGCAGTGTGGTGCTGAGAAGAATGTATATTCTGTTGATTTGGGGTGGAGAGTTCTGTAGATGTCTATTAGGTCCGCTTGGTGCAGAGCTGAGTTCAATTCCTGGATATCCTTGTGAACTTTCTGTCTCATTGATCTGTCTAATGTTGACAGTGGGGTGTTAAAGTCTCCCATTATTATTGTGTAGGAGTCTAAGTCTCTTTGTAGGTCTCTAAGGACTTGCTTTATGAATCTGGGTTCTCCTGTATTGGGTGCATATATATTTAGGATAGTTAGCTCTTCTTGTTGCATTGATCCCTTTACCATTATGTAATGACCTTCTTTGTCTCTTTTGATCTTTGTTGGTTTAAAGTCTGTTTTATCAGAGATTAGGATTGCAACCCCTGCTTTTTTTTTGTTTTCCATTTGCTTGGTAGATCTTCCTCCATCCCTTTATTTTGAGCCTATGTGTGTCTCTGCATGTGAGATGGGTTTCCTGAATACAGCATACTGATGGGTCTTGACTCTTTATCCAATTTGCCAGTCTGTGTCTTTTAATTGGAGCATTTAGCCTATTTACATTTAAGGTTAATATTGTTATGTGTGAATTTGATCCTGTCATTATGATGTTAGCTGGTTATTTTGTTCGTTAGTTGATGCAGTTTCTTCCTAGCCTCGATGGTCTTTACAATTTGGCATGTTTTTGCAGTGGCTGGTACTGGTTGTTCCTTTCCATGTTTAGTGCTTCCCTCAGGAGCTCTTGTAGGGCAGGCCTAGTGGTGACAAAATCTCTCAGCATTTGCTTGTCTGTAAAGGATTTTATTTCTCCTTCACTTATGAAGCTTAGTTTGGCTGGATATGAAATTCTGGGTTGAAAATTCTTTTCTTTAAGAATGTTGAATATTGGTCCCCACTCTCTTCTGGCTTGTAGAGTTTCTGCCGAGATATCCGCTGTTAGTCTGATGGGCTTCCCTTTGTGGGTAACCCGAGCTTTCTCTCTGGCTGCCCTTAATATTTTTTCCTCCATTTCAACTTTGGTGAATCTGACAATTATGTGTCTTGGAGTTGCTCTTCTCGAGGAGTATCTTTGTGGTGTTCTCTGTATTTCCTGAATTTGAATGTTGGCCTGCCTTGCTAGATTGGGGAAGTTCTCCTGGATAATATCCTGCAGAGTGTTTTCCAAGTTGGCTCAATTCTCCCCGTCACTTTCAGGTATACCGATCAGACATAGATTTGGTCTTTTCACATAGTCCCATATTTCTTGGAGGCTTTGTTCATTTCTTTTAATTCTTTTTTCTCTAAACTTCTCTTCTTGCTTCATTTCATTCATTTGATCTTCCATCACTGATATTCTTTCTTCCAGTTGATCAAATGAGCTACTGAGGCTTGTGGATTTGTCACATAGTTCTCATGCCTTGGTTTTCAGCTCCATCAGGTCCTCTAAGGACTTCTCTGCATTGGTTATTCTAGTTAGCCATTCATCTAATTTTTTTTCAAGGTTTCTAACTTCTTTGCAATGGGTTCGAACTTCCTTCTTTAGCTTGGAGTAGTTTGATTGTCTGAAGCCTTCTTCTCTCAACTCGTCAAAGTCATTCTCCATCCAGCTTTGTTCCATTGCTGGTGAGGAGCTGCACTCCTTTGGAGGAAGAGAGATGCTCTGATTTTTAGAGTTTCCAGTTTTTCTGCTCTGTTTTTTCCCCATCTTTGTGGTTTTATCTACCTTTGGTCTTTGATGATGGTGACGTACAGATGGGGTTTTGGTGTGGATGTCCTTTCTGTTTGTTAGTTTTTCTTCTAACAGTCAGGACCCTCAGCTGCAGGTCTGTTGGAGTTTGCTGGAGGTCCACTCCAGACCCTGTTGGCCTGGGTATCAGCAGCAGAGGCTGCAGAACAGCGGATATTGGTGAGCAGCAAATGTTGCTGCCTGATCGTTCCTCTGGAAGTTTTGTCTCAGAGGAGTACCCGGCCGTGTGAGGTGTCAGTCTGTCCCTACTGGGGGGTGCCACCCAGTTAGGCTACTCGGGGGTCAGGGACCCACTTGAGGAGGCAATGTGTCCATTCTCAGATCTCCATCTGCGTGCTGGGAGAACCATTACTCTCTTCAAAGCTGTCAGACAGCGACACTTAAGTCTGCAGAGGATTCTGCTGCCTTTTGTTTGGCTATTCCCTGCCCTCAGAGGTGGGGTCTACAGAGGCAGGCAGGCCTCCTTGAGCTGCGGTGGGCTCCACCCAGTTCGAGCTTCCCAGCCGCTTTGTTTACCTATTCAAGCCTTGGCAATGGCGGGCGCCCCTCCCCCAGCCTTGCTGCTGCTTTGCAGTTCGATCTCAGACTGCTGCGCTAGCAATGAGTAAGGATCCCTTTCTATATTGTTCAAACTTTTTAACAATAATTTATACAATGATTATTTTATAATTTATAATAGTAAGTTTTTTAAAGGAGCAAGGGCTGATTTTCAGAAGGGCCCGAGGGGCAACTGTGGGAATCACACCCCACCATCGGCAGTTCTGACACTGAGGCCATGTTCCTGTTGCTTCCAGGGAACTTAATTTTTTTCTCCATCATAACGTATAACGATATGAATGAATCCCACAAACACTAATCCGAGCAGAAAGCCAAACAGAGAACATTTGTGTCATTCGTTTCCTCTAAAGCTCAAAAGCAGGCAAAACCAACTTACTGGGACAGGAATCTTGGAACAATTTGCTTTTGTGTAGAGCAGTCCCAGGTCTAGCCCTTCTTGAAGCAATTCTTCATCTAAAGGATTTCCAAGGAATTCATTCTGTCCAGGGGCCAGCAGACAGCTTGATTTCTGCACCAAAGTTAGTGCCAAGAAAAAGGGAAGGCCCCCTTCTCCTCCAAAAGAAGACAAGGTTGGCTTATGGACAGGCTCTTAGCCACCACCTTCACAAAGTCAAAAGCTGGGTGTTCTGAAGCTCGAGGGTGAAGGGTAGGACTAGGGGCACGAGAACATAGAAGAATGCCTGCAACATCAGTTGTAACTATTTCCTAGGTGACAAAGATCCTCTCCTCAAACAAACTCTAGCCAGGTGACAAAGATCCTCTCCTCAACAAGCTCTAGCCAGGTGACAAAGATCCTCTCGTCGACCAAACTCTAGCCAGGTGACAAAGATCCTCTCCTCGCCCAAGCTCTAGCCAGGTGACAAAGATCCTCTCCTCGACCAAGCTCTAGCTAGGTGACAAAGATCCTCTCGTCGACCAAGCTCTAGCCAGGTGACAAAGATCCTCTCGTTGACCAAACTCTAGCCAGGCAACAAAGATCCTCTCGTCGAGCAAACTCTAGCCAGGCGACAAAGATCCTCTCATTGACCAAACTCTAGCCAGGCGACAAAGATCCTCTCCTCGACCAAGCTCTAGGCAGGTGACAAAGATCCTCTCCTTGACCAAGCTCTAGCCAGGTGACAAAGATCCTCTTTGTCCGGAATTGGTTCCTTCTGGTGGGTTCTTGGTCTTGCTGACTTCAAGAATGAAGCCGCGGACACTTGCAGTGAGTGGTAAAGTTCTTAAAGATGGTCTGTCCAGAGTTTGTTCCTTCAGATGTTCAGATGTGTCCAGAGTTTCTTCCTTCTGGTGTGTTCGTGGTCTCACTGACTTCAGGAGTGAAGCCACAGACCTTCACAGTGAGTGTTACAGCTCTTAAAGGTGGTGCATCCGGAGTTGTTCGTTCCTCCTGGTGGGTTCGTGATCTCAGCTGGCTTCAGGAGTGAAGCTGCAGACCTTTGTGGTGAGTGTTACAGCTCATAAAGGTAGTGTGGACCCAAAGAGTGAGCAGCAGCAAGATTTATTGCGAAGAGCAAAAGAATGGCAGGGTGCCCGAGGGGGTTGCCCCTGCTGGCTAGGGTGGCCAGCTTTTATTTCTTTCTTTTGCTCCACCCACATCCTGCTGATTGGTCCATTTTACAGAGCGCTGATTGGTCCATTTTACAGTGCTGATTGGTCCATTTTTACAGAGTGCTGATTGGTGTGTTTACAAACATTTCGCTAGACACAGAGTGCTGATAGGTGCATTTTTACAGAGTGCTGATTGCTGTGTTTAGAAACCTTTAGCTAGACACAGAGCACGGATTGGTGCATTTACAATCCTTTAGCTAGACAGAAAAGTTCTCCAAGTCCCCACCCAATTAGCTAGACACAGAGTGCTGATTGGTGCGTTTACAAACCTTTAGCTAGACACAGAACACTAATTAGTGCATTTACAATCCTTTAGCTAGACAGAAAATTTCTACGAGTCCCCACCCAACCCAGAAGCCCAGCCAGCTTCACCTCTCACTCTCCTTGACCAAGCTCTAGCCAGGTGACAAAGATCCTCTCCTTGACCAAACTCTAGACAGGTGACAAAGATCCTCTCCTCTACCAAACTCTAGCCAGGTGACAAAGATCCTCTCCTCGACCAAACTCTAGCCAGGTGACAAAGATCCTCTCATTGACCAAACTCTAGTGAGGTGACAAAGATCCTCTCCTCTACCAAACTCTAGCCAGGTAACAAAGATCCTCTCTTGGACCAAACTCTAGCCAGGTGACAAAGATCCTCTCCATGACCAAACTCTAGTCAGGCTCCTCTGAGCCTGGTTATGCATGAGTCTCATCCTTGGCCTGTAAAGACTTGAACAAACAGTAACACAGTTTCTAACAGCTCAACTCCCCTCCCCCAGCATGATCCTACCCACACTCTTCACATAGCTGCCTGAGAGAAAGCTCAAGGCTGCCCCAAGAATTTGGTGCTTGTTCTAGCCAACACCTGAAGACAGTGCCCCTGTCGCCCAGCCTCCTTGGGGGGCTAGGTGCCCAGCTTCCAAAAGCACCAGTTAGTTAGCAAACCCAGAGAAGTTTCACATTGATCAAGTCCCCCAGTATAGTTTGAAAGCCTGTCCCCTCCAAATCTCATGTTGAAATGTGATCCCCAGTGTTGGAGGTGGGGCCTAGTGGGAGGTGGTTGTGTGTCCGGAATTGGTTCCTTCCCGTGGGTTCTTGGTCTTGCTGACTTCAAGAATGAAGCCACGGACCCTTGCAGTGAGTGTTACAGTTCTTAAGGATGATGTGTCCAGAGTTTCTTCCTTCAGATGTTCAGATGTGTCCAGAATTTCTTCCTTCTGGTGGGTTCATGGTCTTGCTGACTTCAGGAGTGAAGTCACAGACCTTTGCGGTGAGTGTTACAGCTCTTAAAGATGGCGTGTCCAGAATTGTTTGTTCCTCCCGGTAGGCTCGTGGTCTTGCTGACTTCAGCAGTGAAGCTGCAGACCTTCACGGTGAGTGTTACAGCTCATAAAGGTGGTGTGTCCAGAGTTGTTTGTTCCTCCCAGTGGGTTTGTGGTCTCACTGACTTCAGGAGTGAAGCTGCAGACCTTCACAGTGAGTGTTACAGCTCATAAAGGTAGTGCAGACCCAAAGAGTGAGCAGCAGCAAGATTTATTGTGAAGAGCAAAAGAACAAAGCTTCCACACCATGGAAGAGGACCCGAGTGGGTTGCCTCTGCTGGGTTGGGTGGCCAGCTTTTATTCCCTTATTTGGCTTTGCCCACATCCTGCTGATTGGTCCATTTTACAGAGTGCCAATTGGTCCATTTTACAGAGTGCTGATTGGTCCGTTTTTACAGAGTGCTGATTGGTCCGTTTTTACAGAGTGCTGATTGGTGCATTTACAAACCTTTAGCTAGACACAGAGCGCTGATTGGTGAGTTTTTACAGAGTGCTGATTGGTGTGTTTATAATCCTTTAGCTAGACACAGAGCTCTGATTGGTGCGTTTACAATCCTTTAGCTAGACAGAAAAGTTCTCCAGGTCCCCGCCTGACACAGAAGCCCAGCTGGCTTCACCTCTCAGTTGGGTCATGGAAGTGGATCCTTCACGAATGGCCTGGTGACATCCCCATAGTAATAAGTGAGCTCTCACTCTATTAGTTCATGCGGGAGCTACTTGTTTAAGACAGCCAAGTATTGCCTCCTCTCTCTCTTGCCCCCACTCTCACCATGTGATGTGCCTGCTCCCTCTTCACTTTCCGCCATGATGGTAAGCTTCTCGCCATGTGATGTGCCTGCCCCCTCTTTGCCTTCCACCATGATGGTAAGCTTCCCGCCATGTGACATGCCTGCCCCCTCTTCACCTTCTGCCATGAGGGTAAACTTCCCGAGGTCCTCATCAACCATGAGTCAAATAAACCTCTTTTCTTGATAAATTACCTGGTCTCAGGTATTCCTTTATAGCAACACAGAATGGACTAATTTTCCACCCCCCTTCTACTTTTTGTAATTTTTCATTTCCCTGACTCTCCTGAGCCCTCACTTACCCTTCCCTCTTCCCTCATCCTCCCTTTAAAATGCCTAGTCACCTCTGATTGGGTTCAGAAGTTAAGTTCAGTTCATGCTAGACTCTTTTTCACATTGCAATAGTATATTACTGATTAAAATCTGTCCTTCCACCTTGTTTATCTTTGACATAGGAAATCAGAAAGAGACAAATAAAGGAACGCCCAGGTAGTCCAAAAGTCCATTTGAAGCTGAAAGTGAGAAGGCAGCTGAACTTGCCACACTTAGGAAGTGGTATGGCAGCTGTGGCCAAATGTGAAGGGAAGAAGTCATGGGGAGTCATCTATGAAAAATCATGGTTTTTTTTTTTTTTTGCAGCTTTTGATTACCTGAATTATTTGCTGATCTCTAGTAGATAAGAGAAAGAAACAAAAAGCAAGGAAAGTAGCTAATCCAATTCAGAAATTCCATCATGTACTGCCACATTTTATTTTACTATTACCATTATTTTTTGAGACAGAGTCTCACTCTGTCACCCAAGCTGGAGTGCAGTGGCACTGTCACAGCTCACTGCAGCCTCAACATCAGGGCTCAAGTGATCCTCCACCTCTGCCTCCCGAGTAGCTGAAACCTCAGGTGCACACCATCATGCCTGGCTAAATTTCAAATTATTTGTAGAGACGAGGCCTTACTATGTTGCCCAGGCTGGTCTCGACCTCTTGGCCCCAAATGATCTGCCTACCTCAGCCTCCCAAACTGCTGGGATTACAGGTGTGAGCCACCATGCTCGGCCAGCTGCCCCATTTTAGAACATGTTGTTGTCTCAGCATACTGAAAGTTGCACAATAGTACAACACAGGCCTACCTCCCAATACCCGGTCCTTCTACCAAGCTCTGCGCATCGTGCTGGAATGGCACAGTGAGAAGGAGTTAGTCCAGGCTGACCTTTTAGGTATGCAGCAGAAACTAAGTGCTTTTATTGTCAATTAAGTAGCTACTTCTATTTTTTTCCTTTTTTTCCCTTCTAGGTATCATTTTTTCCTTTTTTCTACTATTAAACTAAAAATCTATTTGTCATTAAAAGTTCTTTGTGCAAATCCTCAGAAGCCGAGGGCTTTATTATTTTTAATGTTTTTATTTTTAATAAAGGAGGCATCCAATGGTGAAGTAAAGATCACCCATACCACCTTTATGAAAGTCAACTGTTAAATTTTCAGCACCGTTGGAAATCAGACATGGTTTACAGCCATGGCTGGATTTACACCAGGGGCTCTGGCACACTCTACAAATCATGATTCTCCCCACAGAGAGTGGATTGTTAAATACTTATCAGCAAACTACAGGAAGGAAGGAAGGAAGGAGAGAAGGAGGGAAGCAGGGAAGGAGGGAGGGAGAGGGGAGGAAAGAGAGAAATCAAGGACTTTGTAGAAACCAGAAGCTTGCAAAAATCTCTTTTATTTTTTATTTTTATTTTTGGGGATGGAGTCTCGCTCTGGTGCCCAGGCTGGAGTGCAGTAGTGCAATCTCAGCTCACTGCAACCTCTGCCTCCCAGGTTCAAGCAATTCTCATGTCTTGGCCTGCCAAGTAGCTGGGATTACAGGTGCACACCACGACGCATGGCTAAGTTTTGTATTTTTAGTAGAGATGGGGTTTCACCACGTTGGCCAGGCTGGTCTCGAATGCCTGACCTCAAGTGATCCACCCGCCTCGGCCTCTCAAAATGTTGGGATTTCAGGCTTGAGTCACCACTCCCTCCCAAAAATCTCTAAAAAATTAAAAATTGATTTAATAGACTAGGGAATCTATCTTCCTGATTCCCCGTATCAATGATTCATTTTGGTACAGCCAAGTTACTCAACTTCTGGTTTCTTGGTTTCCTTGTGGGTAAAAAGATAATAGGGCCTGATGACAGGAGTCTGTTTTATAAAAATCTAGCAAAGCATACATATATTTAAGCAGTAATAATATTCACTTGTGAAATTAATGTACATCATGATATAAGTGGTATAATTTGGTCAAGCAATACCATCTTCAAATAATGACCTGAAGAATCATGATCATCTTTCCCAATTTAGCTCTTTCTAAATTTTAAAAAAATGTAAGGACATGATCCTATGAAGCAAGATTTAATTTAATCTTCCAATATGCACAAAAATTTACCAGAAATTTCTCAAAAGACTGTCTTCACCAAACAATGTGAACCTTCCTGCCAAGGCCCAAGGGAGGCCAGCACCCATCCACAGAGTATTGTATTGATGTTTTTATGCTGCTGTGTTTAATTTTCAACGAGCATGATAGTTTTGAAACACACACACACAAATTAACCTTGTGTGAAACTCGGTGCCTACTATGTTAGGAAGCAAATTCATTTTAGACACTGCTATTTTGGCCAGAGGTAGAGGATTCATTTTATTAAGCTATAGTGAAAGCAAGCTCTTCAATCAACCTTTGGGCCTGTGTTACAAAGACCAAATTTTGAAACACCTGCCTATGAGGAAACTCGAAACCACATCACACTATCAGTTTCCTGGTAGGATGGGCAGTCAGACACAATATTCGTTGTGCATTTCCAATGGACTCACAGTAATCCCAGCTACTTGGGAGGCTGAGGCAGGAGAATCGCTTGAACCCAGGAGGTGGAGGTTGCAGTGAGCCAAGATCACACCGCTGCACTCCAGCCGGGGTGACAGAGCGAGATTGCATCTCCAAAAAAAAAAAAAAAAAGAAAGAAAGAAAGAAAAGAAAATCTCCTTTAAAAAATGTTATTTAATTTTAAAACATTTTATTCATACATTCATTCATTTCTCCACTCATTTCTTAAATAAACGTCTCAAGCCTGAAGTAGGCCCTGGTATTGCAAAGATGAACAAGATAATTCCTGATCTCATGGATTTTTAGTATGGCGGAGGAAACAGTAATAGTAAAACTTCTAATTATCAAAAGACTTATGCCCACAATCCCACCAAAGATTTACAATTATTTTTGGGTCTTTCTGATCTTTATTCACATGTGCTCATCGTTTATACATGTTTAAAAGTATAATGTGAATACAATTTGGTGTTCTACCTTTTATTCTTAGCTTTTTCAATCTTTTTTTGGGTGGAGGGAGAAAGGCTGGAGAAGTGGAAGGTTAAAGCCCTGGAATGAAATCCTCCCTGACCTTCCCCATTCCTGTACATTCTGCACTGCAGCCAGGGGCAGGAGGACTAGTATCTACCAAATCCCTGAGGGCAATCTGCACCTTTGCAAGCCTCTGCTAGGTGACTTTTTTTTTCTATTTCTATTTCTTTCCCTTTTTTTTCCTGTGTGTGTGTGTGTGTGTGTGTGTGTGTCTCCTTCAATTTCTTTCATCTCTGTGTTAAAGTTTTCCTGATAGATATCTTTCACCTCCTTGGTTAAATTTATTTCTAGGTATTTTTATTTTTGTAGCTATTGTAAATGGTGGTGCAAACTCAGCTCACTTTAACCTCCACCTCCCCAAGCTCAAGTGATCCTCCCACCTCAGCCTCCCAAGTACCTGGGACCACGCTGAGTAGGCTGAGGAGGAACAGGAGGGGTTGGTCTTGCTGTCTCAAGGGCAGCAGAGATGGAGATGGAAGAAAATTTACGTATAAGTAGATCTGTGAAGTTCAAACCTGCGTTGTTTAAGGATCAACTGCAAAGATCATATTGTCTGCAAATAGGCCATTTGATTCCTCATTTCCAATTTGGATACCCTTTATTTCTTTCTCTTGCCAATTGCTCTGGCTGGGTCCTTAATGTTTTTAAATTGTATATGTTTAAGGTATAGAATATAATGTTTTGGTGCACTTAATAAATATCCTTAACATTATTTGATGACCATTTTTTTCTGATTTCACATTATATTCAAATTAATGAAAAAAATCCACATAGTACTGGTAGACATAATTTAAGTACTTCCCTACAGATGTACATTGAGACCTTTTCCAATTTGTCACTTTTTTTTTTTTTTTTAAGACGGACTCTTGCTCTGTCTCCAGGCTAGAGTGCAGTGGTGTGATCTTGGCTCAGTGCAACCTCCTGTAATCTCTGACTCCCGGGTTCAAGCGATTCTCCTGCCTCAGCCTCCCAAGTAGCTGGGATTACAGGTGCATGCCACCATGCCTGGCTAATTTTTTGAATTTTAATAGAGACGGGGTTTCACCATGTTGGCCAGGATGGCCTCAATCTCCTGACCTTGTGATCCGCCTGCCTCAGGCTCCCAAAGTGCTGGGATTAGAGGCGTGAGCCACAGCGCCTGGCTCACTATACATATTCTTATATAACTTTTCCTTCTTAATAATCGTATTAGAGTAAATTTCCACATCTAAGATTACCGTGCCAAAAGCTCTTGCTCTCTATCCTGTATTTCACATCTATGGTACGTTTATTGAGGTATGGCTTGGGCCTGTCTGTATATATCAGTACGCGAACCTGAACTACTTCTATGGCTATTGCAAACATAAAGGTCTGCGGAAGCAAAATCTTGGTGAACAGATAGAGTTTCCAAACTTTTTTACTAGATCATGTTTTGATAATGGGGGAGGGAAAGTAGTGTCTTTCTTTACTTATGAATCATAGCAATAAGTAATTGGTTATTTAGCCTTCCAGAAAATAGATTCTGACTTATGTTTATGGGCAGAAAAGATTTCCCACAAGATATTTGGGCGTTGTCTGAATGTCTGAAATTGCTCAACTCACTTGCTGCATTCTTTCAGTACTGCCTCACTATAGAAAGAACCAGAGAGATGGAAAATAAGTTTACCACTAAGACGGTTTTACATCACATTCTTTCAGTACGGCCTCACTATAGAAAAAAACACAGAAAGGGAAAATAAGTTTACCATTAAGATGGTTTTACACCACATTCTTTTTCTCTTTGAGATTTATTTTTTTAAAAATCTTCGAGTCAGGTCAGGCACATTCACGCCTGTCATCTCAACACTTTGGGAGGCTGAGGCAGAAGGATCACCTGAGCCCAGGAATTTGAGACTAGCCTGGGCAACATAATGAGATCCTGACTCTACAGAAAAATAGGAAAATTAGCCAGGAGTGGTGGTGCACACCTGTAGTCCCAGCTACTCAGGAGACTGAGAGGGGAGGATCACTTGAGCCCAGGAGTTCAAGGCTGCAGTAAGCTATGATCATGCCACTGTACTCCAGCCTGGATGACAGAGCAAGACCCCATCTCAAAAAAAAAACAACCTCCAAGTCCACAGAAAGATTAAAAAATGATAATAATACAATAAATACCCATATACTCTTCTTAATTCACTAATTGTTAACATTTTGCCACTGTTTTTCTCTATCTCCATATATATATTTTTTTCTGAACCATTTAAAAGTTGCAAATATACTGACCTTCGCCCCTAAAATTTTCTAGCATTCACTTATTTCTTGAGAACAAAGACATTCTCCTACATAATCATAGCACCATTATCACACTGAAGAAATTTAACATTGTTACAATAATATGAACTAATAGCTGGAATATACTCACATTTCAAATTGTCTTGAAAATGTCTCATAATATTTTTTTAAATCCAGGCTTCAATCGAGGATTATACATTTGGTTGTCATGTCTCTTTAACCTCCTCGAATCTGGAAGAGTAACCTCTTTTAAAAAAATCTTTTATGACTGACATTTTTGAAGAGTTCAGGCCAGTTGACATGTAGAATGTCACACAATCTGGATTTGTCTGACTGTATCCTCAGAATTGGATCCAGGTTTAAAAATTCGGCAAGAATACTACATTGGTGATTTTTTTTTTTTTTTTTTAACAGTGTTGCTCTTGTCGCCCAGGCTGGAGCAGTGGTGCAATCTTGGCTCACTGCAACCTCCACCTCCCAGGTTCAAGCGATTCTCCTGCCTCAACTTCCCGTGTAGCTGGGATTACAGGTGTGCACCACCATGCCTGGCTGATTTTTGTATTTTTAGTAGAGATGGGGTTTCGCCATGTTAGCCAGGCTGGTCTCAAACTCCTGACCTCAAGCAGTCCACCCACCTTGGCCTCTCAAAGTGCTGGGATTACAAGTGTGAGCCACCGCCTGCATTGGTGATTTTAGTAGGAACTATTCTAAGGTGATCCCCAAACGACCCTTGTCCTTGTATCACTTCCTTCCCATAAATGTAGGCAGAGCCTGTGAATGTGAAGAGCTGCTGCTCCTGTGGCTATGTGACCTTCAACGACGAGGAATTTCGCAGATGTAGTTAAGGTCTCAAATAAATTTATCTGAAATTTGAGAGATTACTCAAATGGGCCTAGCCATTTAAATCCTGGTCTAGAGATCAAGACGGAGGAAGCCAGAAATTTGAATTTGACGAAGGGCTCAATGTGTCTTTGATGGCTTAAAGATACAGGAAACCCCACGGCCGGGAGTGCAGGGAGCCTCTAGGAGCTGAAGCAGCTCCTGGCTGACAGCCAGCGAGGAAACCAGGAAACCTGGGTCTTGCAACCACAAGGAACTGAATTCTGCCAACGACGAGAATGAGTTTTAAAGCAGATTTTGCCCGGAGCCTCCAGATGGGAACTCAGCCTGGTCCGCGACTTGATTTCAGCCCAGACATGCTGTGCCAGGCTTTTTTATTTATTTATATAGAGAAGGAGTCTCGCTCTGTTGCCCAGGCTGGAGTGCAGTGGCGTGATCTCGGCTTGCTACGCTACAACCTCTGCCTCCCGGGTTCAAACGATCCTTCTGCCTCAGCCTCCTGAGTGGCTGGGATTACAGGTGCGTGCCACCATGCCCAGCTAATTTTTGTATTTTCAGTAGAGATGGGGTTTCACCATGTTGGCCAGGCTGGTCTCGAATACCTGACCTCAGGTGATCCATCCACCTCAGCCTCCCAAAGTGCTGGGATTATAGGTGTGAGTCACCGCACCCAGCCAGCAGTTTTCTAATTCTATTGTTCCTTCTGTATTTATCAGCTGGAAGTTGGGAAAATAATTTCTTCATCAACTATTTGTTTACTCTGAAATATTACTGCTAAGGAAAAACAGGAAAAAATACCTGATTTTTTCTTTTTACCAATTTTCAAGATGATAACAGATCAAGTAATATTTTTAGAATTATTATAAACTAATGGGTTTTTATTTGTTTAATATGTTTCAATACATCACAGTCAAAATTTTTCTTGATATTCAAATTGTCCCATCTTTGGCCACTAGTATTCCCTTCAAGTTAGCATCTGTATTCTTTTTTTCTTCTTTATTGAGGTATAAAATAAATAGAATAAAGTTTTAAAATACATTACCCTGCAATGTAGAAATCATTGAATTTAAATATATATACGCACCCTGCAACCACCGCTCAGATCAAGATACAGGATGTTCCCAGCACCAGAGGATTTCCCTGTACTCCTTTTCATTCAGCACCATCCTCTCCAGGGGTAACCACTATTCTGATTTATTGAACTTCATATAAAAGGAATCATTCAGCCAGGTGCAGTGGCTCACACCTGTAATCCCAGCACTTTGGGAGGCCGAGGTGAGTGGATCACCTAAAGTCGGGAGTTTGAGACCAGCCTGGCCAACGTGGTGAAACCCCATCTCTACTAAAGATACAAAAATTAGCCAGGTGAGGTGGCACATCCCTGTAATCCCAGCTACTCGGGAGGCTGAGGCAGGAGAATCACTTGAACCTGGGAGGCGGAGCTAGCAGTGAGCCAAGATCGTGCCACTGCACTCCAGCCTGGGCAACAGAGCGAGACTCTGTCTCAAGAAAAGAAAGGAATCATTCGGTATGCACTCTTTTTGTATCTGGTTTCTTTCATTCAGCATAATGTCTAAGATTCATCCATATTGCTGCATATATCAGTAATTCCTTATTTTTATTGCTGTATAACACTATGCCATATGAATATAGTTTTTAGTTAAATTTTTATTCTTTTTTTCCTTTTTTTTTTTCTTTGTGAGATGGAGTCTCACTCTGTTTCCCCGGCTGGAGTGCAATGGTGCAATCTTAGCTCACTGCAACCTCCGCCTCCCGGGTTCAAGTGATTTTCCTGCCTCAGCCTCCCGAGTAGCTGGGACTACAGGTATGCACCACCACACTCAACTTATTTTTGTATTTTTGGTAGAGATGGGGTTTCACCATGTTGGCCAGGCTGGTCTCGAACTCCTGACCTCAAGTGATCCACCCACTTTGGCCTCCCAAATTGGTAGGAGTATAGGCATGAGCCACTGTGCCTGGCCAGTTTAGTTTTTTGTTTGTTTGCTTTTTGTTTTTTGATTTTTGTTTTTTTTTTTGAGACAGAGTCTTGTTCTGTCACCCAGGCTGGAGTGCAGTGGTGCAATCTCGGCTCACTGTAAGCTCCGCCTCCTGGGTTCACGCCATCCTCCTGCCTCAGCCTCCCAAGTAGCTGGGACTACAGGCGCCTGCCACCATGCCCGACTAATTTTTTTTTTTGTATCTTTAGTAGAGATGGGGTTTCACCATGTTAGCCAGGATGGTCTTGATCTCCTGACCTTGTGATCCACCCGCCTCGGCCTCCCAAAGTGCTGGGATTACAGGTGTGAGGAGTTTAGTTTTTATTCTGCTGCTGATAGCTAATTGGGACACTTCTAGCTTTACTATTATGAATAAGGCTGCTCTGAACTTTCTCATACACAAGGCTTACTACTCAAGTGTACTCATTTATCTTGGATTTATACCTAGGAGTGAAATTGCCAGAGTAAAGGGTAGGTGTATGTTTAGCTCTGGTAGATCCTGCTAAGCAGTTTTCAAAAGTGGCTGCTTCGGTTAACACTTCAACTAGTAACTGATGAGAGAAAGTTCCAGTTGCTCCCTAACATCATCAACACTTGGTATTCCCCATCCGTTTAATTTTTGAGTTATGTAATGATGTTTCATTGCACTTTTAATTTGTGTTTACCTGGTAACTAATGATATAGATCACATTTTCTTATGTCTTTTGGTCATTTGGATATCCTCCTTTTTTTTTTTTTTTTTTTTTTTGAGACAGAATCTCGCTCTATTGCCCAGGCTGGAGTGCAGTGGTGCAATCTCGGCTCACTGCAAGCTCCGTCTCCCGGGTTCACGCCATTCTCCTGCCTCAGCCTCCCAAGTAGCTGGGACTACAGGTGCCCACCACCACACCCAGCTAATTTTTTGTACATTTAGTAGAGACAGGGTTTCACCATGTTAGCCAGGATGGTCTTGATCTCCTGACCTCGTGATCCACCCGCCTCAGCCTCCCAAAGTGCTGGGATTACAGGCGTGAGCCACCGCACCCGGCTATAATCAGAATAATTTATTATGAAAATTAAAATATTCTCAAAATGAGTAAGGAGGATTAACATGTGACATCTAATGAAACATATTGATTTAATCATGTATGGCCTCCAGCTAATTACACACCCACATCTAGCTGTGAGACACACTCTGCTGTTGCCAACTGTCATCTGACATGTAAGTTTCCAAATTCCATAAGTGAGGTGACTCGAAGTCATAAGAGAAAACTATATTTTGGTTGCCTGACAGTGACTCTCATCTCTGCCTTCCAAGAATCTATGCAGAGCTGTGAGGAATCCAGGTTTTGTTTCATCCAGACCCAGGCTTGCCACGAGACATACCTTTAGGCTGCCTGGCATGTATTAATATTCCAGGAAACGGTGCGTTATGCTGGGTTTGGGCCTTTTTTCATTCTATTTCATATACATCTGGCACATATACAAATGTAAATGTCATTTCCATAATAGTTCTTATTGAGCCAGGTGCAGTGGCTTATGCCAGTAATTCCAGCACTTTGAGAGGCCAAGGTGGGAGAATTACTTGAGCCCAGGAGTTTGAGACCAGCCTGGGCAACATGGTGAAACCCCATCTCTACAAAAATAAATAAATTAGCCAGACGTGGTGGCAGGCACCTGTGGTCCCAGCTACTCAGGAGGCTAAGGTGGGAAGATTGATTGAGCCCAGGAGTTTGAGGTTGCAGTGAGCCCAGGAGTTTGAGTGCCGTGATGGCGCCACGGCACCCCAGCCTGGGCGACGACAAGACCCTGTCTCAAACCACCCCCAACCAAAAAAAACCCCAAAATAGTTGTTATTCTTTTTTTCCTATATTTTCTGTGAACCCAATAGCAGTGGTTTATGCAATATCTTTCCTAAGTCCTAGTAAGAACAAAACTCCCACAAATTACTGCAAACTAGAACATTTCAAATAAATATTCTATAATAACAAAAATGATACAAGTTGGCCAGACGCCGTGGTTCACGCCTGTAATCCCAGCACTTTGGAGGCCGAGGCAGGCAGATCACCTGAGCTCAGGAGTTCGAGACAAGCCTGGCCAACACGGCGAAACCCCATATCTACTAAAACAAAACAAAACAAAACAAAACAAATACAAAAAATCAACTGGGCGTGGTGGCGCACGCCTGTAGTCCCAGCTACTCAGGAGGCTGAGGTAGGAGAATCACTTGAGCCTGGGAAGCAGAGGTTGCAGTGAGCTGAGATTGTGTCACTGCACTCCAGCCTCGGTGACAAAGTGAGACCCTGTCTCAAAAAAAAAAAAAAAAAAGATACAACTCATAAAACAAAAAGATAAATACTTTGGCACACACTGTGTCACATAGTAAGGGCTGGATTCCTAAGTTAATGAAGATTATTTAGTTGTCATCTTTGTTTATGAACATAAAACATTTCATATAAAAAGGAAATATCTCATTTAATTATCAAACAACCTGTAGGATGGGCACTTCGACCCCTGTTTTTCGCGTCTGAGGCCCGTGCACTGTCCTTCCTCGCTTTGTGTTTCGTTTCCAGGGCCTCTTACCAAGGCGTCTCTCTGGTCCTCTCTGTGAGGTGGGTCTTGGTTTCTCCTGACTACTTCCTTCAGGAAGGGAACTTGTGGGGTCACTAGATGGCGCTCTTCGGCTCCTCTTGCCCGAAGGCGGCGTATTCTGATTGGCTTGTGTACTTCCCGGATCAAAGCACCTCTGGGCATTTTCATAATGACTCTTCTTACTGTTTGGGCTATAAATAGCCAGTGACTCTGCTCCACACAGCGTCCCCAGCCTAAGCCCTGCTTGAAGCCCTGTTTGTCTCCCTCAGGAGACCGAGCCCATCTGTTTCACTCTCTTCCTGAGATCATTCTCAGAAGTAGACTAAGCATGTTTCTTTTTCTCTTTTTAGTTTAAACTCTACTTATTTATTTTGTAGAGATGGGGGTCTCACTATGTTGCCCAGGCTGGTCTCAAACTCCTAAACTCAAGTAATCCTCCCACTTCGGCTCCCAAAGTGCAGGGATTAGAGGCGTGAGCCACCCCGCCCGGCCACCTAAGTGGTTTTTAGCCCAGCAGCAGAAACATTTAGCAAATAGGAGCCCCACTAGCCACTCCCTCATTAGAAGATGTAAGGGGCATCTATGGGACATAATCCAATATAGGCACGGAGAGCCACAGTTGCTGTTTTTCCTTCAGTTGCTCCTCCCTGGATGGGCCATACAGAATTCTGTCTCCTATAGCAGGAGGCTCACAGGCACCCCGTGGGAAGGAGATCTAGCATGCAGAACACCATTTGACACTTACTAACAGGTGGCAATGGATGTTGATATGAAAGAGGTTGGTTTGCTTTCATGGTGCTCCTCCCTGAGGTATCTGTGGGTCCAAGGCA